>NC_082721.1:1345833-1680416 GCF_030144855.1 Hypanus sabinus | reverse complement strand
GTCTTGCACGAGGACTCCTAAGTCCCTCTGCACCTCTGATGTTTGAACCTTCTCCCCATTTAGATAATAGTCTGCACTATTATTCCTTTTACCAAAATGCATTATCATACATTTCCCAACACTGTATTCCAGATACCACCTTTTTGGCCATCGTTCCAATTTGTCTAGGTCCTGTTGCAATCACACTGCTTCCTCAGCACTAGCTACCCATCCACCTAACTTCGTATCATCTGGAAACTTTGCCAAAAAGACATCAATTCCATTATCCAAAATTGACAAACAATGTGAAAAGTAGTGATCCCAATACTGACACCTGAGGAACACCACTAGTCACTGGCAACCAACCAGAAATGGCCCCCTTTGTTCCCACTCACTGCCTCCTGACTGTCAGCCATTTCTCTATCCATGCCAGTATCTTTCATGTAATGCCATAGGATTTTATCTTCTTAAGCAGCCTCATGTGCGGCACCTTATCAAATGTCTTCTGAAAATCCAAGTAAATGACATCCAAAGCCCCTCCTTTGTTCACTCTGCATATTACTTCCTTGAAGTCAAGGATTTGTCAGGGAAGATTTCCCTTTACAAAAACCATGCTGACTTTGACTTATTTATCATTAGTCTCCAAGTACCCAGAAATCTCATCCTTTAACAATAGACTCCAACAGTTTCCCAACCACTGAGGTTGGGCTAACTGTCCTATAATTTCCTTCTTTTGCCTTCCTTCCTTCTTGTGGAAAGAGAAGAGTAAACCAAAAATTGCAGTGATAGGGTGAGGTTGTAAATCAATGTGCAAAACTGTAGAGAATGTATCAAAAATATCTTTCCAAAAATTTTCCAAAAGAGGGCAAGACCAAAACATACGAGTCAGAGAGGCTACCTCAGAATGACAACTATCGCAGATCGTATTTATATGAAAGTAAAAATGAGCTAATTTATTTTTAGACATATGAGCCCTATACACCACTTTAAATTGAATCAATGCATGTTTAGCACAAATAGAAAAATAAACTATTTGAAGAATTTTCTCCCAACCAAGGAAGTTGAAGTTCCTTCACCCATTCATTTTTAATTTTATTGGATATATCTGACTGTATTTTCATAATCATAACTGATTGCTTTTGATAAGGGTTTAAGCCTAAAATTTTTTCAGTGATATCAGTTGGATAAAAAATCGGAAAAGTAGGTAACATCATATTCAAAAAATCTCTGATCTGTAAGTATCTAAAAAAATGGGATCTGGGCAAATTATATTTATTAGACAACTGTTCAAAAGCCGTGAAACAGTTATTCAAAATTAAATCATGAAAACATATTATACCCTTCATTTTCCATACCAAAAAGGCTTGATCCATGAGAGAGGGTTGAAAGAAAAAATTAGATATAATAGGACCTGATAAAATAAATTTATTCAAGCCAAAAAATTAACGAAACTGAAACCATATTTGTAATGTATGTTTACTTATGGGATTAACCGTTTATTCAATTTAGAAAGAACAAAGGGAAGTGAAGTCCCAAAGATGGAAACCAATGAAAATCCTTGTGCAGAATTACATTTAAGGTTAACCCATTGAGGACTGACATAATATCCACATCTTGTGTCCAAAGTATTAAATATCGAATATTAATGCCCAATAATAAAATCTTAAATTCGGCAGTGCCAAGCCACCGTTCTTTTTGGATTTCTGCAGGTATTTTTAGCTCACCACTGATTGATCTGTCCTCTTCAGCTTGGCAGATGATTGCATTTGCTACTTTAATGGCTAGAAGATCTATTTTATTGAATTGGAAAGAGATGAATCCTCCAACTACATCTCAATGGTTTTCCCAAACCATATCCTGTTTAAATTTAGAAAAAATTAGTAGAGGCACCTTTGATCTCTCAGTTAAATTTGAAGAAACTTGGATGCCATTTATTCAACACTTTCATAGAATGTAATTTGACCTTATCCGATTCCTTTATATTATTTACTAATTTGAGTAGAGGAGCGGAGTTGATGACATTAACAATTTTATTTGATATAATAAAATAGCCCAGCTTTGTTTAGTTTAGTTTCAGTTCAGCTTAGCTTAGTTTACTTTGTTTTTGAGTTTTCAATTTGGGTTTTTTCATCTTTTTATTTCCTTGTATTTTGTTTATATTAAGGATTTAGGAAGTAAATTATATCGGTGTTACCTATAATTTCTACTTGTGTGTTAATTGCCAACAATGTAATTCCACTCCCTTTCTACTATTATGACCGCTATGTATTTGTCTTTGAAAAATCCAATAAAAAGATTTAAAAAGGTAGAGTGACATTTGCAATTTTCTAGTCCGCCAGGACCATGCTACAATCAAGTGATTCTTGAAAGATCATGACCAATGTATCTGTTATCTCTCCACCAACCTCTTTCAGGACTCTGGGATGTAATCCATCTGGTCCAGGCTAAGTCTTTTGAGTTTGCCTAACACTTTTTCCTTTGTAATGTCAATGGCACTCAGTCCTGCTCCTTGTCACTCATGGACCTCTGGCACACTGCTGGTGTCTTCCACAGTGAAGACTGATGCAAAGTACCCATCAAGTTCATCTGCCATTTCTTTGTCCTCCATTACTACCTCACCAGCATCATTTTCTAGTGTTCCAATATCGACTCTCACCTCACTTATATAACTGAACAAACTTTTAGTATCCTGCTTTACATTGTTTGCTAGTTTGCCTTCATATTTAATATTTTCCCTTCTTATAGTATTTTAGTTGCCTTTTGCAGGATTTTAAAAGCTTCCTACTCACTTTTGCTACGTTATATACCATTTCCTTGACTTTTATGCAGTCCTTAACTTCCTTTGTCAGCCACGGTTGCCTACCTCTGCCATTTGAAAACTTTTCTTCTGTGGGACATATCCATTCTGCGCCTTGTGACCTATTGCTTTCTTCTGCCACCCTCACTTCTTGAAGAGCGGAGTAACATTTGCGATGTTCTAGTTCTCTGGACCACGGCAGAATCTAGTGATTCTTGAAAGTTCATTACCGATGCCTCTACAGTCTTCCCAGCCAGCTCTTTCAGAACACTGGGGCTGTAGACTATCTGGTCCAGGTGACCTTTCAGTTTCCTAAATACCTTCTCTGTAGTAATAGCAATTGCACTCACTTCTGACCCTGATACACTTGAACTTATGGCATACTCCTAATGTTTTCACAGTGAAGACAGATGCAAAGTTCATACAGTATTTAGTTAAATTCTTCTTGGGCTTCCAGGTGGGTACAGGTTTAAACTATAACTGACGTTTTGATGATATCAAAATGTTGGCTTGTTTTGATACCTGTACCTGACTGGAAGTCCCAGAAGAGTTAATTTGTCATATACGCCAGGGAAACACTATATCCTTTTCCACGTATTTAGTTCATCCACAATTTCCTTATCTCCCATTACTACCTCTCCAGTGTCATTTTCCAGTGGTCTGATATCTACTCTTCCCACTCTATATACTTGAAAAAAAAAACTGGTATCACTTTTGATATTGTCAGCTAGCTTACCTTCATATTTCATCTGCACACGGCTCTTTTTAGTAGCCTTCTTTTGGTTTTTAAAGTTTTCCCAATCCTCTAACTTCCCACAAATTTTTGCTCTTTTATATGTCTTTCTTTTGCTTTTATGTTGATTCCAATTTCCCTTGTTAGCCAGTGTTGCATCATTCTGCCATTAGAATACTTCTTTGAAATATATCTGTCCTGCAACTTCCAAATTACTCCCGCAAACTCCAGCCATTGCTGGTTTGTTGTCATCCCTGCTAGTGTCCCCTTCAAATCAACTTTGACCAGACCCTCTCTCATGCCTCTGTAATTCCCCTTACACCACTGTAATATTGATACATCCAACTTTAGCTTCTCCTTAATTCCATGGTGAATTCTATCATGTTGTGATTAGTGTCTCCTAAGAGTTCCTTTACCTTAAGGTCCCTAATCAAATCTGGTTCATTGTCCAACACCTAATCTAGAACAGCTGATCCCCCAGCAGAATCAACAAGCTGCTCAAAGAAGCCATCTTGTAAGCATTCTACAAATTTTCTTGGAATTGAACAGCACCAACCTGATTTTCACAATCTACCTGTATATTGAAACTCCCGACTCTTGTAACATTACCCTTTTGGTCTTCCTTTTTTAACTCCTGTAGTAATTTGTAGCCCACATCCTGGGCCCGTATTGTGAACTCCCAACAGGGTCTTTTTACCCTTGTAGGCTAACTCTACCCACCAAGATTCTCCATCTTCCAATCCCATATCACCTCTTTCTAAGGATTTAATTTTATTTTTTTTACCAACAGAGCCATGCAACCCTTCTGCCCTCCTGCCTGTCCTTTTGATACAATGTGTAGCATTGGACGTTAAGCTCCGAATTATAATCTTCTTTCTACAAAGACTGAGTGATGCCCACATTGTCACACTTGCCGATCTCTAAACGTGCTACAAGATCATCTTATTTCATATAATGCATGCATTCAATTATACATCTTCAGTCCTGTATCCTTCACCCTTTTTCATTTTGTCTCCTTTTTGCACTGAGAGCAATTTTACCGTCATTTTCCGATCCTTCCTAATAGTTTCACTACGCATTGCTTCTGCTTGTAAACCAAAAGACTTATCCTCAGCCCCATCTCCTGGTTACCATCCTCCTGCCAAATTAGTTTAAATCTCCTCAACAGTTCTAGCAAACTTGCCTGAAGGACATTGGTCCCTTTTGGGTTCAGATATAATCTGTCCATTTTGTACAGGTCACACCTTCCACAGAAGAGATCCCAATCATCCATTAATCTGAAACACTGACCCCTGCAGCAATTTCTCAGCTACATATTCATCTGCCAAATCATCCTATTCTTATCCTCACTGGTGAGTGGCACATGCAGCAATCCAGAGATTACTAACCTTGAGGTCCTGCTTTCTTCCTAACTCCTTAAATTCTCTCTTCAGGACCTCCTCACTTTTCCTACCTATGTAATTGGTGCCAATGTATCCCAAGACCGCTGGTTGCTCACCCTCCTCCTTTAGAATATCATGGACCCAATCTAAGACATCCCTGATCCTGGCACCAGGGAGGCAACATACTGTTCGGGTGTCTCCATCACATCCACAGAATCTTGTGTCTACTCCTCCACCTATCACTATTGCAGTCCTCTTCTCCTCCCTTCCCTTCTGATCCATTGTATCAGACTCGGTGCCAGAGATCTGGGTCGCAGTGGCTCCCCATGGCAAGTTGCCCCCTCAATAATATCCAAAGTGGTATACTTATCATTGAGAACAGTCACAGGGATACTCTGCACTAGCTGTCCATTTCCCTTCCTTCTCCTAACAGTCACCCATTTAGCTGCCTCCTTCAACTTTGTAGTGACTTCCCCCTTGTAGCTTCTCAGGTCCCTGTATGAGCCAAAGATCATCAAGATGCAGCTCCAGTTCCTGAACACGTTGAGAAGCTGCAGCCCGGTGCACCCGGTGTAAATGTGGTTTTTCAGGAGGCTGGAGATCTCCCACATCAGCCCAGTCTCATCCCCCTACAGCCTGTTCTCTCCCTCTGCCCATCAACAACCCTGACGTCCAACACCAAGGCATTTCACCTTTGGCGTGGGGGTGACCAGAGATGCTCATCTTTGGAGAAGAGTCACGGCCAGGGGGAAGAGTGCACCAACATGGTCGCTTGTTACACATGCTGGAAACCCATCAAGTATTGAGTAGATGTGGAGAGGAGGTTTCCTATAGCGGGGGAGTCTAAGACTGGAGTGCACAGCCTCAGAATAGAGGGACATCCATTCTGAACAGAAGCGATCAGAGGATGGTGAACGGAGGCCAAGTCATTGGGTATATTTATGTTGGAGCTGGATAGGTTCTTACTTATTCAGGGCATCAGAGGTTACAGGGAGAAAGCAGAACAAGGGAGTTGAGAGAAATAATCAATGATGGAATGGTGGAGCTGACTTATTCGGCTGAATGGCCTAATTCTGCTCCAATGTCTTATGGTCTAGAAGACTAGAGGAACTCAACAGGTCAGGCATCATCAATGGAGAGGAATAAACAGTGAATGCTTCAGGATGAGGCCCTTCCTCAGGACCACTGATGCTGCCTGACTTACTGAGTTCCTCCAGCATTTTATGTGTATTGCTCCAGATTTCCAGCATCTGCAGAATCTCTCATGTGTATCAGATAATTCAGTTACTTTCTCAAAAATACAATCCATGTTTTTTTATACAAAAAAATAATTTTACAGATTAAAAGTGCTTTTCGGAAACCCAGTGCAGCAGGCATAGTGACAACAGCTGGTTTCCATTGTTGGTAACCAGTTAGAGTTCACTTTCAGTAGCCAGAGACAGGGACACATGGCGACAGATTTCCCGATTCATGGAGCCACATTCCTGCACCAGCAAGGTCCGAGGGCAGAGAAGCACCGTCTCTGCCACACTGTCGTTCATCCTCGAATTCTGGGTGGGGAGAAGGAAGAGTACAGCACAGAAAGTTCCCGCTTTAGAATGCGATTCAGCAAGTCCTTCGAAACGTTCAGGCTCATCTTGGCGAGACTGCCATGAGTCAGTGACTGAC
Source organism: Hypanus sabinus (assembly GCF_030144855.1). Taxonomy (NCBI): domain Eukaryota; kingdom Metazoa; phylum Chordata; class Chondrichthyes; order Myliobatiformes; family Dasyatidae; genus Hypanus; species Hypanus sabinus. The sequence goes on along the minus strand of NC_082721.1, from coordinate 1,673,857 downwards.
AGATGAGAACCCTGAACCAGGCACAGTCACACAAGCTGCAGGTGACTTGGGAAAGGTCTACTTTGCACTTTTCCCCAGATTTAGAATGTGTCCGTTTACTTGATCCCAGGTCTGTTGCTGGGAGTTGGTCTGGAGTCACATAAACACTGATCTGAACGATTTTCACCTGTCCTCGGACACAGAGTCAGTACTGTAACCTGTCGTGTTACCTTGGGGACACAAGGTTGGCATCGTGATCAGAGGGCTGTGGTGTACACAATGTCTGCATTCTGTTGGTAAACACGTGTGTTGTGTTAGGTCAGACCTGGTGAACTCATTGGTAGAAGGTATGTGTAGAGCAGCAGAATGCGGAAACACAGTGGGCTCAGATCACGAATCCCAGGCAGAGACCACCAGGGCCATGGTTCCTCCTGCACAAAAAAATCTATCAGTCCTCCTCCAATCCCAGATCAGCAGCCGTAGGACTCAAACCCAGAGCACTCTGTAAACATCTCCTCACCGAGGGGCAGAGACTGCCAGACACCAGCCTCGCTCACAGACGCCCTGCGGCACAGGAACCATAACATCCATCTGAAGACTGGCTCGCAAGCAGCCCCTACCGTCCGGGCAATGAGAGGCAGAAGTGTCCCCATCAACAAGACCATGTTACAAAAGCAGAATAAAGTCAATGTCAGTGTGAAGCTCCCACCTGCCATTCCAGGGGCTGGAGAAAGCTGAACTGCTCTCCTCCCACACTGGTTGGCGTTTCTCCCTCCTACTCCACTCATTGAAAGAGGGGCTGAACTACTTCCTGCCCACAGTCAGAGATGAGGTGCTCCCTCCCTTCTAGCAAGGGAGGGTCTTCCCATCTCCCACTTCACCTACTGAAAGAGGAGGCTGATCCCTCTATTCGCTGAGGGATCCAGACATTGCATAACCCTGAGGGTGGCAAGGGCTGGCGGTCAGAGAGTGCCAGTCTCCCCGTCTGGCTCACACTCACGGACAGCAGCTCCGGTCCGCTAGCCCCTCACTCCTCCAGTGGCAGCAGCCGTCTATACATCAGCGGGGCGGAGTTGCCTCTCGCCTTCAGCCAGGAAAATCTCCATCGCTCGCTTCAGCAAGTGGACGCCAAGTTGTCGCCTCCGCCGCAGGGGCCAGGTGGCCACCAGTCCATAGTAGACCCCACGCTTCCTGTTGGTCAGTGTCCGCAGGCCTGGAGAGAGAGGAACTACTGACTCACGGTGCTGCACACCCCACCACCCTGCAGCGTTGGAGATGGTGGGGGGGGGGGGGGGGGCAGCAGATATAGAGCAATGGTGCTGAATGGCAGGATTCGCGGCGAGGTGGGGGGGGAGTGACAGCTCGGGATTCGCGGCGAGGTGGGGGGGAGTGACAGCTCGGGATTCGCGGCGAGGTGGGGGGAGTGACAGCTCGGGATTCGCGGCGAGGTGGGGGGAGTGACAGCTCGGGATTCGCGGCGAGGTGGGGGGAGTGACAGCTCGGGATTCGCGGCGAGGTGGGGGGAGTGACAGCTCGGGATTCGCGGCGAGGTGGGGGGAGTGACAGCTCGGGATTCGCGGCGAGGTGGGGGGAGTGACAGCTCGGGATTCGCGGCGAGGTGGGGGGAGTGACAGCTCGGGATTCGCGGCGAGGTGGGGGGAGTGACAGCTCGGGATTCGCGGCGAGGTGGGGGGAGTGACAGCTCGGGATTGAAACGGGGGAATGATGCACCCTGAAACAGAGCAACGTTACATCCAACTCACCCAGAGCATCCACCATACAGGCTTCCCGTGTGTAAGCCTCCACTGGGATAACGTTCTGGAAACAATGCAAGGAGATCACCCCAGATCCACTCTTCCAGATGTCCATGATGTGCTTCAGTTTGGCATTCACCTGTGGGAGATCAGTGGAAAGACCTATGTGTCAGGGCCAGAATGGTTTGTCATCTGAGGATTGATGAGGGGTGCAGTCCTGACTATTAACGAGGACTTCAGCCCCCACCCCATGACAAAGGATAACTTTCATTTCATGTGTTATTGGTAAAACATCAGCACTAGCTTTAAGTTCAAGTTTATTGTCAACTGACTGTACATGTATAGAACCAAACGACACAACATTCCTTCAGACCACGGTGAACCTTCAATACACGTATCACATGCCACACAGAAACCAAAATCAGTTGATAAAATATAATTCAAAGTGCCTGCAGTACACTGCACAGGTAAACAGTATATTGGTGCTGGTGCAGGAATGGCCACTTCTCTTCCCTTCAACCATTTGGTTCTTAAACCCACCGAACAAATCAAATCACTATATTTCAGCAACACTATGACCACTTTGTGCTAAAACTGACCTTTTTATTTGGTGAATTGTAATATGAATGGTGCACCCAGTCACTAAGGTGTGTAACGGAATTGAGGATCTTGGAGTACAAGTGCGTAGTTCACTAAAAACTCTATCACAGGTAGACTAGGTGCTGAGAAAAGGTGTTTAGCATGTTGGCCTGAGTACAGGACTTGGGACATCACTGCAGGTTGCAGTTGTGCAAGTTCTTGATTAGTCAGGGTGTCAAAGATTACGGGGAGAAGGCAGGAGAATAAGGTTGAGAGGGATAGTAAATCAACCATGATGGAAAGGCAGAACAGACCTGATGGGTTGACTGGCCCAATTCCACTCCCATGTCTTATGGTCTCTATTGGGTGCTGTGGATTTCCAGCCAGCTCCCAGCTGGACCACCAAGGGCAGGGAGGGTCTCCAAGCGTGGGAAGGTGTGGATGGATGGTTAGACTGCTAGGCACTTCCAGTGGTGGCTTGGCCAGAGCATCTGCAGAATGTGACAAGGAAGGGTGAGGGTCCCATGTCGGAGCACTCATGTCCCAGGACTCTACTCCCTATTCACTTGCCAAAAATAAAGGCTCAGGACTGGGACCCTATTGTGCACATATTAGGTCCCATGCTCTTTACACTTAGCAGTGTTCGTTCCTATGACCATGAGCGGTGTGCTGGAAATCCAACTACATCCTCTTGGGTCATTGGAATCTCAACCTGCCAGTGCTCGGGACTCCTCCGGGTCACTGGAATCTCATCCTGCCAGTGCTCAAGACTCCGGGTCACTGGAATCTCAACCTGCTAGTGCTCAAGACTCCTCCGGGTCACTGGAATCTCAACCTGCTAGTGCTCAAGACTCCTCCGGGTCACTGGAATCTCATCCTGCCAGTGCTCAAGACTCCTCCGGGTCACTGGAATCTCATCCTGCCAGTGCGTGAGACTCCTCCGGGTCACTGGAGTCTCATCCTGCCAGTGCTTGAGACTCCTCCGGGTCACTGGAGCCTCATCCTGCCAGTGCTTGAGACTCCTCCAGGTCACTGGAATCTCATCCTGCCAGTGCTCGAGACCGGGTCACTGGAATCTCATCCTGCCAGTGCTTGAGACTCCTCCGGGTCACTGGAATCTCATCCTGCCAGTGCTCGAGACTCCGGGTCACTGGAATCTCATCCTGCCAGTGCTCGAGACTCCTCCGGGTCACTGGAGTCTCATCCTGCCAGTGCTTGAGACTCCTTCGGGTCACTGGAATCTCATCCTGCCAGTGCTCGAGACTCCGGGTCACTGGAATCTCATCCTGCCAGTGCTCGAGACTCCGGAGTGAGCCAGGTAACATCAGGATCCACACAGCAGCAGCAGACAACAGAAAGGTCGATCCCTGAAGATCTGTGCATCAAAACCCCCAGACCTGCAAGTGAAAGATTTCCATACCCTTGGGAAAGCGATTTCAAAATAAAACCCATTACCTGCTGGTTTCCACCTTTGAAGTGCTTGAGTGCCTCGTAGAGGTGAGAGTACGCTCGAGAACGTTTGCCTTTGCCCACATAGAAGATGGAGCTGATGAATGTTTGGAAACACTCTGCAGGGCTCAGGACATGGCAGCGAGTTGGCAGGTTCTTCGTCACCCTAGGGGAGGTGAACAGGAAGACAGGACATCACAGTTGGTCAAAGCTTTCAACAGCATGTGTGACTGAACATGGGAGAGATCAGAGCCTCCTAGTCCCCTGGGTACACAGAAACCTTTGTCCAACATCAGCTATGAATGTACACAAATATCCCTCCTAGCCACCTGTGGACACAGATACCTCTCCTAATCATCCAGGGTCACAAATACTCCTCCTGTGAACACAGATACCCCTCCTAGCATCCCCCCCCCCATGTACACAGATATAAGACATAGGAGCAAAATTAGGCCTTGTGGCCATCGAGTCTGCTCCTCCATTCATTCATGGCTGATCCTTTCTTCCCCCCTCCTCAGCCCCTCTCCCAAGCCTTCAATGCTGTGGGGGGGGGGGGGGGTTAGGAGGCATATCTGTGTACATGGGGTCAAGAGCTTATCAAGCTCTGCCTTAAAAACACCCAATAATCTGGTGTCCACAGCTGCCTGTGGTAATAAATTCCACAAATTTCTTCGCATCTCTGTTTTGAATGGAAGCCTCTCTAATCTGAGGCTGTGTCCTCATGTCCTTGACTCCCTCACCATGGAAAACATCCTTTCCACATCTACTTTGTCCTGACCTTTCATCAATGAGATCCCCCTCACCTTTCTAAATTCCAGTGAGTACAGATCCAGAGCCGTCAAATGTTCCTTATATGATAACCCTTTCATTCCTGGAATCATCCTTGTGAACCTCCTCTGGACCCTCTCCAATGCCAGCACATCTTTTCTAAGATGAGGGGCCTAAAACTGTTCACAATACTCAAGGTGAGGCGTCACCAGTGCCTTATAAAGCCTCACCATCACATCCTTGCTCTTGTATTCTAGACTTCTTGAAATGAATGTTACCATTGTATTTGCCTTCCTCACCACCAACTCTACTTGCAAGTTGACCTTTAGGGTGTTCAGCACAAGGACTCCCAAGACCTCAAGTCTCATATTTCTGGAATTCCTCTCCAGTTAGAAAATTGTCTGTACATTTATTTCAACTACCAAAATGCATGACAATGCATTTTCTAATATTGTATTTCATTTGCCACTTGCCCATTCTCCTAATCTGTCTAAGTCTTTCTGCAGCCTACCTGCTTCCTCAACACTACCTTCCCCTCCACCACTCTATTCCATCATCTAAATCATTTATATACAGCATAAAAAGAAGTGGTCCCAACACCAACCCCTGTGGAACACCAATAGGGTTTAGGGAACCCTAAAACTGGCAGCCAATGCTCTAACCATGCAAATAATTTTCCTGTAATGCCATAGGCTCTTAACTTGGTAAGCAGCCTTGGGTGTGGCACCTTGTCAGAGGCCTTCTGAAAGTCCAAATAGATTTCAAACAGGTTGTTCAAGCAAGGATTTTCCTGAAGGAAACCAAACTGACTGTCCTATTTTGTCCTGTGTCACAAAGTACTCCATCACCTCATCCTTAACAATTGACTTCAACACCATCTCAACCACTGAGATTAGGCTAACTGGTCCATATTTTCCTTTCTGCTGCCTTCCTCCTTTCTTATAGTGTGGAGTATCATTTGCAATTTTCCAGTCCCCTGGCACCATGCCATAGCCCAATAATTTTTGTAAGATCATTACTAATGCCTCCACAATCTCTAATGCTACCTCGTTCAGAATCCTAGGGTGCAGTTTATCTGGCCCGGGTGACTTATGGACCCTCAGGTCTTTCAGCTTTTTGAGCACCTCCTCTCTTGTAACAGTAACTGCAGGCTCTTCCCTTACCTCACACCCTTTAACATCAGGCACATTGCAAGTCTCTTCCAGAGTGAAGTCTGATGCAAAATACTCATTTAGTTTATCTGCCATCTCCTTGGCCCCATTATTATTTCTCTGTCCTCATTTTCTAGTGGTCCAAAGTTCAATCTCATCCTTTGTTCTTAAATACTTATAAAAGCTTTTACTATTCACTTTGATATTGTTTGCTAGCTTGCTTTCATATTTCATCTTTCCCCTGCCATTGTTGCTCTCTGTAGAGTTTTAAAAGCTTCCCAATCTTCTGTCTTCCCACTAATTTTTACTTTGTTGTATCCCCTCTCTTTTGCTTTCACATTAGCTTTGATTTCCTTTGTCAGCCATGGTTGTATTTTGCCATTTGAGTATTTCTTTGTTTTTGGAATCCATCTATCCTGCACCTTTTTCATTTTCCCCAGAACTCACACCATTACTGCTCTGCTGTCATCCCTGCCAGCATCTCCTTCCAATTCACTTTGGCCAACTCCTCTCTCATACCACTGTAATTTCCCTTACTCCACTGAAATACTGCCACTTCAGACTACTTTCTCTCTACCAAATTTCAAGTTGAATTTAATCATATAGTGATCACTAACTCCTAAGGGATCTTTTACCTTAAGCTCCCTAATCGCCTCGGGTTCATTAAATAACACCCAATCCGGTATAGCTGATCCCCTAGCAGGCTCAACAACAAACAGCTCTAAAAAGCCATCTCATAGGCATTTCCCGCCTAGTCCTCATGTACATAGGTAACCCTCCTAGCCCTTTCTGGACACAGATACCCCTTGTAGACCTCCTGTGGACCCAGACACCACTCCTAGCTCCTGTGTGCAGATATCCCTCTAAGCCTCCTGTGGGCCCAGATACCCCATATTCCCTGTAGACACAGGTACCCCTCCTTGCCACCTTGTACACACCACTACCTTATCCTAGCCTGTGTCCACAAAGATCTTAGTCCAACGTCAGCTATCCATTTACAGATTGCTCTCGTAGACCTCTGTGGCACAGATACCCCTGCTGGCCCCATGTACACAGATAACCATCCCAGCCCCCTGTGGACACAGATACCCCTCCTAGATTCTCATGGACATAGTACCCTTCAAGTCAGTGCCGCCCTGCTGTGTTCATTCCATGGACACATGCTGCACTGCGTTTGATGGTGGCTGCACTGTACAAGGCAAGGAGGTTTTGCAGGCTGCTCTTTCAGAAATGTGGCTCCAGGCCACCATTAATTTGCTGGCCAAGACACTCAGCTAGTCAGGCTGTATTATTACATTCTAACATTTTTCCTGCAATTAAATGTGCTGTATGTGTGACTGTTGGTTCTGTGAGTTGCAGCCAGGCCCCAGGGGAACACTGTTTCTTGTGGCTGCATTCATGTGTATGGTTGAATGACAAATGAACATGAAGATTCAGATCTCACTGCTGTCAGGTTGGTGGAAACAGAGGCACCATTGTTTTCCGGAAGACCTTACCTGGGGTCGAGCAGTAGGTAGTTGAAGCTGGACTTGACGACACCTTCCCTCCACCAGCGCTTTGGGTCTGGCTGATCAAACTGTTGCACTAATGCCATTTCATCCCGACTGCAATCCGGGAAGACAAACTTGTCCAAACTCTGAGCCAGCTCAGGGCTGTAGCCTGTCAACACAAAGCAAGGTCAGGCAGGGCTGGGCTCTCAGAGAGCCTGCAGACAGCAGGGAGCCTCCCAGGCAACTGGTTGGCTGAGGCCACTGCTGTGTGACCAAGGGCTGAAGGAAGAAGCAGGGAGAGCCTCTCTGTTGGTCGGGGTCGACCATGGATGTTGTGTCCCAGCTGTCTACCTGATACGCAAGCCGGGATGCAAGCTAGAGCAGTAACGCTGGTGGCTATGCAGCAGGTTCTGCCTCTCCACACAGCTGATGAATTCAGGATCGGCAGAGACCAACAGTTTGGCACCAGTGGCATCTCCAGAGTTGCCAGTTAACACTGAACTCAACACAGGACTCGCTTAGGGATTCCAGCTCGGGATATTTCCCCACAAGGTATGCTCCCGAAGCCTTCCCCATGAGTGGGTACAGCTGTAAGGCAGCGGAGGTTTGAGATCAGAGATTTCCTTCTCAATGATGAGCTGACAACCATGTCTGACGAGCCCCACCTGCCCGAAGTGACTGGTTTTAGGGTGCCAGTAACCAGCCCTGCCCCTTCTTCTGCCAGCAGAAACAGATCCATTGGCTTCAGTAGCTAAGCCATATGTGAAAGCCATTAACTTGCTTGTCAGAGGCTACTGAGATGCACAGCATTGGGAGCTTATCTCCACGGCAAAAATATTGATTTCTCTAACTTCTAGCAATTTCTCCTGCCTCCCCTTCTCTCTTTTTCATTCCCCACTCCGGTTCCCCTCTTACTCCTTTTCTTCGCCTCACCTGCCTACCACCTCCCCCTGGTGTCCCTCCTCCATCCCTTTCTCCCATGGTCCACTCTCCTCTCCTACCAGGTTCCTTTCTCTTTAGTTTTTTACCTCTTCCACCTGTCACCTCCCAGCCTCTCACTCTACTCAAACCAAGCTCCCCCTCACCCGGTCTAATACATGCCAGCTTGTACTCCCCTCACCCGGTCTAATACATGCCAGCTTATACTCCCCTCACCCGGTCTAATACATGCCAGCTCGTACTCCCCTCACCCGGTCTAATACATGCCAGCTTATACTCCCCTCACCCGGTCTAATACATGCCAGCTTGTACTCCCCTCACCCGGTCTAATACATGCCAGCTTGTACTCCCCTCACCCGGTCTAATACATACCATCTTGTACTCCGCTCACCCGGTCTAATACATGTCAGCTTGTACTCCCCTCACCCGGTCTAATACATGCCAGCTTGTACTCCCCTCACCCGGTCTAATACATGCCAGCTTGTACTCCCCTCACCCGGTCTAATACATGCCAGCTCGTACTCCCCTCACCCGGTCTAATACATGCCAGCTTATACTCCCCTCACCCGGTCTAATACATGCCAGCTTGTACTCCCCTCACCCGGTCTAATACATGCCAGCTTGTACTCCCCTCACCCGGTCTAATACATACCATCTTGTACTCCGCTCACCCGGTCTAATACATGTCAGCTTGTACTCCCCTCACCCGGTCTAATACATGCCAGCTTGTACTCCCCTCACCCGGTCTAATACATGCCAGCTTGTACTCCCCTCACCCGGTCTAATACATACCATCTTGTACTCCGCTCACCCGGTCTAATACATGTCAGCTTGTACTCCCCTCACCCGGTCTAATACATGTCAGCTTGTACTCCCCTCACCCGGTCTCACTAATACATGTCAGCTTGTACTCCCCTCACCCGGTCTCACTAATACATGTCAGCTTGTACTCCTCCTCCTTCCTTTTCAACCCTGAAGATGCAGCTCAGCAAGAAACCTTGCCTGTTTATTCCTCTCCATAGATGTTACTTGACCTGTTGAGTTCCTCCAGCACTTTTCTCTGGATTTCCAAAATTGGCAATACTGCCTATGTGCCTACCCCAAGAGCGCATGGGACCAGATGTCATGAACCCTAGTGCGTAAAAGCCATGGCTTACTGCCACACTCACCTGCTGCCCGGGGACGGGGCTCCTTCTGTACCTGATGCAGACGGAGCAGGTAAACACCCCGGGTCAGGTCGGTCACCGGTCCAGGGTCCTCTCCACACTCCCGCAGCTGTCGCAGGATCTGCCTGTTGGACAGGAGCTGGAGGTGAGGAGGCAGCCTCTCATCACTCTGCGGGATATTCTCCTTCTCCTCAGTACCTCCCTCAGCCCTTCGATAGGCCTTCCAATCATAGAGGATGGTGTCCTCAGTGCTGGAGCTGGTTGTGTTTTGGCAGGTGTTATCCCTGGAGGGGAAGCAACACTCGATCAGGGCGGGGCTGCCCTTGGCGTCAGTGTATAGATACTCCACCGCCTCGCCCACTCCACAGCTGACTGGACGTCCACCGGGCGACAGTGGTACTGGGTGGTCATGCAAGGGTCCCTCACACTCTGTGTGAGACAGCTGGCTTGCCACCGGTGCCGGGGAATGGTTGGAGATTTCTCTCTGATCCTCTGACTGTGAATTACTGTTCTTCAGCCTGGCACACGCAAGCTCACCGCAGTCCCAGCCCTGAGCATCGGGTCCTCCGCTGAGTAGCACCAGACGTGGACACACCATAGATTGGTGTTTGGGAATGCCAGGGAACTCTGTCAGCCCACTCGTGCTGGAGCTGTCCACCACCGTCACAGCATCCGCGGGGGAGCACAGGATGATGGCTTTCAGTGCCGGGTCACAGCGCTCGTCCTCCATGGCACCATTCAGTCGCAATGTTGTCCCCACCTGCCCGCTGGCCAGCGGGTCCACTTGGTTCTTCTCTGGTTCGGCAGGGCTCTCCCGAGGGGGAAAGGCTGGGGTCTGTTGCTCCTCGCCACTGCTGGCCAGACCTCTCCTCCGCAGACTCACACTGTTGTCATGTTCATCACAGGACAGAGGGAAGACTCGAGCCTCTCTTTCTATGGAAAAAGGGACTGTGTGGGCAGCAGCTGACCCCCATACCTGGCCACTGGCCGCCTTGTCACTGTCACACAGGACAAAGGGGACAGTGTCAAAGTCAGCTGGAAAGTGAGTGGGGAAGAGTGAGTGATCCTCACCCTCACCATCATGAGACACATTACCATAGGGACAGAACCAGCTGGAACGAGGCCCCAGATTCTCCTGCTGCCTTCGTACTCTCCTGGTTCTGGTCACTATGGGAATGCTCTGGTCGAAGAGTGAAGAGTCACAGATCTGAGGTGCCGGGTTGGCCAATCGTTTCCTGGTGCGTATGGTAACGAAAGGTGACAGGCTTTGCTCAAATGATGGCGGTCCTCCCTCAGAAGGCCTGTTGTTCATGGATTTCATTTGCAAGACAGCTCTGTCTTCAACCAGCAGATGTTTCTGGTCCAAGTTTGCTCGTGTGTTGTTCTCTTCCCCCTGGCTGAATACTCCCCCAGGGCCTTGCTGCTCTGCTTGGTCAGGAAGTGAACAATTCATGCTGGAACCCAGGACACCCTCGACTTCCACCTGACTTCCAGCGGGACTGGGTTCTCTGGCTGGCTGATTTTCTGGCTCGCTCTGCTCCTCGGTGCTCTCAGCCGGGATTATCAGGGGGTGAGATCCACTTCTGTCACCAGGCACCACTTGTTCTTTCTCCATCCTCACCTTCTCCTTCTGGCCCCAACAGCCACTGGTGCGGGCGACTCCCCCCTGCACACACCCTCCGGCTCCTGGGTTGGTCAGTGAGCTGTTCTGCTGGCCAGTTGTATACGGAGTTTGGGAACCTGGACAATACGTGGACCATACAGTACCCCCTGAAAAAGGGGTGGCAGCCGGATTTTCGTCAAATAGCCGGACACCATTGAACTGGGGTGTCTGCCTGGAGTCTGGACAACACTGGGAGACATTGCATCTTGGCCTGGATTCGGACTGCTGTAGGACAATTCCGCTTCGACACCTTGAAGGAGAAGAACCCCCGTAACTGGCTGAAGGAACTGGTGGTGTGGATAGACAGCCTTGGTCTGCTAGAATTATCGGATCCTCCCTGTCTGGTTGTGGTTGATACACATTGTTGAAGTTTCCCACGGAACTGGCAAAGACTTCAGAATCACTGACACAGCTACAACAGGAGCTGCCTCCAGATGTAGAAACGTTACCTTCAGAATGGACACACTCAATGTGCAGAGAGCCATCACAATCTGAGACCTGACCTTCAATAACTGCAGTGGTTTTGTCCAAATCCGTTAAGAAGGTCACATTTGAATGGGTAAATTCATAGATATGGTCTGGGGAGGTCACATCAGTGCCTTTACCCTTGGGCAGTCTCACCAGAAGCTCAGAATCCACATTCAATCCATCGGATGGAGATACGTAGGTTTGGGATTTTGTTGTCAGAGGACAGGTACAGTCCAGCTCAGAGAGCCACTCAGTGTCACCAATGGGGCCACCACCCTGGGAAACTTCTTTTCCTTCAAGTGAAACGGCCAAGGTTTGTAGAGCACATGAATGTTCTGCTGTGACAGGGTGAGGACAGGTGGAGAAATGTTCTGATGGTGAACGGTCTGTCAGAGGGTCAGCCCCAGAAACCAATCCTTTCAAAGCCTGCTCTTCAAACTTCCCAAAACTAGACAGGCAGGTACTCAACAACGCACAGCTGGCATGCTCTGCGTCTTCAACAACTTTCCCTTCACCTCGGTCTTCTGGAATACCACTGGTGCCACGCAAACTGGGTGGCTTTGTAGATGTTGATTGTCCGCAGGCTTGAGACCAAACCGATGTGACTTCTCCCAAAGGATCATCGGAGCCGTTCATCAGAGAGTAGCTTAGTGCACCGGCAGAGGACACAAACTCCCACTGACCCTCAGACAAAGTTTTCCACGTTCTGCTGACTGCACCAAATTCCTCAGGTTCTCCAGGTAGTACAGAGGGCTTGCAGGAGTCAGCATAACCAGGCTCGGCCAGATTGGTGGAGGAATAAAGAGCACTGCTCACTCTTCGAAAACCCACTTCAATGACCAATGAAACAAAGTTAGTAACCCCCTCAGAGATACGCTCAGCACCATTCCCATCCCACATGTGAAGGCAATCAGCAGGGAATCAGACTGTTGAGGATTCCGTGACCCTTCCCATCCTAGGCAGAGAGCAAAATGCTGTAGCACCATGTTCCCATCCCATGTTCTACCACATCTTTCTTTTGTGAATTTGGGCATCCTCCCTGTAGGATGTCCTTCTACCAGATCTGAACCCAGACTGTGAACAATCTGAGCATGGAGAGTCCCCGGAAGCCCAACTCCTGATGAAGGGTCTCAGCCTGAAAGGATGACTGCTTAAAACCCTCCATAGCAGCCCAATTGAGAGAGAAGGCTACACACAGGCTGAGATGAGAGATTTAAAAGACAGTGTTTGTGGGCATACACAAGGAAATCTGCAGATGCTGGAAATTCAAACAACACACACAAAATGCTGGTGAAACGCAGCAGGCCAGGCAGCATCTATAGGGAGAAGCACCGTCGACATATTGGGCTGAGACCCTTCATCAGGACTAACTGAAAGGAAAGATAGTAAGAGATTTTAAAGTAGTGGGGGGGGGGGGGGAAAGAGGGGAAATGCGAAATGATAGGAGAAGACCTGAGGGGGTGGGATGAAGCTAAGAGCTGGAAAGGTGATTGGCGAAAGTGATACAGAGCTGGAGAAGGGAAAGGATCCGCCACCTCCAACAGGATCCCACTACCAAGCACATCTTTCCCTCCCCCTCTTTCTGCTTTCCGCAGAGATCGCTCCCTACGCGACTCCCTTGTCCACTCGTCCCCCTCATCCCTTCCCACCGATCTCCCTCCTGGCACTTATCCTTATAAGCAGAACAAGTGCTACACCTGCCCTTACACTTCCTCCCTCACCACCATTCAGGGCCCCAGACGCTTCACCTGTGAGTCGGCTGGTGTGGTATACTGCGTCCGGTGCTCCCGGTGTGGCCTTTTATATATTGGTGAGACCCAACGCAGACTGGGAGACTGTTTCACTGAACACCTACGCTCGGTCCGCCAGAGAAAGCAGTATCTCCCAGTGGCCACACATTTTAATTCCACATCCCATTCCCATTCTGATATGTCTATCCACGGCCTCCTCTACTGTCAAAATGAATCCGAACTCAGGTTGGAGGAACAACACCTTAATAAACTGACTGGGTAGCCTCCAACCTGATGGCATGAACATTGACTTCTCTAACTTCTGTTAATGCCCCTCCTCCCCTTCTTACCCCATCCCCAACATATTTAGTTGTTTGCCTGTTCTCCATCTCCCTCTGGTGCTCCCCCACCCCCTCTTTCTCCTGAGGCCTCCCGTCCCATGATCCTTTCCCTTCTCCAGCTCTGTATCACTTTCACCAATCACCTTTCCAGCTCTTAGCTTCATCCCTCCCCCTCCGGTCTTCTATCAATTCGCATTTTCCCCTTCCCCCACTACTTTCAAATCTCTTACTATCTTTCCTTTCGGTTAGTCCTGACGAAGGGTCTCAGCCCGAAACGTCGACAGCGCTTCTCCCTATAGATGCTGCCTGTTCTGCTGTGTTCCACCAGCATTTTGTGTGTGTTGTTTGTGGGCATTCAGCTTTTTCTGATGGTCTAATCAAATTGTGATTCATCAGCAAGGGTAAATAAAAATAAAGTAGGGGCACGGTGGAGCGGCCATTGTGTGAGTAGAGCAGTGTTAGGGTGGGGAGGCTTTGGTTCAGCAGGCTTGGGTGAGGTAAGCTTCTTCTTCATTCTTTGTCTGTTAGAGCAGTGGGGATGGCTCCAGGGGCTGGGTTGTGTTCTTTGTGTGAGATGTGGGAACTCTGGGAGACCTCCAGCCTCCCAGAAAACCACATTTGCACCAGGTGCACCAAGCTGCAACTCTGCAGAGAACTTGTGTTAAGGAATGTGTGTTAAGCTCAGTGACCTTTGGCTCAAACGGGAAAATGAGGTGATATATAGGAGCTACAGAGAGGCAGTCACCCCTGTATTGCAAGAGGAAAGAACTGGGTGACTGTCAGAAGAGAGAAAGGAAATGGGCTGCCAGGGCAGAGTACCTGTGGCCATTCCCTTCGATAGTAGCAGAGACTGGGGCTCTGGCACTTGAGTCTGGTGCTGTGGTTCAGAAGGGAGCGAAAGAGAAGAGAACTACAGTAGTGACAGGGGATTCTTCAGAGGAATAGACACCAGATTCTGTGGATGTGAAAGAGACACCCAGATGGTATGTTACCCCCTGGGTAGCAGGGTCAGGGCTGTCTCAGATTGGGTCCATGGCATTTTAATGGGGGAGAGTGATCTGCTGGAAGTCTTGGTTCATACTGGAACCAATGACATAGGTAGGAATAGAGGAGGTCCTGATGAGAGAATTTAAAAAGTAGGACCTCAATGGTAGTAATCTTTGGATTGCTGCCTGTGCCACACACTACCGAGGGTAAGAATAGGATGAATTGGCAGATGAATGTATGGCTGCGGAACTGGTGCAGGGGGTAGGGCTTTAGATTTCTGGATCATTGGGATGTGTTCTGGAGAAGGTATGACCTGTACACAAGGGATGGATTACACTTGAACCCAAGGGGGACCAATGTCCTTTCAGGCAGGTTTGCTAGAGCTGTTGGTGAGGGTTTAAACTAATTTGGCAGTGGCATGGAAACCAAAGTGATAGGGTTGAGGATGGGATAGTCGGTATACAACCAGGTACAGTGCGTAGTGAGACTGTCAGGAAGGTCAGGCAGACAATAGGGCAAGACCGCAGTCAGTGGAATGAGTTGCAGTGTAACATAGGGGTAAAATCCGAAGGGGTAACAAATACAGGACTGAAGTTGTTATATATGAAAGCTTGCAGTATATGCAATAAGGTAGATGATCTTGGTAAGACAGCGAGAGACTAGCAGGTATGATGTGGAAATCAGATGGTGAGAAAGGAGCTGGGCAAAATTGACTGTCAAGGATGACAGTAGAGTAGCAATGGCTGGAGTTTCTGGGAGCAATTTGGAAGGAGCAGGATAGATACATCCCAAAGAAGTAGTATTCTAAAGGCAGAATGATGCAACCATGGCTGACAAGGAAGTCAAAGCCAACATAAAAGCAAAAGGGAGCGCATATAATAGAGCAAAAATTAGTGGGAAGTTAGAGGACTGGGAAGCTTTTAATAACCAACAGAAGGTAACTGAAAAAGCCATAAACAACAGAAAATTTGTAGGTGCTGGAAATCTGTGCAACACACACATAAAGTTGGAGGAACGCAGCAGGCCAGGCAGCATCTATGGAAAAAAGTACAGTCGACGTTTCAGGTGAGTACAGTGGCATGCAAAAGTTTGGGCACCCCTCGTCAAAATTTCTGTTACTGTGAATAGCTAAGCGAGTAAAAGATGAACTGATCTCCAAAAGTCATAAAGTTAAAGATGAAGCATCTTTTTCAACATTTTAAGCAAGATTAGTGTATTACTTTGTACAACTTTAGAGTGAAAAAAAAAGAAAGGAGCACCATGCAAAAGTTTGGGCACCCCAAGAGACTTGAGCTCTCAGATAACTTTTACCAAGATCTCAGACCTTAATTAGCTTGTTAGGACAATGGCTTGTTCACAGTCATCATTAGGAAAGGCCAGTTGAGGCAAATTTCAAAGCTTTATAAATACCCTGACTCCTTAAACCTTGTCCCAACAATCAACAGCCATGTGCTCCTCTAAGCAGCTGCCTAGCACTCTGAAAATTAAAATAAACGATGCCCACAAAGCAGGAGAAGGCTATAAGAAGATAGCAAAGTGTTTTCAGGTAGTTGTTTCCTCAGCTTGTAATGTAATTAAGAAATGGCAGTTAACAGGAACGGTGGAGGTCAAGTTGAGGTCTGGAAGACCAAGAAGACCTTCTGAGAGAACTGCTCGTAGGATTGCTAGAAAGGCAAATCAAAACCCCCATTTGACTGCAAAAGACCTTCAGGAAGATTTGACTCTGGAATGGTGGTGCACTGTTCTACGGTGCAGTGACACCTGCACAGATATGACCTTCATGGAAGAGTCATCAGAGGAAAACCTTTCCTGCATCCTCACCACAAAATTCAGCATCAGAAGTTTGCAAAGGAACATCTAAACAAGCCTGATGCATTTTGGAAACAAGTCCTGTGGACTAATGAAGTTAAAATAGAACTTTTTGGCCACAATGAGCAAAGGTATGTTTGGAGAAAAAAGGATGCAGAATTTCATGAAAAGGACACCTCTCCAACTGTTAAGCAGGGGGTGGATCGATCATGCTTTGGGCTTGTGTTGCAGCCAGTGGCATGGCGAACATTTCACTGGTAGAGGGAAGAATGAATTCAATTAAATACCAACAAATTCTGGAAGCAAACATCACACCGTCTGTAAAAAAAGCTGAGGATGAAAAGAGGATGGCTTCTACAACAGAATAATGATCCTAAACACACCTCAAAATCCACAATGGACTGCATCAAGAGGCGCAAGCTGAAGTTTTTGCCATGGCCCTCACAGTCCCCCGACCCGAACATCATCGAAAATCTGTGGATAGACCTCAGAAGAGCAGTGCATGCAAGATGGCCCAAGAATCTCTCAGAACTAGAAGCCTTTTGCAAGGAAGAATGGGCGAAAATCCCCCAAACAAGAGTTGAAAGACTCTGAGCTGGCTACAGAAAGCATTTACAAGCTGTGATACTTGCCAAAGGGGGTGTTACTAAGTACTGACCATGCAGGGTGCCCAAACTTTTGCTTCGGGCCTTTTTCCTTATTTTGAAACTGTAGAAGATAGAAATAAAAAAAGTAATGTGTCATCTTTAACTTTATGCCTTTTGGAAATCAGGTCATCTTTTACTCGCTTAGCTATTCACAGTAACAGAAATTTTGATCAGGGGTGCCCAAACTTTTGCATGCCACTGGAGTAGATCTGAAAAATGGAGGGAGGGGAGTGAGAAACACCAGGCGACGGGTGAAACTAGGAGGGGGATGAAGCAAAAAGCTATGAAGTTGATTGGTAAGAGACAGAAGGCCACAGAAGAAAGAAAAGTGGGCAAGAGCACCAGAGGAAGGCGGAAGGCGACAGGTGGGCAAGGAGATGAGGTTAGGGGGGGAAAGGGGATGGGAAATGGTGAAGGAGAGGGGGTTTGGGGGGGGGGGGGTTATTACCAGAAGTTTAAGAAATCAATGTTCACGCCATCAGGTTGGATGCTACCCAAACGGAATACAAGTGTTGTTCCTCCAACCTGAGTGTGGCCTCATCATGACAGTGGAGGAGGCCAAAGACACAAATAACAGAATGGGAATGGGAAGCGGAATTAAAATGGGTGGCCACTGGGAGATCCTGCTTCTTCTGGCGGATGGAGCGTAGACGCTCAGTGAAGCAGTCTCCCAATCTATGTTGTGTCTCACCGATGTACAGGAGGCCACACCAGGAGCTCGGAACACAGTATATGGCCCCAAAAGACTCACAGGGGAAGTGTTGCCTCACCTGGAAGGACTGTTTGGGGCTCTGAATGGTAGGGAGGGCCCTACAAAGTCAAAAGAAGGGAAAAGATGAGATACGGAGGTAAGCTCGCCAGAACTATTAAGAGCGACACTAATTTTTTTTCCAGATATATAAGGCGTGAAAGAGAGGCAAGAGTAGATATTAAACCACTGGAAAATAATGCTGGAGAGGGAGTAGTAGGGAAAAGGAAATTGGAATAAACTAAATGAGTACCTTGCACCCGTCTTCACTGTGGAAGACAATAGCAATATGCCAGAAGTTTGAGAGCGTCATGGGGCAGAAGTGAGTTCAATTGCTATTACTAGGGAGAAGTTGCTTAGGAAACTGAAAAATCTGAAGGTAGACAAGTTGTCTGGATCAGATGGACTACACCCCAGTGTTCTAAACGAGGTGGCTGGGGAGATTGTGGAGGCATTGGTAATGGTCTTTCAGGAATCACTAGATGTTGTCATGTTCCGGAGCACTAGAAAATTGTAAATGTCACTCTATTCTTCAAGAAGGCAACGAGGCAGAAGAAAGGATATTACAAGCCAGTTAGCCTGGCCACAGTGGTTAGGGAGTCTATTGTTAAAGATGAAGTCACAGTATTCTTGGAGGCACATGATAAAATAGACCAGTCAGCACGGTTTCCTTAAGGGGAAATCTTGCCTGACAAATCTGTTGGACTTCTTTGAAAAAAATAACAAGCAGGATAGACAAGAGAATAGGTTGATGATGTGTACTTGGTTTTTCAAAAGTAATTTGATAAGGTGCCACACAAGGCTGTTTAGCAAGATAAGAGCCCATGGTATTACACGCAAGATCCTAGTATTGAAAGAGGATTTAAGGCACTGGCGAGGCCTCACTTGGAGTATTGTGAGCTGCTTTGGGCCTCTTATTTAAGAAAAGATGTATTGACATTGGAGCGCATTCAGGAGGTTCGCGAGAATGATTCGGGGAATGGGAGAGTTATCATATAGATGGCCCTAGGTCTGTTCTCATTGGAATTTAGATGGTGGTGGGGGGGGGGGGTGTGGAATCTCTTTGAAACCGATTGAATGTTGATGTGGAGAGGATGCTTCCTATGGTGGGGAAATCTAGGATCAGACAGCACAGCCTCAGAATAGAGGAGCATCTATTCAGAATGGAGATGAAGAGGAATTTCTTTTGCCAGAGTGTGGTGAATCTGTGGAATTCATTGTCACAGCTGGCTGCGAAGACCAGGTCAATGGGTGTATTTAAGGCAGAGATTTTGATTCATTAGGGTGAGAAAGGTTATAGGGAGAAGGCAAGAGAATGGGGTTGAGAGGGAAATGGATTAGCCATAATGAAATGGCAAAGCAGACTCAATGGGCCAAATGGCCTAATTCTAGTCCTGTGTCTTAATGTCTAATAAACACCAAAAGCACCAGGACCCTGATCCTGGAATCAAGTCTTCACTGACAAAACCAATTTGATTTAGTGGCCAACACTCTCTGCCAGGTTAGTGTGGGGAAGAGTGTGTCACTTGAGTAAACATTCCTCCCCCATCCAACACAGCAAGTTAAAGTTTTTAATATAAATGGCAATTATCCAGCGGTTCTAGTGGTTGTCTGTTCTCCCACCGACTCAAAGATCAACAGATTTAGTGAAATCTGAAGGGTGACCTGGGGCCAGTGCAGTAGCCCATTGTCAACTTTTCACAGCATTAGTAGTAACTTCAGCAAATTTGCTCCCATGTCCACACACAAAGCAGAAGAAGACATCAGACAGAGGTCGGGACAGTTCCTCAGAGTGGGGAAGGTGTCAGTCAGAGGTAGGGACAGTTAGAGTGGGGGTGTGTCAGGCAGAGGTAGAGACAGTTCCTCAGAGTGGGGAAGGTGTCAGTCAGAGGTAGAGACAGTTCCTCAGAGTGGGGGAGGTGTCAGTCAGAGGTAGGGACAGTTCCTCAGAGTGGGGAAGGTGTCAGTCAGAGGTAGGGACAGTTCCTCAGAGTGGGGGAGGTGTCAGTCAGAGGTAGGGACAGTTCCTCAGAGTAGGGGAGGTGTCAGTCAGAGGTAGGGACAGTTCCTCAGAGTGGGGGAGGTGTCAGGCAGTAGGGACAGTTCCTCAGAGTGGGGGAGGTGTCAGTCAGAGGTCGGGACAGTTAGAGTGGGGGAGGTGTCAGTCAGAGGTAGGGACAGTTCCTCAGAGTGGGGGAGGTGTCAGTCAGAGGTCGGGACAGTTAGAGTGGGGGAGGTGTCAGGCAGAGGTAGGAACAGTTCCTCAGAGTG
Organism: Hypanus sabinus; assembly: GCF_030144855.1. Taxonomy (NCBI): domain Eukaryota; kingdom Metazoa; phylum Chordata; class Chondrichthyes; order Myliobatiformes; family Dasyatidae; genus Hypanus; species Hypanus sabinus. The sequence goes on along the minus strand of NC_082721.1, from coordinate 1,653,918 downwards.
GGGGAGGTGTCAGTCAGAGGTCGGGACTGTTAGAGTGGGGGAGGTGTCAGGCAGAGGAAGAGACAGTTCCTCAGAGTGGGGGAGGTGTCAGGCAGAGGTAGGGACAGTTAGAGTGGGGGAGGTGTCAGTCAGAGGCAGGGACAGTTCCTCAGAGTGGGGGAGGTGTCAGTCAGAGGTAGGGACAGTTCCTCAGAGTGGGGGAGGTGTCAGTCAGATGTAGGGACAGTTAGAGTGGGGGAGGTGTCAGTCAGAGGTAGGGACAGTTCCTCAGAGTGGGGGAGGTGTCAGTCAGATGTAGGGACAGTTAGAGTGGGGGAGGTGTCAGTCAGAGGTAGGGACAGTTAGAGTGGGGGAGGTGTCAGTCAGAGGTCGGGACAGTTAGAGTGGGGGTGGTGTCAGGCAGAGGTAGGGACAGTTCCTCAGAGTGGGGGAGGTGTCAGTCAGAGGTAGGGACAGTTAGAGTGGGGGAGGTGTCAGTCAGAGGTAGGGACAGTTCCTCAGAGTGGGGGAGGTGTCAGTCAGAGGTAGGGACAGTTAGAGTGGGGGAGGTGTCAGTCAGAGGTAGGGACAGTTCCTCAGAGTGGGGGAGGTGTCAGTCAGAGGTCAGGACAGTTAGAGTGGGGGTGGTGTCAGGCAGAGGTAGGGACAGTTAGAGTGGGGGAGGTGTCAGTCAGAGGTAGGGACAGTTCCTCAGAGTAGGGGAGGTGTCAGTCAGAGGTAGGGACAGTTCCTCAGAGTAGGGGAGGTGTCAGTCAGAGGTAGGGACAGTTCCTCAGAGTAGGGGAGGTGTCAGTCAGAGGTAGGGACAGTTCCTCAGAGTAGGGGAGGTGTCAGTCAGAGGTAGGGACAGTTCCTCAGAGTGGGGGAGGTGTCAGTCAGAGGTAGGGACAGTTCCTCAGAGTGGGGGAGGTGTCAGTCAGAGGTAGGGACAGTTCTTCACCACAGAGTAGAAGACAACCAGAATCTGGGTGCCATTCCCTTCACAATACTGATGTTATATTGGAGGTCGAGCAGGAACTGTTGATAATATTCAGAGGTAGGTCAGCATCCGTAGAGAGAGAAAAAGTTTCAGGTTGTGAGCCTAGAATAGCACAGCACAGTGCAGGCTCTTCAGCCCATGATGCTGTGCTGACCTTTTAATCTACTCTAAGATTAATCTCACCTGTCCCCCCATTTTTCCATCATCCATGGGCCTAAGACTCCCTCAAACATCCCTAATCTACCCGCCTCAAGCTCCACCCCTGGCAGGGCATTCCACACATTGTAAAAAAATCATCTTAAACTTATGCCCCCTCATATTAGCCATTTCCACCTGAGGAATATGTCTCTGGCTCTCTACTCTATTTATGCCTCTTATCATCTTGTATACCTCTATCAAGTTGCCTCTCATCCTCCTTCACTCCAAAGAGAAAAGTACTAGCTCACTCAACCTATCCTTCTGAAACATGTTCTCTAATCCAGGCTTCGCATTCGACCTTCCAAAGTGAATCATTTCAGACTTTCCAGGATTGAAGTCCATTTGCCACTTCTCAGCCCAGCTTTGCATCTTGTCAAAGTCCCTTCGGAAAAAATGGTAGATCTTCGATCCAATGGTCATTAACCCATAACTTGAACAGGTTTCTCCCTCTTCAGATGCTTCACGACCTGTGGCATTTTCCCCAGAATTTTCTGTTTTTATTTCAGCATTCCAGTACCTGCTCGATTTTTCTGACCTGGTCTTGGACCTTGGTCACATTGTGTGCAGGAAGATTTGATCAGCAAGGACACAGGGACATTGAAGGAGGGCAACATTGGACAGAGTAGAACTAAGGCAGGTTCCATTGTACGGGGAGGGCTTCAGAGAGGTTGGTGATCAGACTGAGGTCTTCAACACAGGGAAAGAATTTGACAGACTGATGCAGATGTTTCCACAGGGGGAATCAGGGACACAATCAATGCAAGGAAACCAATGATACCCTGAGCCTGAACTGCAGCAGGAGGGCCTTTCCGGCGGGAGTGGGGGAGATGTCAGAGGTGGGGAAAGCAGAGGGGCTGAAGGAGCAGCGTGCTACTGTTGTGGTTGGCGTATTGCTATTACAAATCCAGCTGAGTGATCAGGGTGAAATTCCGCGACTGTCTTCAATGAGTTTGTACGTTTTCCATCTAACTCAGGTCTGCTCTGGGTGTGCAGTTTCTTCCCACATTTTAAAGATAAACAGGTTAGTTTCAGTGGGCTGCGAACAAGTTGTGTTGGCACCAGACACGTGACAACATTGTGGGCTGCCCAATGCAATCCTCACTGATTTTCATTTGACACAAAAATGATGCATCTTAGAGTATCTTTCAATGTACTCGTGACCAATTAAGCATATCAATCTCCTTCGGATATGTCTACAGGGAAATAGCAGAGGAAAATGATATTGGATGATGTGAGCGCTGTAAGAACATGGGCTGTATGACCTCCAAGCCACTTCCTCGGACACTGACACTGACCCACCCTCCATCACCCCTTCCCCAGGTAATGAGTTATGGTAGGGCCCCACAGAACCCAGCAACATGGCAGCACACAACCACCAAAGCTGCGAGGCGAGCTCTGACCGTAGCGAAAGGCTGGTACGTCTTCCTCAGTGTCCTCTAGCAGACTGTAGTCCTGGTACTGCTGTAGGATCTGGCAGCATTTCACATTCCCCTGCTCCCTGGCCAGGTCAACTGCACTTTGTCCATCCTGGGGGAAAGTGAATAGTAGGTTACACGTCACACACACACAACCACTTGTGGGGAGTGCAGAACGGGTTACATGTGTATACACATATGTGGGGAGAGGAGACCATAAGATATAGGATCAGAAGTACAAAGAAGAGAAAATCTGCAGACGCTGGAAATCCGAGCAATGCACACAAATTGCTGGAGGAACTCAGCAGGTCAGGCAGCATCTGTGGAAAAAAGCGCAGTTGACATTTCGGGCCAAAACCCTTCAGCAGGACTGGAGAAAAAAAGCTGAGGAGTAGACTTGAAAGGTGGTGGGAGGTGAGAGAGAAACACCTAACGACAGGTGAAACACGGAGCGTAACAAGAGCTATACCTGCCCCTACACCTTCTCCCTCACTACCAATCAGGGCCCTAAACAGTCCTTCCAGGTGAGGCAACACTTCACCTGTGAGTCTCTTGGGGTCATATACTGCATTCTATGCTCCTGGTGTGGCCTCCTGTATATTGGTGAGACCAGACATAGATTGGGAGACTGCTTCGCCGAGCATCTACACTCCATCCACCAGAACAAGAAGGATCTCCCAGTGGCCTCCCATTTTAATTCCACTTCCCATTCCGATATGTCTATCCATGGTCTCCTCCACTGTTGTGATGAGGTCACACTTGGGTTGGAGGAACAACACCTTATATTCCGTTTAAGTAGCCTCCAACCTGATGGCATGACCATCAATTTCTCAGACTTCCAGTAATGCCTCCCCCCTTCACCATTTCCCAACCCCTTTTCCCTCTCTCATGTTATTTCCTTGTCTGCCCATCACCTCCCTCTGGTGCTCCTCCCCCCTTTTCTTTCTTCCATGGCCTTTAATCAATCAACTTCCCAGCTCTTTGCTTCATCTCTCCCCCTCCAAGTTTCACCCATCACTTGGTGTTTCTCTCTCCCCTCCCCCCACCTTTCAAATCTACTCCTCAGCTTTTTTTTCTCCCATCCTGCTGAAGGGTCTTGGCCCAAAACGTCGACTGCTTTTTTCCACAGATGCTGCCTAGCTTGCTGAGTTCCTCCAACATTTTGGTGTGTTGCTAGGATCAGAACTTGGCCATTTGGCCCATCGAGTCTGCTCCACCATTTCATGGCTGATCCAATTTTCCTCTCAGCCCCATTCTTCTGTCTTCTCCCCATATTCCTTCATGCCCTGACCAATCAAGAATCTATCAACCTCTGCCTTAAATATACATAAAGACTTGGTCTCCACAGCTGCCTGTGGCAAAGAATTCCACATATTCACCATTCTCTGGCAAAAGAAATTTCTTCTCATCTGCATTCTAAAAGGACACCCCTCTACTCTGAGGCTATGTCCTCCGGTCTTAGACTCTCTCTCCATAGGAAACATCGTCTCCACATCCATTCTACCAAGGACTTACACCATTCATTAGGTTTCAATTAGGTCACCCCACCCCTCTTTCTTCTGAATTCCAGTCAATACAGGCCCAGAACCACCAAACACCTTTCATATGACAAGCCGTTCCATCCTGGAATAATTTTTGTGAAGCTTCTTTGAACTCTCTCCAGTTTCAGCACATCTTTTCTCAGCTAAGGGGCCCAAACCTGCTCACAATACTCCAAGTGAGGCTTCACTAGTGCTTTATAAAGTCTCAACATTAAGTCCTTGCTTTTATATTCTAGTCCTCTTGAAATGAGTGCTAACATCGCATTTTCCTTCCTCACCACAGAGCCAAGCTGCTAATTAACCTTCAAGGAATCCTGCACAAGGACTCCCAAGTCCCTTTGCACCTCAGCTTTTTGTATTTTCTTTCCATTTAGAAAATAGTCAACCCTTTCATTTCTTCTATCAAAGTTAATGACCATACACTTCCCAACACTATATTCCATCTGTAAATTCTTTGCCCACTCTCTTAATCTGTTTAAATCCTTCTGTAGCCTATTTCCTCAAAACTACCTGTCCCTCCAGCTTATCTTCATATCATCAGCAAACCTTGCAACAAAGCCATCAATTCCATCATCCGAATCATTGACATATAATGAAAAAAAAAAATCGGTCCCAACACAGACCCCTGTGGAACACCACTGGTCACTGGCAGCCAGCCAGAAAAGGCTCCCCTCATTCCCACTCTTTGCCTCCTGCCAATCTACCATTGCTTTATCCATGCTAGAATCTTTCCTGTAATACCATGAGCTCATAGCTTGTTAAGCAGCCTCATGTGGCTCTTTGTCAAAGGCCTTCTGGAAATCCAAGTAAACAATATCAACCAATTTGCCTTTGTATATCCTGCTGTTCATTTCTTCGAAGAATTCATTTGTCAGGCATGATTTTCCCTTGAGGAAATCATACTGACTACCACCTATTTTATCATATGCCTCCAAATACCCTGAAACCTCATTCTTAACAATCAACTCTAACATCTTCCCAACCACAAGGTTAGTCTAACTAGCCTATAGTTTCCTTTCTTCTGCCTCTCTCCCTTCTTGAAGAGTGGAGGGCCATTTGCAATTTTCCAGTCTTCTAGAACCATTCCAGAATCTAGGGATTCTTGAAAGATCATTACTGATATCTTCATGAACTCTTCAGCCACTTCTTTCAGAACTCTGGGGTGTACACCATCTGGTCCAGGTAACTTTTCTACCTTCAGACCTTTCAGTTTCCCAAGAATCTTCTCCCTGGTAATGGCAACTTCACACACTCAATGCCCCCAACACCTGGAACTTCCACCATGCTGTTCGTGTCCTCCGCAGTGAAGACTGATGCAAAATACTTTCAGTTCATCCACTATTTCATTGTCCCCCATGACTACCTCTCCAGCATCGTTTTCCATCTTTAACTTCTTAATGACTTTGTTAGTTGCTTTCAGATGGTTTTTAAAAGTTTTCCAATCCTGCAATTTCCCACTAATTTTTGCTCTATTATATGCCCTTTATGTTGGCTTTAGCTTCTCTTGTTAGCTATGGTTGTATCATCTTTTCTTTAGAATACCTCTTCCTCTTTGGGATGTATGTATCTTGTGCCTTCCGAGTGGCTTCCAGAAATTCCAGCCATTGCTGCTCTGCCATCATCCCTGCCAGTGTTCTTTTCCAATCAGTTCTGGCCAACTCCTCTCACATGTCTCTGTAATTCTCTTTACTCCGCTGTAATACTGATACATCTGACTTTAGCTTCTTCTCAAATTTCAGGGTGAATTCGATCATATTATGATCACTTGACCCTAAGGATTCTCTCCAATCAATTCTGGTTCATTACACAATACTCAATCCGGAATAGCTGATCCTTCTGTGGGCTCAACCATGAGCTGCTCTAAAAAGCAATTTCATAGGCATGTTAGAAATTCCCCCTCCTGTAAAGCAGCAGCAGCAACCTGATTTTCCTAATCTACTTGCATATTACAGGCCCTCATGACTAATGTAACATTAACCTTTGGCATGCATTTTTTTACCTCCCATTGTAATTTGTAGGCCTCATCCATACTAGAATTTGGGGGTTCTTATACAACTCCCATCAGGGTCTGTTTAACCTTGCTGTTCCACAATGATTCAACGCCTTCTGACCCTATGTCACCTCTTTCTAATGATTTGATGTCATTTTTTTAAACCAACAGAGCAACTCCACCCCCTCTGCCTTCCTGACTGTCCTTTCGACACAATGTGTATCCTTGGACACTAAGCTCACAGATACGATATTCTTTCAGCCATGATTCAGTGATGCCGACAACATCATGCCTGCCAATCTGCAACTGTGCTCCAAGTTCATCTACCTTAGTCTGTATACTGCGCACATTCAGATACAACACCTTCAGTACTATACTCACCCTTTTCGATTTTGTTCCACTATGTCTGAGGTCTTAGCAACATCTGCCTCCACAACCTCTCCACTAGCTGTTCTGGCATTCTGGTTCCCATCCCCCTGCAACTCTAGTTTAAATCTCACCATGCAGCATTAACAAACCTTCCTGCTAGGATATTAGATCCCCTCCAGTTCAGGTGCAAACCTCCCTTTCTGTACAGGTCCCACCTTCTCTGGAAGAGAGCCCAATGATCCAAAAATCTTATGTCCTCCCTCCTACACCAACTCCTTAGCCATGTATTAAACTGTATAATCTTCCTAGTTCTAGCCTCACTAGCACATGGTACAGATGGCAATTCTGAGATCACAACCCTGGAGTTCCTGCCTTTTAACTCAGCACCTCACTCACCGAACGCCTATGCAGAATGTCACTCGTCCTTCTCGTGTCATGGGTACCTACATGGACCATGTCTTCTGTCTGTTCACCACCCCCTACACTTAAGATTGCTGAGGACTATCTGAGATATCCCGAACCCTGGCACGCAGGAGGTAACATACCATTCTGGGAGCTTGTTCTCGCCTGTAGAACCTCCTGTCCATTCCCTTAAGTAATGAATTCCCCCTATCACCTTAGCATGTCTCTTCTCTTCCCCCCCCCCCCCCCCCCCCACCTTCCCTTCTGAGCCCCAGTCAGAGACCTGATCACTGTGACGTTTCTCTGTTAGGTCATCCCCCTGACAGTATCCAAAATGATATACCTGTTGTTGAGAGGATGGCCACAGGGGTACTCTATACTGGCTCCTTAACCCCTTTCCCCTTCCTGACAGTCACCCAGTTTCCTGTGTCCTGCACCTTGGGTGTAACTACCTCTCTATATGTCCTATTGATCACCCTTTCAGCCTCCCGAATAATCCAGAGTTCATCCAGTTCCAGCTCCAACTCCTTAATGTGGTTTGTCAGAAGCTGCAGTTGGATGCACTTCTCACAGATGTGGTGGTCAGGGACACTGGAGGTCTCCCTGCCTTCCCACATCCCAAAAGAGGAACATTCCACTATCCTGCCTTTCATCCCTACTGTCCTACCTGAACAGATATAAAGAACAGAAGGAAAAAAGTTTTTCCTTCCTTTTCTTTGTCTAAGAGAAACCCCGAAGAGCTAAAGCCTTAAGATCACCACTTAGCTTGCCTCTGCCTTCACTTAATTTGCAATTATTAATTCATTCCAAATGCGATTGGCCGCTGGTCAAAGCTCTATTACGCTGCCACGAATTGTTCTGGGCTTTTAACCTTGGGAGGTGGATCTGATTGAAGACCCCTCCTCTCCAAACTTCCAGTATCCAAATTGACCTTGGGTCAAAGAGTGGGTTGACACATGTACACACATGCGGGGGAATGGATGAACACGTGTACACACACGTGCATTGAGAGTGGGTTAACATTTGTACACAAGTGGGCGTGGAGAGTGGAGAACGGGCTAACACGTGTACACACACATGGGGAGTGGAGATGTTAACCCCCAATCAAAGACATATTTTTCTTTTGTTTAAACAACTTTACTTTCCAAATCTCAGATCAATGCATGAGGGTCACCACCTTTTCATCCCACAATTCCCTTTTCCTCCAGTGCGCATGCGTGTAACGGGAAGTGCACATGCCTACGGAATACTTCCATAGTCCAATTGAACAGACCTCAAGAAGCTCCCATCTATTTTATGTAGATATTAAAAGAAAATTAAATTAAAAATTTAAAGACCATTCCTATGTCCATCTGGTTATGAGAATTAGTTCTAACCCTTCATGCTAATACAATTCTTAAAGTACCAAATGGCTTCACTCAGTACCTTTAACAGCACAAGAGCTGGCACTCCTTTCTTTCAGAGACACTCAGCTGGTTGACCCTTTATTGACCATAATATGTGATGAATGTTCTATGCTTGAATAAAGTTCTTTAATGCTGCTTATCTCTAGACAAAGACTCTTTTCTGTAACTGACTGTCTGGATTTGTTGCATCAACCAGAGTAGTTGTCTGTGATACAAGTAATTTGTAGACTGTTGTTCTTTGGGTCACCATGGAAAAGCTCAGAGTAGTGTGGCCAGAAAAACAGCTATGTCAATACCTTCAGACATTGCAAGGGTTTCTCCTGACAGCATACTCCGTACAACTCTTCAGATCCTTGGATTGCCAGTAGAGAAGGGAAACTCTTCCCTCTTCTCCCATCAGTACAATAAAATGTCCCCACTGAGTACCCCCATCAGGGAGATTTCCATGTGAGGCATCACTGGAGACAACGAGCCTCTGTGAGCCATCTTTTCCAAGCTGTTGAAACTTCATGGCTACTTTTTCAGATTGACTTCTGCACACTATCTTGTTTGTCTCATGTAAAGTTTGTACAGTGGCATTTTTTGTGCTGGATGTCAAGTTACAGGCATCAAACATGATGTCAGGTCTGCCTGTCTTGCCACCCACAGAATCTGGCCAGCTTTGACCTAAGCTGTTCCACTTCAGCTTCACTGAGGGGTGCATCCCATCTGTGGCACATGAGCATTCCATGCAGATTGTCTGGATTCCTGATGTAGCTTTCTTGGTGCAGTTATACTGTTCGGTCAACAGCGAGGATGTTTATGCTGCTGTCACAAATCAGCAACAATGAATATATAATTGAGGCAGGCTTTTTTTTATAACAAATAAACATTTATTAAACACTTCTAAAAAAATACCTGAAAGTAAACAAATGACTAACATAACCGGAAGTCAGCTGCTATGCAGCTGCTTGTACAGTTCTTAAAGCGAGAATGCGAAAACAGTTCTTAAAGTGGAGAATGAAAAAACAGTTAATAGAAGTAGTAATGCGAAAGTCCAAAGTTTTACACAGTCGCTTAGGAGAGACTTCTTGAAACAATTTAAATTCTCTTTCACGTCATGTTACTGCTGTTCCCAGCTGCAGTATGCTTTCCCTGGAGGATTTACGATTGAAGGAAATAAACCGCTTAAAGGCATTGACCTTTCTTTGGCGAAACTTTACCCAACCCTCTATTCTTCTGGCAGAACAGGGGTTATCATGGGCATAGCTGACGAATTCCTTCCGAATGAAAATCAAACAAGGTTGAACCTGCTTTACTGTCAAAATCAACTTTCCTCGATCTTTAACTTCCCGAACTTCAAATCTTCACTCTCCAATGACTGGACTGGCAGTATTATGGCAAAACTGCTGGCAATAACCTTTGAGACTTAAGGCAGAAAGTAAAACTCCACTTTTAAGTGAAACTGCGTCATAACATTGGAATACGCAGCAGCATGGAGTCACTACCAAATTCAACCATAGACTGCCCACGTCACAGGGTGGGGTTCTCTTTTTATACCTGGTTGAAAAAAAAAACTACCGCATGACCTCTCACTGGCGGGAAAATGATGTCACTCCCCCATCACAAGACCATTACCTCATCTCCAGTACAGCCTCAATTGCATCACGGTCACGTGACAGGTACAAGATACCCACGGGTACGTAACACCGCATTGCAGAATTTGTCATGTCTCATGCCCAACCTGAAAGGCTAACTTTAGCTGGGGGATAACTGTTGTGGCAAAGTTTTGTGAGCCTCAGCATATACAGTTATCTACATGACAAGCAAATACTCCAATCATGATATTGTGAATCCTGCTAGTAAAAAAACAGCCGGATTCACTTGTGATAGCTTTCCACCTGTTTTCAACATTATTTCCTTGACCTTTTTATACCAGTAGAGTGATGCACCTGCTAGACCATACACACACTTTTTGAGTTTCCACAGTGTTCCTTCGCTTCAGGCAGGGATTTAATGTAAATGTCATGTGACAGCTCCATTCCCTGTAAGACTGCAGATTTTATGTCCATGCAATGGGGTTGCAATGCTTTTGACATACCACTGACAGAAATAGTTGGGGAGACTCTGGTGCACATGTTGGTGAGCCTTTTTGGAGTTCTTTTAAGTTCAGTTCTTCAAAACCTCTAGCCACAAGGTGTGCTTTTGGTACAATTCTTGTCTGGGTCTCTTTCAGGGTGCACACTCATCTTTAGACACTGTCATTTGGCAAATGACTCTGGTTTCCTGAAACACACCATAATTTCTCCAACTTCTGACTTCATCCTGTTCTGCAGATTCAAATGACACCTCTTTAGTTACTAGGACATTTTGACATTTCTCAGATGGTCCAGCCTGATCAATGAAATCTGTCTACCCATGACATCGACTGACCCCGCAGTGCCGGCAGCCGTGACTGGTTCTAGGTAATTCAAGTTGTAACAACTTTTGTTTCTCCCAGTGCCTTTGCCTGCTCGTCCTAAGACTTCAGCTTGGTATAAGATACCAGTGTCTTGGTCTACAAACTTTACAGTTTATCCCATTTTAAGACTGAAACTTCCATGTTGTCTTTGCACTTGTGGTAATTTCTGTTCAGGCAAGTCTGTTGATCCACAACTGCACTTTCTGTGCCACCATTGAACAGCTTTGTTGGGTCCTTAGCTGCACTCTCTTCACCCCTGTCTGTGTTATATGATAGTGTATCAGGCAAGCGTTTTTTATTCTTTGTATTATTCTCCATGGAGTTCTGACGGCTTGTGTTTTACATAGTCTGGAATGATGCTCTCTCACATATGTACCTCCATGTCTCAGAAATAACACAACTCCATCTTGACCAATGACGACTCCAGGATCTTTCCATTCTGTACAGTCTGCTCTTTTGTAATACACTTTGTCTCCTGTGTCATATTTGTCATCTGTAGGATTTACCTGTACCCTCAGTGCTCTTCGAATTCTCTCTAAATACTCTGCTTCAGTGAAAGCCTTCCTTGATGCATGCAGAGCTGAAGTATGCTTCTCAAACCACGGCCCTCTACAGCAGGTGGCCTGCCAGCCAGTACAGAGGGAAGGTTTGGATTCTGGCCAAACACTAGCTGATAAAGGCTATAGCCATGTACATTGCACATGTTATTCTTCACCAGAAAGGCCCAGTCCAGGGCTGTGTTCCTTCAGCATCATTTCAGTAAGTACTTGATTGTGTCGCTCCAGAAGTCCATTACCCCAAGGACTATATGTCACTGTCATCTTTGTTTCAATGTTAGTTATCCGCCATATCTCTGAATTCATCATTATTAAATTCATCACCATTATCATGGAATACTTTCCGAGGTGGGCCTTGCACACTTATCCAGAAATGGATGGAGCTTTTAACTCTCTGAGGGTCTCTGTGTTTACAATGCTACCAGCACTGAAACACGTGAACTCATCAATGATGCGGAGATATCACATTCCTTGCTCCAATTCATGTAGGTCTACGGCTACTGTTTCATTGTATTCAGTTGCTAGTGGCAGGCCAACCACAGGCTTGGGCTTTCCAAACTTTTGGAGTGTCACAGCTGTCAATGATCTGCTTTAGAATGGAAAAATAATCAGCATCTTTGTTTCTGGAGCTCCTGAGCAGTTTCTGAACTCCCTCCATTGAAGCATGTCCAAACTGCTTGTGAGGTTTGCATTTCTCATCTATGATCATGTTTTGTGTGACAGTTACCGTTGGTTCTCAGTGATGTCTTTATCAAGAGTGTTCACACAGTAAAGCCCAGAGCTGGTGAGCACAAGAGACAATGGTTGTTAAACCTCGTTGCTTGGTCAGTCTTCATGTCCAATACTGCTCCTGCTTTCTTTAGCAAAGATTTATTCAAGAGTAATGGAATGTTCATTGGTAACACCTCCATTTCAATGTAACATTTTGTCTGCTCTATTTTTGCAGGAATTTCCACTCTTTTGGTGGAATGTACAATCTTTCCATCTCCAAATCTGGAAGTTTGTTATTAGGTGCATCTATGTTCACCAGTTTCTGTACTTCATTTTGGTTTAGTTCACTTACATAGCTTTCAGGACATTTTTCACACACTGCGTGCTGTATCAATAACAGATCTTAGAGATTCTATCATCAAAATCTCTGCCTTAGATGTCTGCATTAGTGATTCCTTTGCAAACAGTGTGATACAGCACTCTTCTGCATCTACACCAAACTTGTTCGGTTCTGTGTGGACAGTTTCTTGCCCAGTGGTAAATTTTGATTTCCTACCATACTTGTTTTGGGATTTCTGCCAGGTAATGGTACCCTTGTCCAGTCACTCTGGGATCTACACTTCCTGTACTCGTTTCTGCTCAGTGAAGTTTGCAGTTTCATGACTCAGACTAATTCCGACTTGTCTTAGTGGCCTTTTAGAACCATAACCATAGAACATTACAGCACAGAAACAGGCCTTCTGGCCCCTTTTGGCTGTGCCGAACCATTTTTCTGCCTGTTCCCACTGACCTGCACCTAGACCATATCCCTCCTTACACCTCTCATCCATGTACCTGTCAAAGTTTTCCTTAAATGTTAAAAATGAGCCCACATTCCCACATGGCAGCTCATTCCACACTCTCATCACTCTCCGTTTGAAGATTTTCTCCAAAAATCCTCTTCAGTGCTGATTTCATAGATGCAAATCCAAGTTCTGTGCATGCAGTTAATGCTGCTTGTCTGAACTTTGTCTAGACAAGCAGTATCCAACAACTTAAAAGCTAATACAGCGTCAGGAAGTTCCATTTTGTATTTACATATACCACAGTACTTTCGTTCAAAATCAGTGATATAATTAGCCATATTTTCAGAATTGACTATAAATTTTGTCAAATTCTGAATATGCCTCCTACATTCAATCCTTCCTTCAAAAAAAAAGTCAAGCATATTAGGGTATTCATACCGTCATCCTTGTTCAAGTCTTCCACTGAAATTTCCAACGCAGCCTCTCTCACTCTTCAACCAATACCCAAGGTTTGTTTTGTCTTCTCCAGTTCCGTAACACATTCCAATCTAATTTTTCCAGCTTTCATAAGGCTTTTGCTTGTCAAATGCCAGCAGGATCCTATAATTGGAAACCATCCTCTGCTACCACTAACGCCCAAACAAGGCATGTTTTTCTTTTGTTTAAACAATTTTACTTTCCACATCTCAATTGAATGCATGAGGGTTGCCACCTTTTCATCCCACAATTCCGTTTTCCTCCAGTGCACATGTGCGTTAATGGGTGAAGTGCACATACCTACTGAATACTTCCATAGTCCAAATGAACAGAACACAGAGAGTGGGTTAGTACATGCGCGCGAACGGGTTAACATGTGGACTCCTGTAGCGAGTGAAGAGTGAGTTACACACACACACACACGGAGTGGAGTGCAGAACACACTTAAGGCATCCCGCACTGACTTCGGCCAGTGCCAATGTCACTCCAGTGCTTACAAGGGTTCTGGGGATTTGGCTCCCAGTGTTCTGGACGGAGCCTTTCAATGCCAACAGGTTGTGGAAACCAGAGGTCCTGGTGTCCAGAGGGGATAAAGCCAGAAACGGACCCATTGGCCCATCCAGTCCACACTGACCCAGTTATATCAATGTCATTACCACCCCTATCATCCTGCATCAGACCACCTCAACGTAAATCAAATTCTCACAGGTGGGGTGATGGCCATTCAGTCTCTGGACTCTGGGCTGACCTCTCAAGATTGATGCACTGGTATCCCCTAGCGTGCCATCACATCAAACAGCTTCCTGATCCTTTGAAAATGTTTCTGTCACGGCTTCCATTCTGAACCTGCTTTCACAACTCAGTAAGGCAAAACGACCCAGGAATCAGGTCACTTCCCAGAACTCAACCACTCCCTCCCCCCCCACCCCAGTGTCCAACAGCGGCTGAGGTAAAGGACACCTGCCTGAGCAAACACGTGATTCCGAACATGTCCCTCTATACTGTGTTCTCCCAATTACTGCTCCTACCCCACAGAGCTCATCACGGGAAAACAGGATCTCACAGCCTCACCTGGTCCAGCAGACTCGGATCTGCCCCGTTTCTCAGCAACAGCTTCACACATTTGATACATCCCCAGGAAGCAGCGACGTGTAATGGAGTGAGATCCTCAGATGATCTACATGATCAAATCACACCAGAGTTTCACCAGATTTCAACAGTGAACAGCTCAATTACAACTCACAGCTCCACTATCGCACAGTAACATAAACATATCACTATCACCGGTGTATGGTACTGGCAAGAACTAGTCTGTCATTGTATAACATCGTATAACATTGTATAACACTGGTAAGGTATCAGAGAGGACAGGCTTGTCACTGTATAATACCGGGGTATGGCACTGGAGGGGATGGGTCTATCACTGTATGTCACCTAGGTATAGTACTGGTGGGGATGGGTCTGTTTAACCCCAGGACTTGCCATCTTGACTTCTGAAATGCAGGAAGTCTGCCAATTGAACCAGTTAGTGGGTTTGAATACAGGATGCAGAGACTGGACCAGTTGGTGGGTTTGATCACAGAATGCAGAGACTGGACCAGTTGGTGGGTTTGATCAGAGTATAGAGACTGGACCAGTTGGTGGGTTTGATCAGAGTATAGAGACTGGACCAGTTGGTGGGTTTGATCAGAGTATAGAGACTGGACCAGTTGGTGGGTTTGATCAGAGTATAGAGACTGGACCAGTTGGTGGGTTTGATCACAGAGTGGACTGGACCAGTTGGTGGGTTTGATCACAGAATGCAGAGACTGGACCAGTTGGTGGGTTCGATCACAGAATGCAGAGACTGGACCAGTTGGTGGGTTCGATCACAGAATGCAGAGACTGGACCAGTTGGTGGGTTCGATCACAGAATGCAGAGACTGGACCAGTTGGTGGGTTTGATCAGAGTATAGAGACTGGACCAGTTGGTGGGTTCGATCACAGAATGCAGAGACTGGACCAGTTGGTGGGTTTGATCAGAGTATAGAGACTGGACCAGTTGGTGGGTTTGATCAGAGTATAGAGACTGGACCAGTTGGTGGGTTTGATCAGAGTATAGAGACTGGACCAGTTGGTGGGTTTGATCACAGAGTGCAGAGACTGGACCAGTTGGTGGGTTTGATCACAGAATGCAGAGACTGGACCAGTTGGTGGGTTTGATCAGAGTATAGAGACTGGACCAGTTGGTGGGTTTGATCAGAGTATAGAGACTGGACCAGTTGGTGGGTTTGATCAGAGTATAGAGACTGGACCAGTTGGTGGGTTTGATCACAGAGTGGACTGGACCAGTTGGTGGGTTTGATCACAGAATGCAGAGACTGGACCAGTTGGTGGGTTCGATCACAGAATGCAGAGACTGGACCAGTTGGTGGGTTCGATCACAGAATGCAGAGACTGGACCAGTTGGTGGGTTCGATCACAGAATGCAGAGACTGGACCAGTTGGTGGGTTTGAATACAGAGTGTAGAGACTGGACCAGTTGGTGGGTTCGATCACAGAATGCAGAGACTGGACCAGTTGGTGGGTTTGATCAGAGTATAGAGACTGGACCAGTTGGTGGGTTCGATCACAGAATGCAGAGACTGGACCAGTTGGTGGGTTTGATCAGAGTATAGAGACTGGACCAGTTGGTGGGTTTGATCAGAGTATAGAGACTGGACCAGTTGGTGGGTTTGATCACAGAATGCAGAGACTGGACCAGTTGGTGGGTTTGATCACAGAGTGCAGAGACTGGACCAGTTGGTGGGTTTGATCACAGAATGCAGAGACTGGACCAGTTGGTGGGTTTGATCAGAGTATAGAGACTGGACCAGTTGGTGGGTTTGATCAGAGTATAGAGACTGGACCAGTTGGTGGGTTTGATCAGAGTATAGAGACTAGACCAGTTGGTGGGTTTGATCACAGAATGCAGAGACTGGACCAGTTGGTGGGTTTGATCAGAGTATAGAGACTGGACCAGTTGGTGGGTTTGATCACAGAGTGGACTGGACCAGTTGGTGGGTTTGATCACAGAATGCAGAGACTGGACCAGTTGGTGGGTTTGATCAGAGTATAGAGACTGGACCAGTTGGTGGGTTTGATCAGAGTATAGAGACTGGACCAGTTGGTGGGTTTGATCACAGAGTGGACTGGACCAGTTGGTGGGTTTGAATACAGAATGCAGAGACTGGACCAGTTGGTGGGTTTGATCACAGAATGCAGAGACTGGACCAGTTGGTGGGTTGGAATTCAGAGTGTAGAGACTGGACCAGTTGGTGGGTTGGAATTCAGAGTGTAGAGACTGGACCAGTTGGTGGGTTTGATCACAGAATGCAGAGACTGGACCAGTTGGTGGGTTGGAATTCAGAGTGTAGAGACTGGACCAGTTGGTGGGTTGGAATTCAGAGTGTAGAGACTGGACCAGTTGGTGGGTTGGAATTCAGAGTGTAGAGACTGGACCAGTTGGTGGGTTGGAATTCAGAGTGTAGAGACTGGACCAGTTGGTGGGTTGGAATTCAGAGTGTAGAGACTGGACCAGTTGGTGGGTTGGAATTCAGAGTGTAGAGACTGGACCAGTTGGTGGGTTGGAATTCAGAGTGTAGAGACTGGACCAGTTGGTGGGTTTGATCACAGAATGCAGAGACTGGACCAGTTGGTGGGTTGGAATTCAGAGTGTAGAGACTGGACCAGTTGGTGGGTTTGATCACAGAATGCAGAGACTGGACCAGTTGGTGGGTTCGATCAGAGTATAGAGACTGGACCAGTTGGTGGGTTCGATCAGAGTGCAGAAAGCCTACTGACTGAACCAGCCACACAAGTGAGTGCCTCACCTGACATTGGGATCAGCTCCGTACTGCAGGAGAAGTTTTAAACAGCGTATTGCGCCTTCTGTGTCCTGTCCTACAGCCAGGTGAATGGCTGCAATTCCCTCTGGCAGAACCAGGCTGGGATCTGCACTGTCCTTCAGCCATTTCTCCAAGGACCTGAGGGATTAGAAAATTACCGTGGCATCAGTAATTGGTTTATTGTCAGGCAATCTGAGAAGCTATTGTTTATGTGCCATCCAGATACAGGCACTTCAAGGTAGTTCAAAGGAAAACGAAAAAGAATTAACTGCATCAATAATGGAAGACATGGTAGAGACAGGTCTCAGCAATCACCTGTCAGCTTATACTATCCCTCCACCGCCGAGCTGCACCCTCCACCTCGACCGTCGTATTTATGTTGTAATAATCAAGCACTTGCTAACATGGTGACACATACCCAACAGGAGCGATCGTCTGTCAAAATGTTATGTAGATACTGGGAACACAAGGGTTGTGGAGGCATTAGGAGTTGGGGGAGGGAGAGTGATTTTCAGAGTACAGATAAAGGCAAGAAACATTAAAACAACACACACACACAATGCTGGAGGAGCTCAGGCCAGGCAGTATCTCTGGAAAAGAGTAAATATAGAAATCTACAGCACACAGGCCCTTCTGTCCACAACGTTGTGCTGACCATGTAACCTACTCTAGAAACTGCCTAGACTTGCCCTACTGCATAGCCCTCTATTTTTCTAAGCTCCAAGTACCTATCCAAAAGTCTCTTAAAAAGAGCCTATTGTATCCGCCTCTACCACTGTTGCTGGCAGTGCATTCCACACACCCACCACCCTGTGTGAAAAAACTTGTCTCTGACATCCCCCTTGTACCTACTCCTAAGCACCTTAAACCTATTCCCCCTCATATTAGCCATCTCACCATTTCATCCTTGGGGGAAAAAGCCTCTGACTATGTATACGATCAATGCCTCTCATCATCTTATGCACTTCTATCAGGTCATCTCTCATCCTCCATCACTCCAAGGAGAAAAGGCCAAGTTCACTCAACCTATTCTCATAAGGCATGCTCCCCAATCCGGGCAACATCCTTGTAAATCTGCCCTGTACTCTCTCTATTGTATCCATCTCTTTCCTGTAGTGAGGTGACCAGAACTGAACACAGTACTCCAAGTGGAGTCTAAGGCCTAATATTGCTGTAACATTACCTCACGGCTCTTGAACTCAATTCCATGGTTGATGAAGGCCATCACACCATACGACTTCTTAATAACACTGTCAACCTGTGTCCCAGGACCCCAAGATCTCTCAGATCCTCACAATGCCAAGCGTCTTACCATTAATTTATATTCTGTCTTCAAACTTGACCTACTGAAATGAACCACTTCACACTTACCCGGGTTGAACATCTGCCACTTCTCGGCCCAGCTCTGCATCTTATTGTCCACTGTAACTTCTGACAACCCTCCAGACCATCTACAACACCCCTAACCTTTGCATCATCAGCAAACTTACTAACCCACCCTTCTACTTCTTCATCCAGATCATTTATAAAAATCACTAAGAGAAGGGGTCCCAGAACAGATCCCTGCAGAACACCACTGGTCATTGTCTTCCATGCGGAATACCAACCATTTACAACCACCCTTTGCCTTCTGTGGGCAAGCCAATTCTGGATCCACAAAGCAAGCACGAGGAAATCTGCAGATGGAATCTGCCGAGACCCTTCATCAGAAACATCGACAGTGCTTCTCCTTATAGATGTTGTCTGGCCCGCTGTGTTCCACCAGCATTTTGTGTGTGTTGTTTCCACAAAGCAAGGACCCCTCAGATCCCATGCCTCATTACTTTCTGAATGAGCTTTACATGGGGAACCTTATCAAATGACTTCCTGAAATCCATATACACTACATCCACTATTTTACCTTCATCAATGTTATATCCTCAAAGAATTCAATCAGGTTTGTAAGGCACGACCCGCCTTTGACAAAGCCATGCTGATTATCCCTAATCAGATTATGTCTTTCCAAATGCTCATAAATCCCACTCTCAGGATCTTCTGCAATAAATTGCCCCACACTGAAGTAAGACTCACTAGTCTATAATTTCCTGGGTTATCTCTACTCTCTTTCTTTAACAAGGGAGCAACAACATTTGCAAACTTCCAATCCTCTGGTATTTCTCCCGTCCCTATCGATGATGCAAAGATCATTGCCAGTTGCTCAGTAATCTCCTCCCTCACTTCCCACAGCAGCCTGGGATTTATTTTGTCTGGTCCCGGCGACTTATCTACCTTAGTACCTTTCAACAGCTCCACACATCCTCTATCTTAATGTCTATATACTCAAGCATTTCAGTCCATAATTGCCAAGATCCTTTTCCCTGGTGAATACTGAAGTGAAGTATTCATTAAGTACCTCCGCCACCTCCTCAGACTCCATGTACACGTTTCCACTATTGCACCTGATTGGTCCTATTCTCACACAGCTCAGCCTCTTGTTTTTCATATACTTGTAGAATGCCTTGGGGTTTTCCTTAATCCTGTTCGCCAAGGTCTTCTCATGGTCCCTTCTAGCTCTCCTAATTTCATTCTTAAGCTCCTTCCTGGCACCTGGTAATTTTCTAGAGCTCTAACAGTATGTAGTTTCTTGAACCTTTCATAAACTTTTCATTTCTTAACTAGATTGTCTACATACTTTGTACAGCATGGTTCATTTACCCTACCATCCTTTCCCTGCCTCAATGGAGCATACCTATGCAGAACATCATGCAAATGTTCCCTGAACATTTGACACATTTCTGTTGTGCATTTCTCTGAGAACGTCTGCTCCCAGGTTTCTGCTTAATAGTATCATATTTCCCCATACCCCAATTAAATGTTTTCCCAAATTGTCTGCTCCCATCCCTCTCCAGCACAATGGGAAAGGAGACAGACTTGTGATCACTACCTCCAAAATGTTCTTCCACTGAGAGATCTGGACACCTGACCAGCTTCAGTTCTCAATACCAGATCAAGTACAGCCTCTCCTCTAGTTGACTTATCTACATATTGCATCAAGAAACTTCCTGAACACACCAAACAAACTCCACCCCATCTAAACCCCTTGTCTAAGGAGATGCCAATCAATATTAGGAGAGTTAAAATCACCCATCATAAAAACCTTATTATTATTGCACCGTTCCAGAATCTGCCTCCCTCTCTGCTCCTCAATGTCTTTGTTACTATTGGTGGTGGGGGGAAACACTCAGTAGAGTTATGGCCCCCTTCCTATCATTTTTGTAACATCTAAAGCCTGGCAATCAGCAGACATTTCTGCCTCTGAGGCATCCGTCTCTGCAATGGCCACAGCATCATAGTTCCACGTACTGATCCACACTCTTAGTTCATCTGCCTCGTTTATGACACTCCTTGCATTAAAGTAGACACATCTCAAACTATCTGGCTGAGTGCATCTTTGCTCCATCATATCTGCCTTTCCTTCCTCACAAATTCCCTACAAGCTTCAATTCCTACCCCCCTGCAAATCTAGTTGAAACCCTCCCCAATAGCATCAACAAACATCCCTCCAGTTCAGGTGCAACTTGTCCCACCTCCCCAGAAAAGGTTCCAATGAATCAAGATCTTGAAGCCCTGCCTCCTGCACCATCTCCTCAGCCACTCATTTGTCTGCACTACCTTCCTGTTGTGGCCTTCCCTAGCTTGTGGTACTGGGAGTAATCCAGAGGTTACCACCTTGGAGGTCCTGCTCTTCAGCCTCCTTCCTAACTCCCTAATCTTACTGTGCAGGACCTCTACCTGCCTATGTCATTGGTACCAATATGTACCACAACTTCCAGATGCTCACCCTCCCCTTCAAGAATATTCTGTAACCACTCAGAGACATCCTGGACCTGAGCACCCAGGAGGTAACACAGTATCCTGGCGCCTCCATCTGTTACTGTAACTATTGAATCCCTTATGACTATTGCCCTGCCTGATGTCACCCTACCCTTCTGAGGCTCAGAGCTGACCACAGTGCTATTGGTCTGGCTGCTGCTGCCTTGCCTAGATAGGTCACCCCCACTCAGCAGTATCCAAAGGGGTATAGCTGTTGCTGAGGGGAATAGCCACAGGGGGACCCTGCACTGACTTCCTTCTCCTTTTACCTCTCACAATGTTCACCCATCTCCTCCCCGAATTCTGCACCCTGGGTGTAATCACCTGCTCCAAAATCTTATCTATCAATTGCTCTGCTTCCCAGATGATCCTTTGTGCATCCAGCTGCAGCTCCTTAATCTGGTCTTTCAGGAGCTGGAGTTGGCTGCATTTCCCACGGGTGTAGTCATAAGGGAGACCACCAGGTTCCACGAATTCCACATCCTGCAGGAGGAGCATTCCACTAACATATCTGCCATCCTGTCCGCACTGTACAATGAGCAACCAAGACCAAATCTTTTAACCTGTGACTTTGGCCTCAGCCTCTTTTTGTCAAAGCCTGACACTGTGACTCTCACCGTTGGCTTTCTCCCAACAATATTTGTATATCAGTGCATTTGTAATGTTACTGTGAGACTGTAATTTCCTTTAAGATCATTAAACTATCTATTTATCTTGCCTGATGGTAGAATGTTAGAGGATGCTGGGTGGATAGGTGGAATCCTTAATAATACTAAGGGCCTTGCGTTTGCAGCACTCCTGATAAATGTCCCTGATGGATGGTGGGGAGATCCCTATGATCCTCTCAGCTATTCTCACAGTCTTTCGTTGAGACTTCTGGTCCAATGCTCGACTGCTCCCATACTAGATGGAGATGCAACTTGTCAAAACACTCCCAACAGTGCTCCTGTAAAACACAGTAAAGATGGGGGCAGGGAGAGTGGGGAGCCTCGCTCGCCTCAATTGTCTTGGGAAGTGGAGGCACTGCTGAGCCTTCTTGTTCAGAGGGGTGATATTAAAGGAGCAGGTGATGTCACCCATGTTGTGAACTCCCAGGAACTTGGTGCACTTAACTCTCTCTACAGATGAGCCACGTATTCACAGAGGGAAATCGTTTGTCTGCACCTTCCAGAAGTCCACAATGTTTTCCTGTCTCCTCCGTGTTCAGGCTTGGGTTGTTCTTCTCACACTAATCCACCAGCCGCTCCACTTCCTCTCGATACTCTGTCTCAATAGACAATAGGTGCAGAAGTAGACCATTCTGCCCCTCGAGTCTGCACCGCCATTCTGAGATCATGGCTGATCATTCACTATCAATACCTAGTCCCTGCCTTGTCCCCATATCCATCAGATATCTATCTGGCTCCTTCTTGAAAGCATCCAGAGAATTGGCCTCCACCATCTTCCGAGGCAGTGCATTCCACACCTCCACAACTCTCTGGGAGAAGAAGTTCTTCCTCAACTCTGTTTTAAATAACTGACCTCTTATTCTCAATCCATGCCCTCTGGTACTGGACTCTCCCAACATCTGGAACATATTTCCTGTCTCAATCCTATCAAATGCTTTAATTATCTTAAACGTTTCAATCAGATCCCCTCTCAATCTCCTCAATTCCAGTGTGTACAAGCCCAATCTCTCCAATCTCGCTGCGTAAGACAGCCCTGCAATCCCAGGAATCAACCTAGTGAATCTACGCTGCACTTCAATTGCCAGAATGTCCTTCCTTAAACCTGGAGACCAAAACTGTACACAATATTCCAGGTGTGGTCTCACCAGGGCCCTGTACAAATGCAAAAGGACATCCTTGCTCTTGTACTCAATTCCCCTTGTAATAAAGGCCAACATTCCATTTGCCCTCTTCACTGCCTGTTGCACTTGCTCATTCACCTTCATTGACTGATGAACTAGGACTCCTAGGTCTCTTTGCATTTCTCCCTTACCTAATTCTACACCGTACAGACTATACTCTGCCCACTTGTTCCTGCTTCCAAAGTGGATAACTTCACATTTATTCACATTGAATGACATCTGCCCACTCACCCAGTCTATCCAAGTCTCCCTGTATTCTCCTAACGTCCTCTTCGCATGTCACACTGCCACCCAGTTTAGTATCGTCAGCAAACTTGCTGATATGGTTTTCAATGCCCTCATCTAAATCGTTGACATAAATCGTAAAGAGCTGTGGTCCCAACACAGAGCCCTGTGGTACCCCACTAGTCACCTCCAGCCAGTCCGAGAAACACCCATTCACTGCTACCCTTTGCTTTCTATCTGCCAACCAGTTTTCTATCCATGTTGAAACCCTGCCCCCAATGCCATGAGCTCTGATTTTACTCACCAATCTCCTATGTGGCACCTTATTGAATGCCTTCTGAAAATCTAGGTACACAACATCCACTGGCTTACCCTCATCTAACATCCTTGTTACACCCTCAAAAAACTCCAGCAGATTAGTCAAGCATGATTTGCCCTTGGTAAATCCATGCTGGCTCGGCCTAATCCTATTACTGCCATCAAGATGTGCCACTATTTCGTCCTTAATAATGGACTCAAGCATCTTCCCCACGACTGACGTTAGGCTAACAGGGCGATAGTTCTCCGTTTTCTCCTTCCCTCCCTTCTTGAAAAGTGGGATAACATTAGCCACTCTCCAATCTTCAGGAACTGATCCTGAATCTAAGGAACATTGGAAAATGATTACCAATGCATCCGCAATTTCCTGAGCCACCTCTTTTAGAACCCTCGGATGCAGACCATCTGGACCCGGGGATTTATTAGCCTTCAGTCCTACCAGTCTACTCATCAGTTTCTTTCCTAATGTCAATCTGTCTCAATTCCTCTGATATCTTATGACCCTGGCCCATCCATACATCTGGGAGATTGCTTGTGTCCTCCTTGGTGAAGACAGATCTAAAGTACGCATTAAATTCTGTTGCCATTTCCCTGTTTCCCATAACAATTTCTCCCAATTCATTCTTCAAGGGGCCAACATTGTTCTTAACTATCTTCTTTCTCTTCACATAGCTAAAAAAGCTTTTGCTATCCCCTTTTATATTCCTGGCTAGACTGAGCTCATACCTGATTTTTTCTCTCCGTATTGCTTTTTTAGTTAAGATCTGCTGTTCCTTAAAACTTTCCCAATCATCTGTATTTCCACTCATCTTAGCCCTGTCATACTTCTTTTTCTTTAATGCTATACAATCTCTGACTTCCTTTGTCAACCACTGTGGCCCCTTTCCCCTCTTTGAATCCTTCCTTCTCATTGGAATGAACTGCTTTTGCATCTTTTGTATTATCCCCAAGAATATCTGCCACTGCTGATCCACTGTCTTTCCTGCCAGGGCATCCGCCCATTTAACTTTGGCCAGCTCTTCCCTCATGGCTCCGCAGTCTCCTTTATTTAATTGCAACACTGACACCTCTGATCTGCCCTTATCCCTCTCAAATTGTAGATAAAAACTTATCATTTTATGATCACTACTTCCTAATGGCTCCTTTACTTCAAGATCACTTATCAATTCCTGTGCATTACACATCACCAAGTCCAAAATAGCCTCGTTCCTGGTTGGCTCAAGCACAAGCTGTTCCAAAAATACATCCCTTAGACACTCCACAAACTCCCTATCCTGGGGTCCAGCACCTACCTGATTCTCCCAGTTCACCTGCATGTTGAAATCTCCCATAACGACTGCATTACCTCTCGTCATCATTCTTGATAAGGCCAACCACTGCTGTGTCACCCACAAACTTGATAACATGGTTTCAGCTGGTTCCTGCAACACAGTCATGCATCAGCAGTGGGCTGAGCACACAGCCCTGGGGGTGGGGGGAGTGCCAATGCTCAGTGTAATGCGTGGAGAGATGTTGCTGACCATACAGACTGACTGTGGTCTTACTGTTAAGACGTCCAGTATCCAGTTACAGATGTGACCCAGTGAGAACAGTTTCTGGGGTATGGTGGTGCTGAATCCAGAACTGAAGTCTGGCATGTGAAATCCCATTTTCCAGGTGGGACAGGACAGTGGACGGCAAGATAATCATTCAGGCAGGTGACTGTCGCCTCCTCTGGCACTGGAATGGTGGTTGTTGCCTTAAAAACTGAGAGGACAAAGAAGTGTTCCATATACCTATTAGCCGGTCTGCAGAGCCTTTCAGACCTGGCCTGGTACATTATCGGACTCCGCCGCCTTGCAGGGGTTGACTCTCGCCAGGGTCTTCCTCCCCTCAGCTTTAACCAGACTGTCTGCTCCCCTGGGGGGGGGGGGGTAGGGGTACCTTCCTGGCCAGCACTTAGTTCTGCAGACATTCAGCCTCTGTGAGTGAAGCTTCCAGGCCAAGAGTCTGTGTACTTCCTGCCTCTTGCACCCCGTCTCTAGTATAGCAGAAGTGATCTGACCTAACAATCGACTTTGCCCCTTACTGTTTACCCCCACCGCATTTTCTCTGCCCTTATTACATTTCATTCTGCATTCTGTTATTGTTTTATTTTGTACTACCTCAAGGCACTGTTGTAATTAATAGAACTGTATAAACGGCAAGACACGTTTCTCACTGTCTTGGTACATGAAACGACAACTCGATTCCAAAGTTAAATCCACTGCAAACTGGAAGCTGGCGCATGCTTTGAGCTTTTTGCATCTTTCTGCCCGATGGAAGGGGGACAGGAACGCATTCTGCCCGATGGAAGGGGGGCAGGAACGCATTCTGTCTGGTTGCATTGCCTCCTGGAATGGATCTCCAGTGAGGCTGCAGAGAGCTGTAGACTCAGCCAGTTTGGGCACCACGCTTCTCACCATCGACATCTTCAGAAACGATGCATTAAGGTGTTACTTATCAATGAGGATCCAACAATCACCTTGCACCCCAGGTTGTTTTCTGTCCACATCCCCCGTAACGACAAATCCTTCAAGCCTATTCCCAATTCTACTTCACATTGTTCCCTTTTGTAAGGTTAGTTGGCCCATCGAGTTGATGTCCAATCTGGGAGCAAACCCAACGCGCACTTGCTTGCACTAGTGCATATTGCACCGGACTCACTGCCACCGATCGCAAGTGCGGCGGACCTGCGCTAAGCCCGGACTTGTCCGACGTGCCAAGACACACGCAAAGTGCGCTGACTGCTGCAGAGCCGCAAACCTCGGCTGCCGAGAGCCTGCCCACGGAGTCGGTCGGTGTCCTTACCGAGAATCCTGCTGGCGCAGCGCTCGATGTAGGCGCCGCGCTCGGTGCTCCCCATTCATCATTCATCGCACATCGGCCGCCACCGCGTCCAAACGCCACACGGGAGCATCTCATCCAATCCGCATCTGGACAGCCTAACTCTCGTCTTTCTACTGGCTGTTCATCCTATCCGTCAGAGATGGATCCGCCTCTTTCCTCCTTTCAAATCTGAGTACAAGTGATATTAATATGGGTAGGAGGAGGTGGAACATATCGTTGAAATGCTGGTGACTTTTAGTCTACTACCAAGAAAATAAACACCCAGAGGAAGAGGAAATTAAAATATTATTTTGTTACTCGAGAAGAATTGTATAATCTTTTTTCTTAGGTGAGAATGAAAGCTTCCATGCTTAATTGACCACCCCCGCCATCTCGGTGGTAACGTTTGATTGACAGTATGCGGAGCCGGAGGGAGGGGGGTCAACGATGCTGATGCTATTGCGAGCGGCCGGTGTTCCACATTCTGCTCCCAACCCTCTGCTGTCGATATATGTGCTTCAAAAATTTCTGCATGAAAATAAACCAATTTTTATTAAAGCGCCGCCTCTTGTTCATTTCTGCAGCTTACAGACTGCAGTTCAGACACTGATTGGCTGCAGTAGCTGTCACTCATGCCTGGGGATCCGGGCACCGGCGTGACCGGTGATGAACGGGACGGAGCGGCTCGGTGCGGGGATGTTCGTCGCCGTTCTTGCAGGTTTCATGAGTGTTGTCGGATCATAAATATTGCTGCGAAATCCATGCACTGCATCTGCTGCGCTGCATTGTGGGATACTTCACGGTTACTTTCACTTTTGGAGAGGAGTGTTTACTGTCCGTTTGCTCCGGACTCGGACTGAGGGCAATTACAGACGTGCCTCACCTTCCAGGTACAGTATGGGGCTTGCACTTGTCCAACCGATCCTGAAAGTATTTGCATCAGCAGAGTTTCTCGAAAGTGCTCTGAGTTTACCCAAGGTTGTGTTGTGAATTCTGTAGTTATTGGGAATCGTTGCCATCACATTGGGTGAAAGATTTATCCGGGTGATGTGAATTTGGGGCATTTTGTACTCGCTGTCTTCATTTCGCAGCTTCTCATAAGGTGATTCGGTCTCCTGTGAGGTACAGAGGCCTCGGAGCTTTGCTGGAGTCGGGCGGCGATCAGATAGTGAAGCCGAGTCCTGTTCGGGTGAAGTCTCACCACAGAACGGTCAGTGCGACTTGGATTTCAATCCCTCTACTCCTCCATCCGTCTTTTTACCCACTCGCACAGGCTAAACAGCTCTTCTCGGGAATCAACCTCCTCGGCACTGCGTCCAAACTCGCTTAATTGGGACACTTGGGGACCAGTACATTTTGGCCCAATTAAGTGGCTGCCCCAACTGGCGCAAGTTTCATGGAAATAATTAAAAAGACATAAAAAGAAGACAAATTAATGGTTAATCGAGTAACAAATTATGTATTTAAGTGAAATACAGAACAAATCAGAACACCACCAGTACTACTACAGTTATATAAAACTAAATTAGTTCCTTAATTATTGTCAGAGGAATTCATCTGGTGTAATGGTTACCATTCAGGGGCAGCTCACTCACCTTTGGTCCCCAACTGACATGCACCTCTCACTAGCTGTTTGCATGTGACACTGTCCACACCCTGGTACACTGCTTCAACAGACAGGCAAAACCAGGAGAGGGTAGGTGGTGGGCCAGTTGGACTGGGTGGATGAACTCTACACTGAGATCCAAGGCCAGGAAGCCAGTTCTGTGACACTCTGTGGAGAGTGAGGGGCGTGACCAGGCACTAGAAGAAGTCATGGTCATCACTGCAATGAGCAAGGAAGACCCCAGTTTGTGACAACTGCTCATTCCACTGGACCCAGACTTCTGAGGTCAAGAGACAACATCAGTGCAACAGCTTTTCCAGTTTTAAAAACTCTTCCACACAGATATCCTGTCATTGTTGGACAAGGTGGCCAACCAACATGTTGCTGTGTTCTTTTGGTAAATGAACCAAATAATGGACTGCCTTCATAAAATGCTTTCAATGTTTGCATCCTCCAAATCTTCATTTTCATTGTAACGTTTAAGATGATTGTCACTACCTTCAAATGGGCCGTTTCTGACATTTCCAAGCCTGAATGCTTGAAACTGTGGTGAGTGGAACAGTTCTGAATTGTCTTACTGCTTGGTTGGGTTGAGTTGTTCTCCAGTCTTGGCAACTGTTAATTAGTGTGTCTCCGAATGCTTGGCCTTTTCCGTGGCCCTCCTTATCCACGGAGGATTGGTTCTGGGACCCCTCGCGGATACCAAAATTCGTGGATGCTCAAGGCCCTTATTCAACCTGTCTCAATGCAGTGGACCTTTGGACCCAGCAGAACCCCAGCCTTTATTTAACCTATGTCAGAGTGGTGGACATTAGGACCCGGTGCCAGAGCTCTGAATTGCAGTGTTTCTGTTCACGAAAATAATAACTATCACGATTGAAATAAAGTGGAAATAATAAAGCGATCGGAAAGGGGTGAAAAGCCATTGGTCATTGGAAAAGCGTTAGGCTACGTCGGTCAACGATCGGAACAATTTTAAAGGATAAGGTGAGAAAGGCTCTGCCCTGATGACAGCTACAATTATTACTAAGCAATGCAGTGGTTTAATTATTGAGTTTTGGGTTTTTGATCCTCCACATCAACCCAGCACATTGGGGAGCGCACTTGGGAGCGATCTGTCTGAAAACTTCCATTCCCAAGTCTGGCGCTGAAACATAAGTTCTTAAGTGTTTTATATGCATAGAAAGGTAAACTATATACTAAAACAAATGTTTGACTAACAAACACTGAATAATACAGGATGTACCTGTTCCGGCTTACTTAGAGAACTTACGATTTTTTTCGATCCTGATGCACGATAACCTACACACATCCTCCCGTATACTTTAAGTAATCTCTAGATTACTTATAATACCTAATACAATGTAAATGCTATGTAAAATGGTTGTTATACTGCATTGCTTAGGGAATAATGACAAGAAAGAAAGTCTGTGCATGCTCAAACAACAAATGCTGGAAGAGCACTTCCAGGTTTTCGCGATTCGTGGTTGGTTGAATTCGCGTGTGCGGAATCCGCGGATAAGGAAGGCTGACTGTACTATCAATCAGAGGCAGCATCTATGGAAAAAACTAGGCTGACACCCTTCGGTAGAACTGGGGAAAAAAAAATGAGGAGTAGATTTAAAAGGTGGGGGAGGGAGAGAGAAACACAAGGTGATGGGTGAAACCGGGAGGGGGAGGGATGAAGTAAATAGCTGGGAAGTTGATTGGTGAAAGAGATACAGGACTGAAAAAGGAGGAGTTCGACAGAGACAGGAGGCCATGGGAGAAAGAAAGGGGGGAGGAGCAGGCACGGAGATGAGGAGAGAGAGGGAAAAGGGGATGGGGAATGGTGAAGGGGGGAAGTGGGCCATTACAGGAAGATGGAGAAATTGATGTTCATGCCATCAGGCTGGAAGCTACCCAAACGGAATATAAGTTGTTGTTCCTCCAACCTGAGTGTGGTCTCATTGCAACAGGAGAGGAGGCCATGGAGTGACATGGCAATGGGAAGCAGAATTATAATGGTGGACCGCTGGGAGATCCTGCTTCTGGTGGATGGAGCGTAGGTATATAACGAAATGGTCTCCTAATCTACGTGAAGTCTCACCGACATACAGGAGGTCACACTGGGAGTACCAGACACTTTATATGATCCCAACTGACTCACAGGTGAAGTGTTGCCTCACCTGGAAGGACTGTACTGCCCTGGTTCACATTTTTATTGTTATGCTGTATGTATTTCATTTTGGCAGTTCTGTAAGAGCAGTCTGCTCTGATTTCATGCTTGTTTGAGTTACTGTTGAAGATAAGAGAGGTGAAATGTGTGCCAACCAATTAGGATGGTCGGATTAAGGGGAGGTTTCTCTGGTGAGGGGCACGAAGGTTGGGCTTGGGGCTTTTGATCAAGAGGAGATGGAGAGAGAAGACACTGGGGAGAACCGGTCGTAGTGTACAATCTGGTGGGAGACCCGTTTGTTCGAGATGGATTGCGAGTGATGTAAGGAAGGTGGTGTGAGCTTTCACACTGACTGAGGGCCCAATGTGTGAGTGACAGAGAAGTTCAAGATGAGCTCCAATTTGTTCATATGTTGTGATGGAAATAACTGGTTCTTTGAGTCTCAACAGTAGAGGCCTGGACACACAGTTTTAATAATAAGGAATTTATTACTAAAGGGGAAGTTGGGTCAACACAAGCAACTACAATACACAGGAAGCAGTGTGGGGACAGGGTACGGTTACACAAACAAAGAACAAGGGAAAAGCACTACAACAGCTATCCCCCTTGACCTTGGATAGCCGCAGCTCCCTTACCAGGACAAACGATAGACCTTCCCAAGCATAAATCAATGCACTTACCTCCAATGAGGTGGTCTGTAAGAGAGGGCGAGCCAAGAACAAGTCTCACCTTTTAAAGCATGGGGCTGGGCGCGATAATCCAATTAAGGTGACCAATAATTTAGGTGTGCATTGATTAGTTGGGAGGGACCAAATGTTGATTGGCATGTGGTGTGTCCTTCGACCAGCCAGGTGGCAGTGCATCTGTCACGTGGCCAGTATCTCTGGATACAGCATATTTCACTGTTTAATTAGAATGAGCCATTTTGTTTTTGTTATTCTTTACTAACCCTTCAGCTAAGATTCATAAATATAATTACTTTAATTGCATGCAGTGTACTATCTGTTATTTTGTGGCGTTAATTTGTAACAGGGTAGCAAATGACACAGCAACCACACAAACCGGTGTTTGGATGGGATCGAGTGTGCTTCCATCTCATGAGTTTGGTGGGGCCGGAGGTTGTCTTTCCAAGACTTACACAGCCAAGGAAACTGGGGTGTTTCAACTGTTTGGAGCCCTGAATAGCAGTGAGGGAGGTGGTGTAGGGGCAGATGTAATGGTTGTTCCGCTTGCAAGGATAAGTACCAGGAGGGAGATTAGTGGGGAAGGACGAATGGACAAGGGAGTGGCATAGGGAGTAATGCCTGAGGAAAGCAGAAAGTTGGGGGGTGGGGGGGGAAGAGAAAGACGTGCTTAGTGGTGGGATCCCGTTGGAGATGGTGGAAGTTCTGGAGAATTATGTGCTGGATACAGAGGCTGGTGGCTTGGTAGTTGAGGATGAGGAACCCTATCCCTGCGAGTGTGGCAGGAGGATGGGGGCAAGAGCAGAAGTATTGGCTAGCGGAGGAATGGAGCACCTTACAGCTCCTTTGGTAGGGTCGTACCTCCACCCTGCCACTGTCAACATGCACATGTGCAGTGACATATTTAGAAACTCTTTGCTGTAAGCATGGTGTAGTGTCTAATGGCTGCACGCTTATGTGATTGACTCTAGTTAGAAACGGTTTGGCAACAGTCTCTTATCCTAATTAAGCGGCATAGTGTCCAAAGTAAGTGAAAGGAATCTTGGCTATTTTCTCAATTAGTTTTTGTTCTTGTTAAGAGTTGTCCCAAATAAGACCATAAAAAAAGAAAGTAGCATAAAAGCCAAGACCAACAGGCTCCGGGACAGCTTCTTCCACCAGACGATCAGACTGATTAACTCATGCTGATACAATTGTATTTCTATGGTATATTGACTGTCCTGTTGTACACACTTTTTATACAAATTACTCTAAATTGCACATTGCACATTTAGACGGAGACGTAACATAAAGATTTTTATTCCTGGTATATGAAGGATGTAAGTAATAAAGTCAATTCAGTTTTACTATTTTGTCATTTGAGTATTTCTTTGTTTTTGGAATTCATCTATCCTGCACTTTCCTCATTTTTTCCAGAAACTCGTGCTAGCACCTCCTTCCAATTTACTTTGATCAACTCCTCTTGCATACCAATGTAATTTCCCTTACTCCACTGTAATACTGCTACATCAGGCTGTACTTTCTCTCTATAAAATTTCAAATTGAACTCAATCATTTTGTGATCACTGTCTCCTAAAGGTTCTTTTACCTTAAGCTCCCTAATTGCTTCCAGTTCATTACATAACACCCAATCCAGTATAGCTGATCCCCTAGTTGGCTCAATGACAAACTGCTCTAAGAAGCCATCTCATAGGCATTCAACAAACTCACTGACTTGAGATTCATTACCAATCTAATTTTCACAATCTACCAGCATGTTAAAATTTCCCATGACCATCATAACATTGCCCTTTCGACATGCCTTTTCTGTTTCCTGTTGTAGTCTGTGGCCCACATCCCGGCTTCTGTTGGGGGGCTTGTAAATTAACTGCCATCAGGGTCCTTTTACCCTTGCAGATTCTTAACTCAACTCACAAGTATTCAACTTCCTCCGAACCAAAGTCACATCTTTCTACTGATTTGATGCCATTCTTTACCAGTAGAGCCACGCCACCCCCTTTGCCAACCTTTCTAATCCTCCGATACAATGTGTAACCTTGGATGTTCAGCTCCCAACTACAACCATCCTTCAGCCACGAATCAATGATGGCCATAACATCATATCTGAGAATCTGTAATAGTGCAACAAGATCATCCTCCTTGTTTCTTACACTCCATGCATTGAGATAAACAGCTGTCCCAATTAACACATGGACCTATTAATCAGAATCCACTGTATATCTTTTCTCAAGTGAGGAGACCATTACAGCACGCAGTACTCCAAGTGTGGCCTCACCAATACCCTCTATGGTTGCAGCATAACCTCCCTGCTCTTAAATTCAATCCCTCTAGCAATGAAGGCCAACATTTTATTTGCTTTCTTGATAACCTGTTGTACCTGCAAACCAATCTTTTCTGATTTACACACAAACACTCCCAAGTCTCTGCACAACAGTTGGCTGCAAGCTTTCACCGTTTAAATAATAATCTGTTCTATTTTTCCTTCCAATGTAGATGACCTTGCATTTACCAATGTTGTATTCCAACAGCCCATCCCTGCTCACTCACTTAACCTATCTAGATCTCTCTGCAGACTCTCCCCATTCTCTGCACAACTTGATTTAAACTCAATTTCAAGAAGTTTTGTTGTAAAACTAATGGGCCACTTCTGGAATATTGTACACAGTTCTGATTGCCTTATTATTAGGAAGGATGTGGAGGCTTTGGGGAGGGTGCAGAAGAGGTTTACCAAGATACTACCTGGATTAGAGGGCATGTGTTATAAAGAGAGGTTGGACAAACTTGGGTTGTTTCTCTGGAGTTGCAGAGGCTGAGGGGAGATCTGATAGAGGTTTATAAGATTATAAGAGGCATAGATAGTGAGAGCCAATATCTTTATCCTAGGGTTGAAATGTGTAAAACTAGGGGGATGCATTCATGGTATCTCCTGTACCAACTCCCTCATGTCTAGATACGCAAGCCTGGGCAATATGATATGGAGAGCAAACTGTTGCCCATGTAGCAAGCTCCCCCTCTCCACGCATCTGATGAACCCAAAGGTATGGCAGAGACCGATACCGTTTGGTACCCAAAGAGTCACAATGTAGGACAGCCGTAGGGATTCCAGTTCTGGAATTTTCCCTCGGAGTTTACTGCCAAAGCTCTCCCCATAAGTAGGTATAGCCGCAAGGCAGTGGAGGTTTGAGATTAGAGCTTTTCTTCTAGATGAGCTGCCAGTCATGGCTGACGAGCCCTATTTGCCCAAAGTGACTAGTTTTAAGGCACCAGTAACTGGCCTTTGTCCCTTCTCCTGTCAGTAGAAATGGTTCTTCTGGGTTCAGTAGCTAAGCCACATGTGAAGGCCAGAAACTGGACTTGGTTGTCAGAGGCTATTTGAGGCAGATGCCATTGGGAGCATTTGATAGGTAGCAGGAGTTTTTTTCCATTAACCCCCACACCCCCATAACGACATTAAGGAGCAACATGTCACCATATACAAAACTAACATCCATTTTCTTGCAGGCATTCCCAGTAAGTACAAAGAAAGACAATACAATGAATAATAACACACACAAAATGCTGGTGGCAGCATCTGCCTGGCCTGCTGTGTTCCACCAGCATTTTGTGTGTGTGGTTGTTTGAATTTCCAGCATCTGCAGATTCCCTCGTGTTTGCTCAATACAATGAATGAACAATTAGACACAAAGACAAATAACCAAGGTGAAAGGAAGAAAAACTACAATTACAAATAAATAGATAAATGATATTGAGAACTTGAGTTAAGAATTCTTGAAAGTGAGACCTTTGGTTGTGGAATCAGTTCAGAGTTATGGTGAGTGAAGTCATCTGTTAGTTCAGGTGCCTGGTGGTTTAGGGTAATGACTGTTTCTGAACGTGGTGGTGTGGAACCTGTATCTCCTGTACCTCCTCCCTCGTGGTAGTATGGAACGAGAACGTTGGCTGGCTGGTGGGGTCCTTGATGGATGCTACTTTGTTGTGACATTGCTTCACGTAAGTGTGTCCAGTGGGGTTGGGAGGACTTGCCTGTGATGCTCTGGGCTGAACCCATTATGTCGCAATAACTGAGTGACTTTCAGTTCTTTGAGCCAGCCAGGAAAGCATGGGAGAGGTGCTATGGGGGTGCTCTGTTAAGTGGGAAGTATTGACTGTTGCCCTCAGGATAGACGGAAGAATGGGTAAGTGCTGGCTGGATAACTGTGGCGTGTGAGTTGCTGAGTTATGTTCTCATTCCTTTTCAGTGCTATGGATGAGGGGAAAAGAAGTGGCCCTCACTGTGAGGACGAGAGACCAGGAGCTGGGGCAGGGGGTCCAAGGGAGACTGACCACCCACTGCTATACAGGAATGGGGATCACCACCAGGACCAGAAAACCTCTTCAAACAACACCACAAGGAGGGAGCCCCCAGCGATGACTGCACTGAACAACTTAATGCAGATAAAGTGTGCAGCTCCCAAGGTCACCGAGCATGGGGAACAAGTTATAACAATCCGCCTCGTGAATGTATTGGATCCGGTCTCTTCCAGCTCAAGACACGTTTCTGTCCCAGGCAATGGTAGGTCAGAGGCGTCTGGGAGAGAGGAAAGAGTATTGTTGGAAGAGAGAGACATGGGTGGCTGTAAGGTCATGTGGGAGGTGGGGATAGGTGAAACATTGGGACAGCTGGAAGGGGTTTGGAACTCCACCATGGATGGTCCCCAGCCCAGCTGGGAGGGTTGGGTACAGGGCCAGCAACCCCATCCCACAAAAACCCAGAGCTACAGAAACACCAACAGAAGTTCCAAAGACCTCATCCCTGGGAGAGGAAGGATCTTAGAAGATGAGCTACACCTGGGGACAACTTGACCAAGAACACAAGTCTTTGTTGAGCTGCTGTTGGTGGTCAATGCCCCATTAAGGGTGATGGGTTTATGAAGAAGTAGAAAAAGAGGCTGGGAACTTTGGGAATCAGACCATAAGACATAGGAGCAGAATTAAGCCACTTGGGCAATTGAGTCTGCTCAGCCATTCCATCATGGTTGATTATTATCCCTTTCAACCCTATTCTCCTGCCTTCTCCCCGTAATCTTTGATGTCCTGACAAATCAAGAATCGATCAACCTCCAGTTTTAATATCAGAATCAGAATCTGGTTTAATATCACTGGCATATATCATGATATATATTGTTACTTTGTAGCAGCTGTACATTGTAAGGTTTGGTAATACAGATAATAAATTATAAAATAAGTAGTGCAGAAAGGGAGGAAATGTTCATGGGTTCATCGTCTACTCAGAACTCTGGTGGCAGAGGGGAAGATGTTTCTGAAATTTTTAGGCTGCTGTACATCTTCCTTTTTGGGAGCAATGAGAAGAGGGGTGTCCTGGGTGATGGGAGTCCTTAGTGATGGATGTCACTTTATAACTTTCTCCAGCTTTTTCTGATCCTATGCAGGGCCTTTCCATAGCAGATGGTGATGCAACCTGTTAGAATGCTTTTCAAAGTACATCTGTAGAAATTTGGGAGAGTGTTTGAAATACAAATTCTTCTTAACTACTAATGAAAGGTAGCTGCTGTTGTGCTTTCTTTGAAATTGTTTCAATACTTTGGGTCCAGGATAGATCAGGAGCTTCCTTTTCTTAAACACAAAGTTCACTGCAGATGCTGGGGTCAAAGCAACATGTACAACATGCTCAAGGAACTCAGCAGGTATGGCAGCATCCGTGGAAACAGTCAATGTTTCGGGATGAAGGGTCTCGGCCTGAAACATTGACCGTTTTCACGGATGTTGCCCGACCTGCTGAGTTCCTCCAGCGTGTTGTACATATAGCTTCCTTTTCTTTCCACTTTCCACGTTCACCCTTTCCACTTCTGATCCCTCGATGAGGACTGCTGTGTTTTCCCTCGCCTTATCCTTCCTGAAGTCCACAGTCAATTCTTTGATCATACTGATGTTGAGTGCAAGGCTGTTGCTGCGACATCTGTCAACCAGCTGATCTATCTCGCTCCTGTATGCCTCCTCGTTGCCATCAATAGTTGTGTATAACAGGGACTCCAAACCTGGGGTCCATGGACCCCTTGCTTAATGGTATTGGTCCATGGCATAAAAACGTTTAGGTACCCCTGTGTATAATATACCCAATGATTTGGCCTCTTTTCCCATCTCTGCCATCTTTTCATGTTAAATGTCAATGATTAGGATGATGGAATCAGTAGTTTTGTGACACTTGAGGGCCCAGAGCAGGAACTGAAGCACACGCTGTGACTGGGCAGCATCTGGGGGGGATGGAGTTGTCAGTGGTGTGGAGGGAGAAGCCCTGTGTTAGTCTGTCCACCACCCCTTCCCCTCAAACCAGAAGTTTGTTTCTGGAAACAGTTGTTTCTTTGGGATCTCGATACAGATGTG
Organism: Hypanus sabinus; assembly: GCF_030144855.1. NCBI lineage: Eukaryota > Metazoa > Chordata > Chondrichthyes > Myliobatiformes > Dasyatidae > Hypanus > Hypanus sabinus. The sequence goes on along the minus strand of NC_082721.1, from coordinate 1,616,863 downwards.
ATCTTAAACAAAGTTTCGGGCCGTGCTGCAACAACAGTCTGCGTTTGTAGAGTTACTGTAACAGTGAGGATCCAATGGAGAGGTTGAAACATTGCCCGGATGATGGGCCCAGGCTCCAATGCCTCTGGGCTAGGCTGCCCATCTCCAGGGGTTTACCAGAGATGACAAGTATTGTTTACCAGCAGTGGGCAGAGATCCGGCCTCTGTTGGGAGTCTGGTCAGGGGTGGAACTGTGATTCTGCTTCTGTTGGAAGAGCAGGACATTGTGTATCTCTGGGTCCGTGATCCATTGGGCTGGGTGCTGACAGTGTGTCTCCCCAGCCCTCTGTGCACTGACTCCCCCCAACCCATCTCGTGTCTGTCTCTACAGTGCTGTGTCTGTGCACTGACCTGTCACCACATCCCTGTGTCTGTGTCTTTGACCTCCCCCTCGGGGGTTCTGCTCTTTTATCAGAAGCTACTGCTGCACCGTTGTTGCCCCGGGACAAAGCGAGCCCCTCTCACAAGTTTGCCACAGCACTCACCAACCGACAACGAGGGAATGAACCTTCGTCCGTCCCGGCCAACTTGGACAGTGAGTACCCACAGATGGTTGGTCCCTAAAACCGCCCTCATGTGCCTGCAGTCAGAGATGTGTTGGATGGCACTGATGTACAGCACTGGGGGTTGGGGGTGGGATGTGATGTATACAGCCCCAGGGTTCTGCGTAAGACCTGCTGCACATTACCTTATGATTCAGCATCTGCATGGATGCAGGGTGCGGCATTGTGCTTAGACAGCAGGTTTGGGCAGAGCTGAGCATGCGCAGCTCTGGGTTTGTTATAGAGATTGTTTTACATAGCCCCAAGGGCTGGTGTAATACGGCCCTGGGGCAGAGTACAGACGTGTTGCGAAGGGTGGGGATGTGGGTTCTAACACCAGGTTGTTGGCGGGGGGGGGGGGGGGGGGAGGGTCTGAGTATTAATGATTACTTTGCCTTTGGGCTGAGTCTGGAAGGAGAGATTTAACTGAAGTGGATATGGACCAAGTCTTTTTAAAATCTGACTGTCCCATGACCCCATTGCTCAGAATGACCAGTGCATTTCCTGCTTCGCAGCTCTGTCCATTCATCAGTTAGCGGCACAGGGAGATCTTTCCCAGCTCAGTTCCTGCCTGCAGCAAGGTGAGTGACAATATCATCTCAAGCTGAATTCTTGTGATCACACCATCACTGGGAATTTTCATCAAGTCCTGGAGTTGAAAATGCTGCACTTTGATAACTCGGGTAATGAGGCTTTCCTGGTGCAGTTGTAGGAAGCTCTCAGTTGGGTGGTGTGGAAGTTGTGGCAAGGCAAGGGTTGAGATGAGGTCCAGGCAAGTTTAGTTTACAGGTGGTGTGCAGACAGTCCAGGCAAGAAAGATCTTTGAAAAGCATAGCTTTCCTCTACAAAGTAGGGTACCAGAGCTATTTGTTAAGAAATTATTGAGGAGGCGTACAGTGCTGTAACAGGTAAGTTACTAGTTCAGTGTCCAGCAGTCTGGACAGTTGTCAATCGTGGAATTAGGCACATGGAAACAGGTGACTAAGGTGTCTACAGCTTTAGCAATCAGAATTAAATTCCTGCTGCTGTCTGTAACATGTTTGTACATTTTCCCCATGTCTGGTTGTTCCAGTGTCTTCCCACATGACAGCATGAAAAAGACTTACAGGTTCGGCTGTGAGCTGTGGTCAAGCAGTGTTGGCACTGGAAACATGGCGACACTTGGCAGGCTCCCCAAGCGCATCCTCAGACTGTGTTGGTCATAGATGCAAACCACGTACTGTATTTCACAGTACATACAACAAATAAAGCTAATCCTTAATCTTCCTGGGTTCATCCCCAGGTCCATTTCCCTCTAAACATTTCTTAAGGCAATAAAAACAAATTCTTGACTGTGCTGTGGCCCTTGTTAGTTGTCTGCCTGCACTAGGCTTCCTCTGTAAGAGTAACTAACATATATTCTACAATCTGCTATTGTCTTTTCCTTTCTAATACCTCTACATACATGTTTTGAGTTGATCTGTCTGGATTGCAAGCTAAGTGAAGTTATTCATTATATCTCGGTATATTTGATAACAATAAACCAATTACCAATGATCATCTGTTCAAATCCCAGCACACCAGTTGGTCATTTTAATTCAGGTGTGAGGGAACTCTGTAACTCAGCCTCTGGGGTGGAGAATTCCAAAATTCCCATTCCCTCTGGCTGAGGGAATTTCTCACCACCTCGGTCCTAAACCACCTCCCTTTTTTCTGAGACTGTGATCCTGGGTTCTAGATCTGCCATGATCTTAATGACAGAATGTACTCAGAGGCCCAAATATCCTCCTCCCCCGTGTATTACCAATGCTCTTCTTCCTGTGATTAAGGTGACGGTCTTTGACTTCAGTTGGTCTCTGACCCCATTGGTAGAGGGTGAGATTTTAAAGTTTAGTTGTCTTAAAGAACTGAGTGAGAAATTTTCAATTTGTTCCATAAATGCAAAGTCAATGTAAATTTATTATTAAAGTACGTATATGTCACCACATTCAACCTTGAGATTTATTTTCTTGTGGACATTCACAGGAAAATAAAATGCAATAGCTTATGAAAAGCTGTAAGTAACAAGGACTGACAAACAACCAGTGTGCAAAAGACAAGTTATGTAAATAATAATAATGTAAGTAAATAAATAAAACAGAACTTGAATTGTAGAGTCCTTGAGTGAGTCCATAGGTTGTAGAGTCAGTTCAGAGTTGAGGTGAGGTGAAGTTGTCCACGCTGGTTCAGGAACCTGATGGTTGTGGGATCATAACTGTTTCTGAACGTGGTGGTGTGGGACCTAAAGCTCCTGAATTTCCTGCCCAGTGGTGGTAGCAAGAAGAGAGCATGGCCTGAATGTTGGGGAACTTTGACGGAGGTTGCTTTCTTGTGACAGCGCTCCTTGTAGATGTGCTCAGTGGTGGAGAGAGCTTTTCCTGTGATAGACTGGGTCCTTGCGGATGGAAACAAACATCTGAGAAGTGTCTGGGTGTACGCTTGTTTACCCATAGAGGATCTTGAACAAATGTTGGATGTTGTGACAGAGTGCCTACTGCTTGCTGTGGATTACTGGGACAGAATGGGCTCTTTTGATCCAATACCATGCCCTACACTACTATTAATTTTGAACATTTCTAATACAAAAGATATTGATGGATTTAAAGTGGACTTTAACTGATGTCTGGTTGAATAGTAGAAGAGGTCTGAGGTATGAATGGTGTAAGTGTGTGTTGCTGTTGCCCCGTCCCTATTTATTCGATAGCTACTAACTTCATTGACTGACAGTAACCACTTGCTCTTCAATATTTGTTTTTTTTTACCAGTTAGTCCCAGGACAGAGAGGTTTGCTGGGCTGAGTCTGGTCACAGTTAAAAACTACTGCTTACACCAGCTTTCTCATCTGTCTGTCAGGGAGCACGCTACTCAACGCGCCAGACGAGCGGGGCTTCACACCACTAATGTGGGCTGCAGCGTTTGGAGAGATCGCTGTCGTGAGGTTTCTGCTGGAGATGGTGAGACCACGGGAATAGAATCAGGGATTCCACCACACAGCATTTTAAAGGAAACTTGCCCATTCCAAGTCCTGCATTCTGATATTGAAATTGCCCTTCACCCTAAGCCATGCCTTGATTTCTGGACCATCCATACCTTGTTGCATTAACTAGTTTGGAGTTCACTCCCCACATCCTCTCTAAAGAGTCTCATGTCTTCCCTCTGAATGGTGGGTTTCCTCTCAAGAGTCAAAAGATGTTCCAGTTAGAAGGTCAATTGGTCTTTGTAAATTGTTTGAGGATTGCCCTAGGGTTAAATGGGGGTTGTTAGCAGCACAGTCCAAAAGGCCTTTTCCATGCCATATTTCTAAATAAAAAATAATATCCTTGTGTTTGCTGTCTTCATGATGTTCCACTGACACTTTAACCACATTCCCTAAGGTCAGGTCCAATACCACCCTTCCCTAGTCGGAATATCTACCTGTGGTTTAAAAACCTCTTCTTGATCTGCTTTAAAAATGCCATTCTCGTTGACCCTTTTACATCAGGATGGTCCCAGATTAAACAGGTTAAGTGGAAATCTCTCACTACTGCAACCCGATTATGTCTGATTACATCCAGCTGTCTATGTGAGTGTGCATTGCAACCCCAGTACCCTGGCAGAAACATCCTACTGAGGAAACCATAATGAAGTATCATTCAGCTGACTGAGATGCTGTTGGAGTATCTACACTCCATAAATGGCCACTTGTGTGTCTCTGTTCTTAGAGCATAGAACAGTACAGCCAGGTATAGGCACTTCAGCCCATGATGTTGTTTTTAACCTACTCCAAGATCAATCCAACACTTTCCTCCTGCATACCCTATGTTTTTCTTTTATCCATATGCCTATCTAAGAGTCTCTTAAACGTCCCTCATATATCTGCCCCTATCACCACCCCGGCAGCACATTCCATGCACCCATCACTATATGTGTTTAAAAAAAATACTTCTGGCATCCCCCTCTTCTTCCCTTCAATCACACCCCCTTTTCCACTCTGCGAAAAAGGTGCTGTCCACTGTATCAATACCTCTCATCATCTTGTACACCTCTATCAGGTCACTTCTCATCATCTTTTGAACAAAAGAAGTAGGAGCAGGAGTAGCCATCTAGCCCGTTGAGCCTGCTCCGCCATTCAATAAGAAGGCTGATCTCCATCTATCTACCTTTTCCCTATAACCCTTAATTTCCCTATCAAGCAAAAATCTATCCAACTTTGCATTAAATATATTTACTGAGGTAGCCTCCACTGCTTCATTGGGCAGAGAATTCATCACTCAGATTCATCACTCTTTGGGAAAAACAGTTTCTCCTCAGCTCCATCCTAAATCTACTCCCCTGAATCTTGAGGCTATGTCCCATAGTTCTAGTCTCACCTACCAGTGGAAACAACTTTGCTGCCTATATCTTATCTATCCCTTTCATAATTTTATATGTTTCTATAAGATCTCCTGTCATTCTTGTGAATTCCAGTGAGTTCAGTCCCAGGTGACTCAATCTCTCCTCATGGTCTAGCCGCCTCATCTCTGGAATCAACTTGGTGAACCTCCTCTGCACCGCCTCCAAAGCCAGTATATCCTTCCTCATGTAAGAGGACCAGAACTACACACAGTACTCCAGGTCTGGCCTCACCAGTACCCTGTGCAGTTGCAGCATAACCTCCCTGCTCTTAAATTCAATCCCTTTAGCAATGAAGGCCAACATTCCATTTGCCCTCTCGTTAGCCTGCTACACCTGCAAACCAACCTTTTGTGATTCATGCAAAAGCACTCCCGTCCCTCTGCACAGCAGCATGCTGCAACTTTTTACCATTTAAATGATAAACTGAACTTACATTTTTCCTTCCAAAATGGATGACCTTGCATCTACCAACATTGTACTCCATCTGTCAGACCCTTGCCCACTCACTTAACCTATCTGTCTCTCTGCAGACTCTCCGTATCTTCTGCACAATTTGCTTTTCCACTCAATTTAGAATCATCAGCAAACTTGGGTACATTACACTCAGTCCCCTCTTCCAGATCGTTAATGTGCATCTCGAACAGCTGTGGGCCCAGCACTGACCCCTATGGTACACCACTCACCACTGATTGCCAATCAGATAACACCCATGTATCCCAACTCTCTGCTTTCTATTAGTTAGCCAATCCTCTATCCATGCTAATACATTACCCCCAACTCTTTCCATCCTTATCTTATGGATAAGTCTTTTATGTGGCACCTTATTGAATGTCTTCTGGAAATCCAAGTAAATAACTTGAGTTCAAGAGTAGAGAGGTCATGTTGCAATTGAGTTCAAGAGTAGAGAGGTCATGTTGCAACTCTACAAATCTCTGTTGAGACCACATTTAGAATATTGTGTTCAATTCTGGTCATCTCATTATAGGAAGGATGTGGAAGCTATAGAGAGGGTGCAGAGGAGATTTACTGGGATGTTGCCTGGTTTGGAGAACAAGTCATATGAAGCAAGGTTAGCAGAGCTGGGACTTTTCTCTTTGGAGCATAGAAGAATGAGAGGGGACTTGATAGAGGTCTACAAGATTATGAGAGGCATAGATAGGGTGGATAGTGAATATCTGTTATCCAGGGCATGTGTACAAAATTAAGGGAGGGAAGTTTAGGGGAGACATCAGGGGTAAGTTTTTTACACAGAGGGTTGCGAGTGTCTGGAATGACTTGCCAGGGATGGTGGTGGAGGCTAAAACATTAGGGGTATTTAAGAGCATCTTGGACAGGCATATGGATGAAAGAAAAATGGAAGGTTATGGGGTAGTATGGGTTTAGTACTTTTTTAAAGGATTATATGGGTTGGCACAACATGGAGGGCTGAAGGGCCTGTACTGTGCTGTAGTGTTCTATGGTTCTATAACATCCATGTGTTCTCCTCTATCCACTGCGCTCATTATATTCTCAAAGAACTCCAGCAAGTTTGTCAAACAAGACCTGCAATTGTCAACGGTGATCAATCCGATGTAATGAAACAAGTACCACAGTTGATTCTTTTCCGCCTTTATTAGTAGCAAGCTACGAGAGGGAACCTTCCTTCTGCACTCACAGAGAATCAGACACTCGAAGTCTCTCTGAGGACGGAGATAGAGTTTTTTTCACACCATCTTTGTCACGAATGCCATCAACAGTGATAGTCTGAGACAAAAGCCACTTAATCACCTAAAACAGAGGTAAACGTACTTGAGAATATTTAAAGAATATTTAATCACATCAGGCGGAGGTGATCAGAAAAACGGAGTATAGATTGTTATATCCTGGAAGTGAGACAAAGAGTCAGCAGGACAAATTGATCCTTTAACATCTCAATACAAAAGAATAGTCAAATCCATAGTCATTCCAGCTACTCAAATAGAGCAGAATTTAATAATTTAGATAAGAGACTCTACCAAAATTAGGAAAGGAATGTAAGGAATGCCCGGCCTTATCTCCAGCTTTTGTCGAAACCAAAATGTGTGAAAACTAGGAGATGTCATCTTTGCAGTTGCAGACATAGGCTACATCCATACTACGCCGGATAAATCCATAACCGAAGCTTTTTCTTTGTTTTTACCCTCCGTCCACACTAAAATGGCGTTTTCATCTCCTGAAACCGGAGCTTTTCAAAAACGCTTTCCAAGGTGGATATTTTTGTAAACGTTGCTCGGGCAGATCAGTGTGGATGGCGTAACCGGAGATGTCTGAAAACGCTATTAGACCGCAGCGCGCTATTTCATTGTTTTCTTGAACGCAACCTAACAATTTCAGAACAGATGGCAACAAGACTGAAACCAGAAGAGTTAATGTACTTACTAAATACTTTGACCCATAACTTACTGAATAAATAAGTGTACTGTACTCACTTTGCCCTGTTTTCTGTCCTTGCTCGTATGAAGGTGGTTTACCTATTTATGCAAGTACTTCTCTGACAATAGATGTGTAACAGCCTAATGTAACATTGTATGGAAATACAAGATAACACTGATGCAGACGTGTTTTATACATTTAACAAGGTGCTTTATTAATGCAACAGAGTTAGTCAGTTTTTCAAAGTTCGTCATCAGCCGGGTCAATCTGTCCGTGAACTCTGTCGGTTGCTGCCATACACTCCAGTATTTGTTTTTTTTTAGTTTTAAATTCTCCTGCATGAGAGCCAACAGCTGTCTGTCGTTTTAAGTTTTTCTAGTCTGTAACTACACAAACATGCACTTTTACGGCGAGATTTGACACCAAACATGTCGCTTGTTTTCGGTAGATGTGTCCTGCGCATGTGCAGCAGGAGGAGATTCGCCGAAATCTCTGTTTGTGTGGATAGAGATATTTTCAAAAATGCATAGTGTGGACGCCTATCGTTTTTACACGAAACTGGCGTTTTCAAAGTAATCTGGTCTAGTGTGGATGTAGCCATAGTCCGTACTTAACCCAAAGTTGAAATTTAAACACGAAATCAAAAGGTGTGATAAGTCAGGAGACAACAGCTGCTCAAACTGCAGCCATTCTCAAACCAGAATACACAGACTCAACCTTAACCATTATTTACAGGAATCTGATACTCCCCAATTCCCTTAAAACTTTATCACTTTGCTGAATCCATGCTGTGTCCAGCTGATGGATCCATTTCTTTCCAGATGCTTCACTAGTTCTTCTTTAATGATAGCTTCAAGCATTTTCCCAACAACAGATGTTAAACTAACTGGACTATAGTTACCTGCTTTTTGCATACATCCTTTTTTGAACAGTGGTGTGACATTTGCCGTCTTCCAATCCGTCGGGACCTGCCCAGAGTCAAGAGAATTTTGGTAAATCATCACCAAAGCCTCTACTATAACTCCTGCCATTCCTTTCATTACCCTGGGATGCTTTCCATTGGGATCAGGGGACTTATCTATCTTCAGGCCCACAAGTTTGCTCAGCACTACCTCTTTAGTGATAGCTATTGTATCAAGTCCTGACCTTCCATTGCATCCACAACATCTCTTTGGCATGTTAAATGTGTCCTCCACCATGAAAACTGACACAAAATAGTCATTCAAAGCCTCGGTCATTTCCTCATTACCCAATATCAATTCCCCTTTCTCTTCCTCCAAGGAACCTACATTCACTGTAGCCACTCTTTTCTGCTTTATATAATTATAAAAAAACTTTTACTATACATTTTTATATTTTGTGCTAGTTCATTTTCATAATCTACCTTCCCTTTCTTTATTGCTTGCTTAAGGTACTTTGTTGCTTTTTAAAGTTTTCCCAATCTTCCATTTTTCCACTACTCTTGGTGACTTTGCAAGCATGAGCTTTTAGTTTGATACCTTCTTTTATTTCCTTAGTTACCCAAGGTTGGCTCTCCCCACCCTTACTGTTCTTGCTTTTAACTGGAATATACTTTTGTTTGAGCACTGTGAAAAATCTCTTTGCAAATCTTCAACTGTCCCACCATATAGCCTATGTTCCCAGTCTACACTAGCCAAATCCTCCCTCATCTCGTTATAGTCTCCATTGTTTAGGCATAATACACTGGTTTTAGATTGAACTATTGCACCCTCCATTTGTATGAGAAACTCAATCATACTGTGATCTTTCTTTCCAAGAGGATTCCTAACTACAAGAGATTACTATTGATTTGGTCCTGCTTTTTAATTTAGTTCCTAGCTGCTTAAATTCCGTCATCAGAACCACTTTCCTCGATATACCCATGTCGTTGGTACCCAAGTGGATCACGACAACTGGATCTTCCCCCTCCCACCGCAAATTCCTCTGCAGGTCAGATAAGATGTCTCAAACCCGGGCCTCAGGCAGTCAACACGGCCTTTGGGAAGCTCTATCCTCGCGACGGAGAACTCTGTCTATTCCCCTGACTATACTATCCCCAATTACCACTACATTTCCCTTCTCTCCCCCCTCTTGAATGACTCCCTGAACTACGGAGCTAGAGTTAGGTTGCTCATCTTCCTACAGCCCCCACTCTCATCCACACAGTGGACAAGAATCTCAGACCTGTTGGACAAGCTCAAGGGCTGAGGCTCCTCCAGCACTGTCTCTTGGATCCCACTACCCACCTCACTCACAGTCACACCCTCCTGCCCCCGACCACAGACTGAATTTGAGGCAGCTAATCTAATGGTTGTGACTAACTCCTGAAACGGAATCCAGGTAATCTCCCCTCCCTGATGTGCCACAGTGTTTGAAGCTCAGATTGCAGGTCATCAACTTTGAGCCTGAGTTCCTTGAGCAGCCAACACTCACTGCAGATGTGCTCACCAGGAACCACATCGTGCAGTTACAGCACATCACCTGATCCCTTTATTTAATTGGCTGTATTTTAGTGACATTTTATTCAGCCACTACCTGCTACATCCCCGTGCCTCCTCGCCAAAGCTTCGTTCCCCCTCCTCACACAATGGCTGCTCTGCTTTGGCCTTGTTTTACTTTTATTTGCTCTTGCTAATGAATTGTGAATTGATTGGTCCACTGCTAATGTGCCGAGCCCCATGATACTCTTTTTTAAAACTTTTCTCCCTGACGTGTGCAAAGCTCACACTGTCTTCGAATTGATTGGTCCACTGCTAATGCTTCTAAGAGAAAAGCTCCAGCTCACTCAGCCTCTCCTTAGTTCATGGGGAACAGTTTGGGTGGCTGTGAAGGAGTGAGCTCATCGCTGATGGGTGCAGAGGGCAGAGTCAGATTGCCGGGAGCTGTGATTGCGTCTGTTGTTGTTGCAGGGAGCTGACCCAAGCATCCTGGCGAAGGAGCGGGAGAGCACGCTGTCTCTGGCCAGCATCCAGGGCTACACAGACATTGTCTTGCTGCTCCTTGAGCATGGAGTGGACGTCAACATTTACGACTGGGTAGGCCAGTACTTGCGCTGCGTGGCCAGAGGTCATGCTGTTTCTCTGTTATACCATGAGGGGCTGAGTGAATTTTGTTGCTGTTCACACCAGGAGACGAGCAGCTGTTAGACACAGCAACGTTCCTGCCTTTATTTGTGCCAGTTGGATTTTTACAAAGGAACTGTACGAACGATTAGATCCCCAACTCTGCACTTCAGGTTACCCACTGTGAATCTATGGGTGTGAGTTAATGAAATAATTCAGTGATACACGCACAAGATGCTGGAGGAACTCGGCAGGTCAGACAGCATCTTGTATTTAATTCACACTTACTGCAAATGGTGAGAGATCTCAGGATCCACATTCATGGATCCCTCAACATTGCCACACAAGTTGATAGGGTTGGTTAAAAAAGTATTTACTGTGTTGTCCTTCATTAGTTGGGATTGAGTTCGAGAGGCGAGGTAATGTTGCAGCTGGATAAAACCCTGGTATGACCACACTTGAAATATTGTGTTCAGTTCTGGTCGTCTCATTATAAGAAGGATGTGGAAGCTTCAGAGAGGGTGAGGTTTACCAGGATGTGGCCTGGATTGGAGAGCATGTCTTATGAAGATGGGTTGAGCAAGCTAGGACATTTCTCTTTGGAGTGAAGGAGGATGAGTGGTGATTTTATAAAGGTGTACAAGATGATAATGGGCACAGATCGAGCGGATAGCCAGAGACGTGTCCCTGGGCAGAAATGGTAAATATGAGAGCATATACTTTTAAGGTGACCGGAGGAAAGTATGGGGTATGCCAGGTAGGTTTTTTTTAAGAGTGGTGGGTGCATCAATCTCCTTGCCAGGGTGATGGTAGAGGCAGATACATTAGGGGCACTTAAGACACTCTTAAGATAGGCACATGGATTACAGAAATATGGAGGGTTATGTGGGAGGGAAGGGTTAGATTAGTCTTGGAGTAGGTTAAAAGGTTGCTATATTCATATTGGGCCAAAGAGTTTGTACTGTGCTGCTTATGATATGGCATTGGTGATATTCATGCTTCTGATTAGCAAGATTAAAGGTTGATGTCCTGCCCTGGAGGCTCCTATATCAAAATCCTCAGGGAGCATTGGCTGAAGGTAAACCATAGACTTGTCTGTCCTCAGCAGATGATAACAAGTACCAACCTGCTGTTGGGAAAGGCTGGGTGTTCTCCCAGTATCTTGGTACAAGATATTTCAGTATCATATTCTGCTTTGTGGACCAACAGTTCCGTGGTCTAGGTGGGGGGGGGGGGGAGGTTTAATTAGGGATGGTAACTGTATATTAATTTATGGCACAGTAGCATAGCAGCTACTGTAGCATAGGCGACCTGGGTTCAATTCCAACCAGCTCTATTACAGCGTCACTGACACAGGTTCAATTCCAGCCACTGTCTGTAAGGAGTTTGTATTTTCTACCTCTGACCACATAGTTTGCACCGGGTGCTCTAGTTACCTCCCACATTCCAAAACTGTTAGGGTTAGCAGGTAGTGGGCATGCTATGTTGCTGCTGGAAACAGGCTGCCCCCAGCACATCTTTGGACTGCGTTGGTCTTTGGCATAAAACAATGCATTTCACTGTATGTTTTGATGTACATGGACAAATAATCTTTGCCAATAATGTGACAAATATCATTGCCACAATGCTTGAGACGTGTGACCTGGCTGGTTGCCACTGTGATCGATTCTGAAATGGATGTTGAAGGAGCTCGGTGAATACAAGCTTTTCTTTCCCGCAGAATGGAGGCACACCATTGCTGTATGCTGTACACGGGAACCACGTGCGGTGTGTGGAAGCCCTGCTGGGTATGTGTGAATCAATTGTCAAGCGGGAGAGGGTATCATGGTTCTTGGAGGATTCCTAAAGGAGTTCCTGACCAGCAGTAGTTGAGAACTGTAGAGTGAGTCAGGTATCTTGTGGAACAGCTGGAAAGAGCTGCTGTTGGCACAGAAAGGTACGATGGTTGTGACTAATCGTGTCGTTTGTGGTGAGATGAAGGGTAAGCATGAGGGAAACCACAGCAGGTAGTTGAAGGGCCAGCGAGAGCAGAGGACTGAGGAGAAGGCAATAAGAGAGAGGGTGTTTGTGCTGAAACTCAACAGCTCCTCAGCTCCCAGTTTTCTCCTATCTACCTGTGAGACCCCAGGTGTGCTCTTTCGTGTCACCAGCTGACTCACTGGGGCACATTCGCAAGGGGGTTGAAGCAAAGTTCGAGGTTTTTCAGCTCCCTGTTCTCACAGAGAAATATCTGGGATTTCCCCAGAGTCTCCAGGGATGAAGGAGTAATTCGTGTGACTTTGTTGAAAATATCAGCAGCAGTAACATTACCTTTATATTAAAAAAAAACCTTAAATAAGGTTTTCTAACTCATATCTGATGAGATACTAAGGAGCCCCCTACCCATTGTTTGGGAGAGAGTGGGGACACAATGATGGATGGGTTGATTAGCCAGAAAAGCCGTGGGGTGGTGGGGGGTGGCTGGACACTTGTCAGAGACTGAGAGCTCCAGATGTGGGCACGACCATAGCTGGAGGGGGTAAGTGGATTTATAGATGAAGGGTTTTGCACAGAATGTAATGCACAGTAGAATCAGCGTGTAGTTTTTCCATTGCTTCTTTTGTGTTTCTTTGTATTTGCTGTAAATGCTCACAAGAAAATGTATTGGGTAGTATTTGGTGAAATATACATACTTTGGCAATAAATTTTCTTTAAACTTTCAAAGTGTTAGGAAACCAATGTACACAGGGTAGAAAGGTAGTGCTGAACAGAGGCCACTAATGGATGTTCACTAGAGGATGTCCCTTTTGTTTCATAAATTCAACTTTCTCAATGCTTTTTATTCCCTTCCTATTTCAGAGATCACTCATAATTTATTCAGCAGCCCTGTCCTACCTCCTGTAAGTGTTTTGTCTAACTTAGTCGCCCATTTTGAATTCTGCCTTTGTGTGGGGACTCTCACCATGTGAACCAGTGCACTCAGTCGCCTCCTTATTGGGTACCTCCTGTACCACTGACTACGCTTATGGCCTTCTGCTCCTATTGCCTATCCATTTCAAGATTTGATGTGTTCAAGGTTTAGAGATGCTCTTCTGCACACCATGGTTCTAATACCTGCTATTAACATCTGGCTAAAATCACCTTCCTGTCAGCTTCAACCTGTCTGGCCATTCTCGTCTGACCTTCCTCATTAATTTTTTGCTATAGAACTGACACTCACTGGATTTTTATTTTTACTTTTGCACCACTCTCTGTAAACTCTATAATAGAGACTGCTGTGCATGAAAATCCCAGGAGTTCAGCAGTTTCTGAATGCTCAAACCACCCCATCTGGCACAAACAATCATTTCGTGGTCAAAGGCACTTAGATCCCATTTCTTCCTGATTCTGTTTGGTCTGAACCTTCTAACCACGTATGTATGCTTTCATGCATCGAGTTGCTGCCACGTGATTGGCTGATTAGATATTTGCATAAATGAGCAGGTGTTCCTAATAAAGTGGCCAGTGAGTGTCTCCATTGTAAGCCAAAGTACCTAGAGTCTCTGAAGCAAACCTAGAGGACACAGTAGCAGTTAGCGTAATTCTTCACAGCACCAGTGGTCAGGGTTGAATTCTGGATATTCTTAAGTAGTTTGTATGATCTCGCCATGACCACGTGGATTACCTGTGAGTTTATCAATGATGAACGGATTAGGGTTAGTAAGTTGTGGGAATGCTGTGTTGGCACTGGAACTGTGGCGACACGTTGGCTCCCTCCCCCCAGCATAGTTTCCTGTGTTGGTCATTGATGCAGACAATGAATTTCACGGTATGTTTTGATGTTCCAATGTATTCTAATCTAAGGCCGCACTCTGTGTTGTTTCTTGCTCTTCCGACAGCCAGGGGTGCGGATCTGACGATGGAGGCGGATTCTGGATACAGTCCGATGGATCTGGCTGTAGCTCTGGGCTTCAAGAAAGGCAAGTCCTTCATGTCCTTTCTGCAATCTTACCCAGATTCTTTATTTCCACTTCCACTGCTCCCCCCGCCGTTTCCATGCTGCTCTTCCGTGAGTCCCAACAGATGCTCCATAAAATCCAAAGTTCCCGGGGCTACTTGTTGTAGGCATCCAGTCAAAAAGGCATCAATGAAAGGCTATCACAAGTCCTTCCACAATTTGTCCTGGTTGTCCAGTTGTAATAGTTGAAGAATCAGTAACATTAATTTATTTTTATGGTGTTACGGTCTGCAACAAGATAGAGGAGCAGAATTAGGTGATTGGGCCCATTGAGTTTGTCTCTACCTTTAATCATGGCTGATCCAATTTTCCGCTCAGTCCCAATCTCCTGCTTTCCCCCGTATCCCTTCATGCCCTGACTAATCAAGAATCTATCCTAAAGAAATTTCTCCTCATCTCCCTTCTAAAAGGACTGCCTTCTATTCTGAGGCTTTGTCCTCTGGTCTTGGACTCTCCCACTATAGGAAACATCTTCTCCACATCCACTCTATCAGTGCCTTTCACCATTCGATAGGCTTCAATTGGGTCACCCCTCATTCTTCTGAATTCCAGTGTAAACAGGGCCAAAGCCACAAACACTCTGTATGACCATCTGTTCAATCCTGGAATCATTTTCATGAACCTCCTTTGAACCCTCTCCAGTTTCAGCACATCCTTTCTAAGATGAGGGGCCCAGTCCTGCTCACAATACTCCAAGTGAGGCCTCACCAGTGTTTTATAAAGTCTCAACGTTACCATCCTTTTATATCTTGAAATGAATGCTAATATTGCATTTGCCTTCCTCACCACAGACTCAACCTGCAAATGAACCTTTAGGGAATCCTGCACAAGGACTCCCAAGTCCCTTTGTGTTTCAGATTTTTGTATTTTCTTTCTATTTAGAAAATAATTAACCCTTTCATATCTTCTACCAAAGTGCATGACCTTACACTTCCCAGCACAGTATTACATCTGTCACTTCTTTGCTCATTCTTCTAATATGTTTAAGTCCTTCTGTAGCCTCTCTACTTCCTCAAAACTACCTGCCCCTCCACATTTCTCCATATCAGCTGCAAACTTTGCAACAAAGCCATCAATTCCATAATCCAAATCATTGACATAAAACATAAAAAGAATCACTTCCAAAACAGACCCCTGTGGAACACCACTAGTCACTGGCAGTCAACCAGAAAATGCTTCCTTTATTCCCTCTTTTTTCCTCCTGCCAATCAGCCTCTGCTTTATCCATGCTAGAATCTTCCTTGTAATATCAATACTGTAATACAATTTGTTAAGCAGCCTTATGTGTGGCACCTTGTCAAAGGCCTCCTGAAAGTGCAAGTACACAGCATTACCTATTCTCCTTTGTCTACCCTGCTTGTTATCTCTTCAAAGAATTCCAACATTTGTCAGGCAAGATTTTCTTTTAAGAAAACCATGCTGACTATGGTTTATTTTATCATGTGCTTCCAAGTACAGCCACATCCTTAACAATCAAATCCAACATATTCCCAATCACTGAGGTCAGACTAACTAGCCTGCAAATTCCCTTCTCTGCCTCTCTTGAAGAGTGGAGTGACATTTGTAATTTTCCAGTCTTCCGCAACCGTTCCAGAATCCAGTGCCTCCATAATCTCTTCAGCTATCTCTTTCGGAACCCTAGGATGTACACCATCTGATCCCCAAGAACTTTCTCCCTAATATTGGTAACATCACGCTCTTTGTGACCCCTGACATATGGAACTTGCAATATACTGCTAGTGTCTTCCATCTTTATCTTCTTAATGATTTTTTTAGTTGCCTTCTTTTGGTTTTTATAAGCTTCCCAATCCTCTAGTTTCGCACAGATTTTTGCTTTATTATATGCCCTGTCTTTGGCTTTAATGTTGACTTTGACTTGTTAGCCACAGTTATGTCATCTTGCCTTTGGAATACTTCCTCCTCTTTGGGATGTAGGTATCCTGTGCCTTCCGAATTGCTTCCAGAAATTCCAGCTATTGCTGCTCTGCTGTCATCCCTGCCAGTGTTATTTTCCAATCAATGCTGGCCAACTCCTCTCTCATGTCTCTGTAATTGCCTTTACTCCACTGTAATGCTGATACATCTGACATTAGCTTCTCCTACTCAAATTTCAGGGTGAATTTGATAATATTATGTTCATGTACCCCTAAGGTTTCTTTTAGCTTAAGCTCTCTAATCAATTCTGGTTCTTTGCACAACACCCAATCCAGCATTGCTCATCCCCTAGTGGGCTCAACCACAAACTGTTCTAAAAAGCCATCTTGTAGGGATTCTAGAAATTCCCCACTTTGGAAACCAACATCAACCTGATTTTCCCAATCTACCTGCACATTGAAATCCCCCATGAATATTCTAACATTGCCTTTTTGGCATGCAATTTCTATTTCCTGTTGTAATTTGTATACCACATCGTTACTACTGTTTGGAGTCTGTATATAATTCCCATCAAGGTCTTTTCACCCTTGCAGATCCTTAGCTCTGTTGACAATAATTTAACTCCTTCCAACCCTATGTCACCTCTTTCTAATGATTTGGTTTCATTTTTACCAACAGAGCCACCCTTTCTGACTTCCTGCTTGTCCTTTCGATGCAATGTATATCCTTCAACATTAAGCTCCCAGCTATCATCTTCTTTCAGCCATAATTCAGTAATGCCTACATCATTCTGGCTGCCAATCTGTAACTGTGCTACAAGTTTATCTACCTTATTCTGTATACTGTGCACATTCAAATATAGTAGAGATAGTATTAATAATTATCTGGATAGATGGGATCTGATTAGGAGTAGCCAGCATGGATTTGTGCGTGGAAGGTCATGTTTGACAAACCTTATTGAATTTTTTGAAGAAGTTATGAGGAATGTTGACGAAGGTAAGGCAGTGGATGTAGTCTATATGGACTTCAGCAAAGCCTTTGACAAAGTTCCACATGGAAGGTTAGTTAAGAAGGTTCAGTCGTTAGGTATTAATGCTGGAGTAATAAAATGGATTCAACAGTGGCTAGATGGGAGATGCCAGAGAGTAGTGGTGGATAATTGTTTATCGGGATGGAGGCCGGTGACTAGCGGGGTGCCTCAGGGATCTGTTTTGGGCCCAATGTTGTTTGTAATATACATAAATGATCTGGATGATGGGGTGGTAAATTGGATTAGTAAGTATGCCGATGATACTAAGGTTGGAGGTGTTGTGGATAATGAGGTGGGTTTTCAAAGCTTGCAGGGAGATTTCTGCCGGTTAGAAGAATGGGCTGAACGTTGGCAGATGGAGTTTAATGCTGAAAAGTGTGAGGTTTTACATTTTGGCAGGAATAATCCAAATAGAACATACAGGGTAAATGGTAGGGCATTGAGGAATGCAGAGGAACAGAGAGATCTAGGAATAACAGTGCATAGTTCCCTGAAGGTGGAGTCTCATGTAGATAGGGTGGTGAAGAAAGCTTTTGGAATGCTGGCCTTTATAAATCAAAGCATTGAGTACAGAAGTTGGAATGTAATGTTAAAATTGTACAAGGCATTGGTAAGGCCAAATTTAGAATATTGTGTGCAGTTCTGGTCACCGAATTATAGGAAAGATATCAATAAATTAGAGAGAGTGCAGAGATGATTTACTAGGATGTTACCTGGGTTTCAGCGCTTAAGTTACAGAGAAAGGTTGAACAAGTTAGGTCTCTATTCATTGGAGCGTAGAAGGTTGAAGGGGGATTTGATTGAGGTATTTAAAATTTTGAGAGGGATAGATAGAGTTGACGTGAACAGGCTGTTTCCATTGAGAGTAGGGGAGATTCAAACTAGAGGACATGATTTGAGAGTTAGGGGGTAGAAGTTTAAGGGAAACACGAGGGGGGTATTTCCTTACTTAGAGAGTGATAGCTGTGTGGAATGAGCTTCCTGTAGAAGTAGTAGAGGCCAGTTCAGTTGTGTCATTTAAGGGGGATAGGTATATGGACAGGAAAGGAGTGGAGGGTTATGGGCTGAGTGTGGGTAGGTGGGACTAGGTGAGATTAAGAGTTCGGCACGGACTAGGAGGGCTGAGATGGCCTGTTTCCGTGCTGTGATTGTTATATGGTTATACATCAAGCAGAACAAGAGCAACACCTGTCCCTATGCCACCTCCCTCACTACCATTCTGGGCCCCAAACAGTTCTTCCAGGTGAGGCGACACTTCACCTTTGGGGTGATCTACTGTATCCACTGCTTCCGGTGTCCTGTATATTGGTGAGACCCGACATAGACTGCGAGTCCGCTTCGCTGATCACCAATGCTCCAACCGCCAGAAAAAGTTGGATCTCCCAGTGGCCACCCATTTCAATTCTACTTCCCGTTCCAGCATGTCAGTCCATGCCTTGCTCTACTGCTACGATGAAGCCACACTTGGGTTGCCGGAGCAACGTTTTATATTCTGCCTGGGTAGCTGCAATCTGATGGCATGAACATCGATTTCTCGAATTTCTGGTAATTGCCCCCTACCCTTTCACCATTTTCCCTCTCTCACCCTATCTCCTTACCTCCCTCTGGTGCTCCTCCCCTTTCCCTTTCTTCCATGGCCTTCTGTCCTCTCCTATCAGATTCTCCCTTCATTTCTTTCACCAATCAACTTCTTAGCTCTTTACTTCAACCCTCCCCTTCTCCCGGTTTCACCTATCACCTACTACCTTTTATTTCTTCCTCCGCTTTCCCCACCTTCTTACTCTGACTTCTCAACTATTTTCTTCTGTCCTGGACATTGACTGTTTACTCCTTTCCACAGATGCTACCTGGCCTGCGGTGTTTCTCTAGCATTTTGTGTGTACTGCTTGGATTTCCAGCGTCTGCAGATTTTGTGATAACACCTTCAGTCCTGTATTCACCCTTTTCAATTTTGACTTTACCACTTATGTTGCAACTCATCCTGTTAACTACAATTTTGCCCTATCATCAACCTCTCCTTACTAGGTGTCTCTGTTTGTAAACCAACTACCTCATCTTCAGCACTATCACTCTTGTTCTCATCCTCCTGCCAAGTTAGTCCAAATCTATCCAAACTTCCCTGCTTGCAAGGATATTGGACCCTCTCAGGTTTAGGTGTAACCCCTTCTTTTGTGCATATCATACCTTCCCCAGAAGAGATCCCAATGATCCATAAATCTGAACCCCTGAATCCTGCACCAGTTCCTCTACCACACATTCGCTAATCAAGTAATCCTATTGTTACCCTCACTGGCACATGGCAGAGGCAGTGATCTGGAGATTCCTACCCTGGAGGTCCTGTTTCTCAGCTTTTGACAAGCTTGCTAAAATCTTTTGTGTATAAGAAGCATTAATCAAGTGGACAGCCAGAGACCTTTTCCCAGGGTGGAAATGGCTGGTACAAGAAGGCATAATTGTAAGGTGATTAGGGGAAAGTATAGGAGGGATGTCAGAAGTAAGTTCTTTACACAGAGAGTGGTGGGTGTGTGTAACTCCCTGTCAGGAGTGATGGCAGAGTCAGATACATTAGGGACATTTAAGAGATTCTTAGAGGTATGGACAATAGAAAACTGGAGGGTTATGTGGGAGGGAAGGGTTAGATTGTTGGCACATCATGGCTGAAGGGCTGTACTGTGCTGTAGTGTTCTATGCTCTGTAGTATTGATCCATGTGGAACAGACATGCAGTCAGAATAACCCCCATCCACCAGCACTGCCCTCTGATTTGAGGTGCAAGGTCTGTCAATATATCTAACTCGTGCTGGACCGGTGCGTGGTACTTGGCACACTGTTGTGGCTTGTTTTTATGAATCTTGCACCTTGTTCATTGTTTTACAGTCCAGCAAGTAATTGAAAATCATGTACTGAAGCTGCTCCAGAACAGCAAAGAATAATCACAGTACAAGTGGTCGACCCCCGGGGTGGCAATGACGATCTTGCCGTTACTCCCAGCCTACAGCCTACCAGCACCCTCCCATTGCTGTCGTCTGTTGTGGATGAAATGTAATCAACTGGCCGTGAACCTGCTGGATCACAGTGCTTTGTGCAGTGCAGGAGCAGTTAGACTTTTAACTGGTGGCAATGTCTGTTGTTTGGCACTGGTCTGGAGAAGGCAACCTGCAGATTTCTAACATGCAAACAAGACATTAAAGTTTATTTTTTTAATATGCCTTCCCCAGTTCTGTTGTGATGTATTTCTAGATTACAGCCAGGGAGTTGCATGTTCTTTGATATTTCCATGTGTCATAGAAAACAATACAGCACGGATACAGGCCCTTTGGCCTATTGACTCCATGCTGACCGGTGTCCACTCAGTCCCAGTTTCCTCCATTTGACCCACATCCATCTAATAACCTAGCCAGAGAAATAGCTGGACAACTCTGTTTCTCTCTGTTCTTGGATACCACAAGTGATATGTTGCAGCCACCAAGTGGCAATCTGCATGGTGTACATGTGGGCAGCACAGTAATGGAGCGATTAGTGTAATGCTGTTTCAGCACCAGCAACACAGGTTCAAATTTGCTGCTGTCTGTAAGGAGTATGTATGTTCTCCTGTGACCATGTTGGTTTCTTCCCACATTTCAAAGACGTACAGGTTAGTAGGTTAAATGGTCACGTGGGTGTAATTGGGCAGTGAAGCTTGCTGGGCTGGAAGGGCCTGTTACCAGACTGCATCTCTAAATAAAATCTTTGTATCCTCACCCACACCTGAATCCCAACAAGCCAGACACTGACCCCATACCATTTACTGTGGCGCTTTGAAAATGGCAACACCTCATTGCCAATCTTCACCACCGGGAATGTATGAGAGACAGTTTCCACAGCTCCCACTATGGATTTCAGGGATTACAAATGCCCCTTGTCCCAGTTATAGAATGAGAGTAATTTGGTATTCAATGTGTGGCCATAAACATTATTGTATATTATTTTTCTAGAGCACTTTTCATACAGATGTAGTCCAAAGAGCTTTACAATGGAATAAAAGTACAAATATGAAAATAATATAAAAAGAAATGAAAAACAGATGTCAGTTAAAGCAAGGTTAAATAAATACATTTTGAACTGGTGTTTAATAGTGTCAGCAACTCACATTAAATGCTGGAGGAACTCAGCAGGCCATGCTGCGTCAATGGCAAACAAGTAGAGTTGACGTTTCGGGCTGAAGTGTCGACTATACTCTTTTCCTAGATGCTGCTTGACCTGCTGAGTTCCTCCAGCATTTTGTGTGTGTTGTTTCGATTTCCAGTATCTGCAGATTTTCTCGTTTGTGATTTAAAAGTCAGCATTACATAAAGTCTTGGGTATTGAATTCCATAGTTGAGTGTAGTTCAAAAAAGTTGACCTGCCAATTATCTTTTGAGGGAGATTGCTTAAATTTAAGACACCAGTGGGAAAAAAACTTGAGAGTTTGAGCAGGATTAGAAAACGGATATGATTCCATGTTGTACTCCAACCCCAGACCATTGAGGGCTTTAAAAACAAGAAAGAACTGAGAATTAATTCTAAAAGATACAGGAAGCCAATGCAGAGTAGCTTGTACAGGAGTGATATGTTCCTTCATCCTGTTTTTGGGTGAAAGTCTGGCAACAGCATTCTAAGTGAATTAAAGTTTGTCACCAGATTGCTTTGGAAGGTGCATTGCAGTAATGTAGTCTAATTGATATAAAGGTGTGATTTAATTTTTCGGCATCATTACCTTTTCAGAAATGGACATGCCTTTGAAATATTTCTTAAGTGTTTTAATGCTGCTTTGGTCACTGTCCTTATATGTGATTTAATATTCAAATCTGAATCGAGGATAACACCCAGGATTGTTACTTCTGTTTTTACAAGGGGAGCCAAGTTTATCAAGAAGGTTATCTCTTTTGGCTTTGGAACCAACCAAAAATAATTGTTTTATCTTCATTTAGTTTTAAGAAATTATTACTCAGCCATTTGTTTATTCCTGTCATATTGCTGTTAAGGGTGACGGGGGAAAAGTTTAAAGGGAACATGGGGGGGGGGGTGCTTCTTCACACAGAGTGGTGGGAATGTGGAATGAGCTGCCAGATGAAGTGGTAAATGCGGGCTCACTTTTAACATTTAAGAAAAACTTGGACAGGTACATGGATGAGAGGTACATGGAGGGATATGGTCCAGGTGCAGGTCAGTGGGACTAGGCAGAAGAGTGGTTCTGCACAGCCAAAAAGGGACAAAAGGCCTGTTTCTGTGCTGTAATGTTCTATGGTTCTATATCAGAAGTCTGAGAAGATCAGTGTTATCATCAGGCTTGACCAGAATATGTCATCTGCATAACTGGAAATTAATTTTATGTTCTTTAATGATGTCTCCTCAGGGAAGCATGTATAAGGAGAAGAATAGGGGACCAACACAGCTTCCCTGAGCAACACCTTTGTATCTCTTAGAAAATTAGTCAAGACTGACAAAAAAATTAAAGACAAAACATACTTTGTAGTCTTAAAGACTTGCATAACCACCTAAAAGAGTCTTGCACTGGTAGAAGCAGGACCTGTCTGTTGCCTCAGGTGCTTGGAAAGGATCCAATGATGCTACTTTACAGAGAATGGAACTGCCTAGAGTATCTTGGCCTTTTTGAAAGCCTCTTTGTTATTAATCCTGATACTCTGGGCCCTGCCAGATGGCTGGTATTAAGAGTTTCTGCTAACAAGTTGACCATTTCCTACACTTCTGGACTTTGGAAAACAATTCATTGGGGTAGCATGGTAATGTAACGGTTAGTGTGACACTGTTACAGCTTGGGGGCGTCTTGAGTTTGCAGTTCAATTCCAATGCCTCCCTGTGAGTATGTGGGTTTCCTCCGTGTCCTCTGTTTGCCTCCCACAGTCCAAAGGGATACTGGTCAGTAAGTTAACTGGTCATTGTAGATTGCCCTGTGACTAGGCCAGGGTTAAACAGGTAGGTTGTTGGGCCAGAAGGGCCTGTTCTGTGCTATATTTCTAAATAAACAAAGTGGTTTATCTAAATAGGAACTGAAATTGATGACTATAAACAAGCCTTCATTATAGAATAAATGCCAATTAAGCTCAGAGGTCACAATGAAAAGAGATGCTCACTTCACCCTACCAGTATATGTGCCAATTCATGCTGTTTCCAGCACCCTGCCCACATAATCATCACCATCACATTCAAAGTATAATGTGTGAACACTAAGTGTAAAAATATAAAAACTGTTGCTTTATTTTGAATTATTAGTAATCCATCCATTTTGTGAGACATTGGGTATGAAACCTCCTCTCCAAGGCTTGTTTGAATTGCCTGATGTACCTGGTCAAGTTGATGCATCATCGGGCACTCTCTGTATTATTGGAGCTTTTCAAGCTGGTTCCTGGCCCATTCCTTCATGCTGCTGCTGGGCAGTGTGATGCGAAAGTTTTAACTCTTTCTCACCAAGAACATCAAGGTGATAGAGAATAATTCTTCCAAAAAAATCAGTACTTTCCTCAAACGTGATCTTCAGTTTGTCAACAACTGGTTGCTCACTGATCGAGAATCTGTGAGTCACAGGTTAAGGAGGAAGATGACTTTATCTGATGTGGATATTTTTCAAACGTAAAGATTCATTTTGAAACAGTGCTCATTATTTGTGAGGGAGGGGCCAGCTCAGCTTGTGGTCAGTACACAGAATTTCAGATTTGCCCTTAGCCAGGCAGCATCTGCATGTTAAAACTTTGCAACTCTCAAAAACTGGTTAAAATGCACCTGTGTTCAGCTCTGATCGAATCATTACAGAAAGGATGTGGAAGCTTTACAGAGGGTGCAATGGAGATTTACCAGAATGCTGCCTGGAATAGAGAACATGTCTTATGAGGATAGGTTGACATTATGGCTTCTCACTTTGGAGCGAAGTATTAAAGGTGACTTGATAGAGGTGTACAAGATAAGAAGCATAGATTAAGTGGACAGCCAAAGACTTTTTCACAGGGCAGAAATAGCTAATGTGCGAGGGCATCATTTTAAGATAATTGGAGGTAAGTATAGTGGGGGAGTGTTAGAGCTAGGTAGTTTTTTGTATGCACAGAGCAGCAGGTGCATGGAGCGCACTGCTTGGGTGGTGGTAGAGGCAGATGCATAAGAGACATTTAAGTGACTGAGGCACATGCATGAATAGAAAATGGCAGGGTCTGAGAAAGAGAATGGTTGGATTGATCTTAGTGGGTTGAGAGGTAGGGACATCATGGGCTGAAGGGCCTATACTGTGCTGTAATATTCCTTGTTCTCAGAGAGAACACTCTGGCCTTAAGACAGACTGACCCAGGATCAAACAAGCAGCTGATTTGTAGTTCGCCTGCTGCTGTCGCCTAGTACCACTGGATGAGAATGATAGACCTCCCAGCCCTGGCACTGCAATGTGAACTGCAGGAACTTAAAGTTCCCACTGTTTTTCTGATGCCTAACAGCTAGTGCACCGTCTGTGCCAGATATATATAACATATAACCATATAACAATCACAGCATGGAAACAGGCCATCTTGGCCCTCCTAGTCCGTGCCGAACCCTTAATCTCACCTAGTCCCACCTACCCGCACTCAGCCCATAACCCTCCACTCCTTTCCTGTCCATATACCTATCCAATTTTACCTTAAATGACACAACTGAATTGGCCTCTACTACTTCTACAGGAAGCTCATTCCACACAGCTATCACTCTTTGAGTAAAGAAATACCCCCTCGTGTTTCTCTTAAACTTCTGCCCCCTAACTCTCAAATCATGTCCTCTAGTTTGAATCTCCCCTACTCTCAATGGAAACAGCCTGTTCACGTCAACTCTATCTATCCCTCTCAAAATTTTAAATACCTCGATCAAATCCCCCCTCAACCTTCTACGCTCCAATGAATAGAGACCTAACTTGTTCAACCTTTCTCTGTAACTTAATTGCTGAAACCCAGGTAACATCCTAGTAAATCATCTCTGCACTCTCTCTAATTTATTGATATCTTTCCTATAATTCGGTGACCAGAACTGCACACAATATTCCAAATTTGGCCTTACCAATGCCTTGTACAACTTTAGCATTACATCCCAACTTCTGTACTCAATGCTTTGATTTATAAAGGCCAGCATACCAAAAGCCCTCTTCACCACCCTATCTACATGAGACTCCACTTTCAGGGAACTATGCACAGTTATTCCTAGATCTCTCTGTTCCTCTGCATTCCTCAATGCCCTACCATTTACTCTGTATGTTCTATTTGGATTATTCCTGCCAAAATGTAGAACCTCACACTTCTCAGCATTAAACTCCATCTGCCAACGTTCAGCCCATTCTTCTAACCGGCAGAAATCTCCCTGCAAGCTTTGAAAACCCACCTCATTATCCACAACACCTCCTACCTTAGTATCATCGGCATACTTACTAATCCAATTTACCACCCCATCATCCAGATCATTTATGTATATTACAAACAACATTGGGCCCAAAACAGATCCCTGAGGCACCCCGCTAGTCACCGGCCTCCATCCCGATAAACAATTATCCACCACTACTCTCTGGCATCTCCCATCTAGCCACTGTTGAATCCATTTTATTACTCCAGCATTAATACCTAACGACTGAACCTTCTTAACTAACCTTCCATGTGGAACTTTGTCAAAGGCTTTGCTGAAGTCCATATAGACTACATCCACTGCCTTACCTTCGTCAACATTCCTCGTAACTTCTTCAAAAAATTCAATAAGGTTTGTCAAACATGACCTTCCACGCACAAATCCATGCTGGCTACTTCTAATCAGATCCCGTCTATTCAGATCATTATAAATACTATCTCTAAGAATACTTTCCATTAATTTACCCACCACTGATGTCAAACTGACAGGTCTATAATTGCTAGGCTTCCTTCTAGAACCCTTTTTAAACAATGGAACCACATGAGCAATACGCCAATCCTCCGGCACAATCCCCGTTTCTAATGACATGTTAAAGATCTCCGTCAGAGCTCCTGCTATTTCTACACAAACTTCCCTCAAGGTCCTGGGGAATATCCTGTCAGGACCCGGAGATTTATCCACTTTTAAATTTCTTAAAAGCGCCAGTACCTCCACCTCTTTAATTGTCATAGGTTCCATAACTTCCTTACTTGTTTCCCACACCTTAGACAATTCAATATCCTTCTCCTTAGTGAATACCTGCAACTATAACCCCAGCAGTACTATCCTGACCACTGGTTACCTCAAATTTATGATCCCATGCTCTCAGAGCTTGTAAAGTATCAACTGTGTCTTGGTGCCTCGAGTCAGAGTGTCGTAGGGTCACGCCCGGCACATACGAAAATCAAGATTGCTGATTCAGGTGAGTTCAGCATGCTACATTGTTGGAGCTGCTCTAAATTTCTTTTAGATGCTGTAATCGAACTAGCATCCACCACTTCCACTGGCAATTCGTTCCACACTCACATCACCATCTGAATGAAGAAATTCCCCCTCGGGTTCCTTTGAAATATTTCACCTTTCCCCCTTAATGACCTCCAGTTGCAGTCCCACCCAACTTCAGTGGGAAAAAAACTGCTTGCATTTGCCCCATCTATACCCCTCATAATTTTGTATACTTCTATCAAATCTCCCCTCATTCTGCTATGCTTCAGGGAATAAAATCCTAACCTATTCAATTTTTCCCTGTAACTCAGGTCCTCAAGTCCTGGCAACATATTTGTAAATTTTCTCTGTACTCTCAATTTTATTGACATCTTTCCTGTAATGTAGGTGACCAGAACATTAACAATGGCAGTACTTCCATTTTGTAAAGTGATTTAGTGTGTAGTATAGTTGTCAAAGCTGTTTTGTACTCTACCTTTCTCCTCCCTGTTAAAATCATATCTGGACCTTCTAAGCACACACCTAGCACTGCAAAACCCTCCTTCCTGTGCTTTTCCCTTTATCCACAAGTTTACAAACCTCTGTCTTTCTGATTTAACCACTTGGCAGTTTGCTGCACCGAGAGAGCTGCAGCCTGGCCTCCCACTGTCGAACAGGAAATCACTGCTACAGATGTCGAGGGAGCTCCTGTCCTCGCAGTGCAATAGGAGGAACAGCACAACATCAGGTTGAACAATTTAACCCCATTGTGACACCTAAAGTGCATCCAGTGGACTGTTCCCATCACTCAAACACAGTGCAACCACAAAGACATATATTGCCAATTCAAGTTCTGTAGGATATCTGCTGGCAGTTGGTGTCTTCAGGATAGAAATTGGTGATTTTCATGAAATTGGCTCCTCTACTGCTACCTAAGAGACAAGATAAATAACTTTAATCAAGTAGCTGGTGTGAAAATAGAGTCATGGAGAGACCCGGCAGAGAAATAGACTCTTCAGCCCATCGAACTTACATTGACCATCAGCCAGCCATTATCACTGGTTTTACAGGAACCTCATTTATATTTATACATAAAGTCATAGAACATGACCTCACAGAAACAGCACCTTTGGCCCATCTGGTCCATGTTGAACCATTAATCTGCTTAATCTCATCAACCTGCACCCAGACCATAACCCTTCATTACCCCTCCTATCCCTGTAACTAACCAAATCTCTCTTAAATGTTGAAATTGAATCTGCATCGACCACTTCTGCTGGCAGCTCATTCCACACTCTCATCACCCTCTGAGTTAAGAAGTTCCCCTTCATGTTTCCCTTAAACACTTCACCTTTCACCCTTAAAACATGACCTCTAGTTATAGTCCCATCCATCCTCTGCCTGATACATTTACCCAATCTATACCCTCATAACTCTGAGTTCAGTCTAACTAGCAGAGATAAGATTAATCCAAGAGATTCTGCACGTGCTGGAATCCCAAAACAACATACACAAAATGCCGAAGGAACTCAGCAGGTTAGGCAGCATCTATGGAGGGGAATAAAGAACTGGTGTTTCAGGATAAGATTTTTCATCAGGGCATGCTAAGTTCCTTCAGCATTTTGCATGTTACTCGAGATAACATGAAGGCACTTTTAGTCTGAGCAATGGTCAATGACAGACTCTCCTGCCCCAAAGTCTCAGCTGCTCATATCTATGATATCCAAGGTTATTCTTGTACTAATTACAACATCAGTGAGAGTATAGCTTAACTCCAGATGCAGTGAGATACCATAATGCGTGATAAATGAAAATAGGCTTGGAAACTAGTCTGAGATGCAATAAGGAGGTCACTGGACCACTGATTCAGAGACTACACTTCCAATCTCACCACAGCACCTGGTAATTTAAAACTGATTTAATTTAATCAATTGGGAATGAAATGCTGGTATCAGGATTTATCACATAGAACGTTGAGGAATCTTGGGATCTATGTCTATAGATTCCACAAAGTTGCTGCACATGTTGTTTGGGTGGTTAAGAAGGCATATTGTGTGTTGGCTTTCATTAGCCATAGGATTGAGTTTGAGAGCAGCGACGTAATGTTGCAGATCACACTTGAAGTATTGTATCCAGTTCTGGTTGCCTCATTATAGGAAGAATGTAGCAGCTTTAGTAAGGGTGCAGAGGAGAATTACCAGGATGTTGCCTGGATTAGAAAGCATGTCTTATGAGAACAGATTGAGTGAGCTAGGGTTTTTCTCTTTGGAGTGAAGGAGGATGACAGGTGACTTGACAAGATGATAAGAGGCACAGATTGAGTGGGCAGGCAGAGACATTTTTCCCAGGATGGAAATGGCTAACGAGACGGTATCAGTTTTAAAGTGATTGGAGGAAATTATAGAGGGGATGTTAGAGGTAATTTTTTTTTTATGCAGAGAGTGGTGGGTACATGGAATGCACTGCCAGGTGTGATGGAAGAGGCAGCTACATTAGGGGCTTTTAAGAGACTCTTAGATAGAAACATAGATGTCAGAAAAATGTAGGGGTATGAAGGAGGGAAGGGTTAGATTGATCAAGGGTCAGTATAATGTTGTGGGCTGAAGGGCCTGTACTGTGCTACACTGTTCTATATCTCAGATTGTTGCCAGAAGATCCGATTCAGTCTCCCTGGGAAATAAATCTTCCATTTTTACCTGGTCTGGCCAAATCTGACTAAACCAGCAGTGACATTTTGGCCCAGCAAGACCCACGGTGTCTGAAACTGCCACAAACAGTTCATTCTCCAAGCATTTGGGATGGGAATAATTGTTGGCCTAGCCCACAACACCACTTCCTGTAAAAGAAAACAGTTCACTCCTACCTCAAGGGTATTGGTAGATTAAGTTACCCATATTCAGCTCCTGATGTCTGGCTACTAACTGGTATCATGGATGGATTTACCTTCGAGTCTGCACATCCTGCCTGTGAAACCGCCCTGGAACTGGAGCTGTAGTTCAGTTATTTTTACGGACTGAGGAAACTGGAGCAACACCCACTGAGCAGAGCCCTGAGAATGCAAAATGAGAAGTCAATCAAAAGAGGGTCAGCACAGTTAGTGTAATGCTTTATAGCACTGCCAATCGCGGTTCAATTCCTGCCGCTGTCTGAAAAGTTTATACATTCTCACTGTGACTGTTAGGTTTCCTCCAGGTGCTCTGGTTTTCTCCCATATCCCAAAGATGTACAGGTTAGGGTTTCTATGTTGTGGCCATGCTGTGTTGGTGCCAGAAACATGGTGACACTTGCGGGCTGTCCCCAGCACACCTTCAGGTCATTGACGTATATGATGGATTTCACAGTGTGTTTCGATGTACATGTGACAACTAAAGCTAATCCTTCTCTTTCTTTAAGAAAAATCATCAAAGGGAGATTGAACATTTGGCTGAGTGGTGTAATAACAACAACCTTTCACTCAAAGTCAGTAAGACCAAGGAACTGATTGTAGACTTCAGGAGAGGGAAACCAGTAACCAAATGAGCCAGTAATCATCAAAGGATCAGAGATGGAGAGGGTCAGTAACTTTAAATTCCTGGGTATCACTATCTCAGAGGGCCTGTCCTGGACCCATCATATTAATATTATTGCAAAGAAAGCACAACAATGCCTCTACTTCCTCAGGAGTCTGTGGAGGTGTGGCATATCATCAAAAACCTTGGCAAACTTCTATAGATGTGTGGTGGAATGTGTGTTGACTGGCTGTATTACGGCTTGGTATGGGAACACCAATGCCTTTGAGTGGAAAATCCAAAAAAAGGTAGTGGATTCGGCTGAGTACATCACAGGTAAATCCCTCCAACCACTGAGCACATCTACACAAAATGTTGCCATAGAAAAGCAGCATCCATTATCAGAGATTCTCACTACCCAGGTCATGCTCTTTTCTCACTGCTGCCATCAGGTAGAAAGTACAAGAGCCTCAGGACTTGAACCACCAGCTTCAATAACCGTTACTACCCCTCAACTACCAGGCACTTGAACAAAAGGGGATAACCACACTCATTTAAGCACTTTGTTATATTGTTTGTTATTTATTGCTATTTATTTATATCTGCATTTGCACAGTTTGCTTAGTTTACAGACACTATATACAGTTACTTGAGAGAATAGGGGGTATGTTTACAGAGCCAGTGTTCTGTTCTGGGTGTCAGATGTGGGATTTTGAGGAGACGTCCTGAGATGCAGCTCCTTAGAGATGGTGTTAGGAAACTGGAGTTGGAGCTTGATGACCTTCTGCTTGTTAGGGAAAGGAGAATGTCAGAGCTCCCCTGTGCCCATCTCCTTCAACAATAATTACTCCATTTGAGTACTGTTTGGGGGGGGGGGGGGGAGGAGAACAATCTACCTGAGAGAAGCAAGAGCGGCTGTGCCTCTGGCATTGAGTCTGGCCCTGTGGTTCAGAAGGGTAGGGAACTGAAGAGGATGGCAGTAGTAATAGGGGACTCTATAGTTGGGGGGTAAGACAAGCGATTCTGTGGATGCAAAAAAGGTTTGCCTCCCAGGTGCTAGGGTTGAGATCTTTCTGGACGCAACCACGATATCCTGAAAAGGGAGGGAGAGCAGCCAGAAGTCATGGTACATATTGGTACCAGCCACATAAGGAAAAACAAGGGAGGAAGTCCTGATAAAAGAATACAGGGAGTTAGAAAGGAAGCTGAGAAACAAGACCTCAAAAGTAGTAATCTCAGGATTGCTACCTGTGCCATGCAACAGTGAGTATAGGACTAGAATGAGGTGGCAGATAAATGCGTGGCTGAAGAATTGAAGCAGGAGGTAGGGATTCAGATTTCTGGATAATTGAGACCTCTTCTGGGGCAGGTGCGACCTGTATAAAAGAGTCAGGTTGCACTTGAATCCGAGGGGAGCCAATGTTCTTGTGGGCAGATTTACTAGAGCTGTTGGGAGTGATTTAAATTAATATGGCGGGGGATGGGAACCAGTACGATAGAGCTGAGGACAGCCAGCAGATTCACAAGTAGATAATTGGTGTAACTATAAAGAAGGGCAAGAGAATGAGGCAAGTACTGTATTGCAGGACTGAAGGTGCTGTACTTAAATGTACTAGCATTCAGAATAAGGTGGACAAACTCATGGTATAATTAGAGATTGGTCAGTATGATGTTGTGGACATCACTGTGTCTTGGCCGAAGGAAGGACATAGTTGGGAGCTTAACATCAAAGGATATACTTCGTATAGAAAGGATAGGCAGGAAGGCATAGGTGGTGATGTGACAGTTGAATCTTTGTAGGTGGAGTTAAGAAATTGCAACGGTGAAAGAAACCATTATGGTACTCATTAGTTCTCCAAGTAGTAGCCAAGAAGGGTAATGTCACAATTCTAATAGGGGACTTCAACATGCAAAGGGATTGGGAAAATCAGGTTGGTGTTGGATCACAAGAGAGGGAATTTGTTGAATGCCTACGAGATGGCTTTTTGAGCTACTTGTGCTTGAGCCTACTCGGAGAAAGGCCATCTTAGATTGGGTGTTGCGTAATAACCCAGATTATGAGGGAGCTTAATGTAAACTAACCCTTAGTAGGCAGTGGTCAGAATATGATTGAATTCATACTGCAATTTCAGAGGGAGAGGCATAAGACACATGTATCAGCATCGCAATGGAATAAAGGGAATGACAGAGGCATGAGAGAGGAGCTTGCCCAGCTGGATTGGAGGAGGATACTGGCAGGGATGACAGCACAGCAGAGATGGCTGAAGTTTCTGGGAATAGTTCACAAGGCGCAGGATAGATATGTCCCACAGAGGAAGAAGTTCTCAAATGGCAGGAGGAGGCAACCGTGGCTGACAAAGGAAGTTAAGGACTGCATAAAAGCCAAGGAATGGGAAAATAAGTTAGCAAAAGTGAGTGGGAAGTTGGATAATTGGGAAGCTTTTAAAAAAAACTACAAAAGGGGAAAAATGAAATATGTAGGCAGATTGGCCAATAATATAAAGCATGCTACCAAGAGATTTTCCAGTTATATAAAAGAGTAAAAGGGAGCTGAGAGTTGATATTAGACCACTGGAAAATAATGCTAGTGCGGCGGTAATGGGGGACTAAGAAATGGCAGATGAACTTGAGTACTTTGCATCTGTCTTCACTGTAGAAGGCACTAGCAATGTGCCAGAAGTCATTGAGTGTCAGGGAGCAGGAGTGAGTGCCAT
The DNA here is from genome assembly GCF_030144855.1 of Hypanus sabinus. Taxonomy (NCBI): domain Eukaryota; kingdom Metazoa; phylum Chordata; class Chondrichthyes; order Myliobatiformes; family Dasyatidae; genus Hypanus; species Hypanus sabinus. The sequence continues at coordinate 1,584,007 of NC_082721.1, read as the reverse complement.
TGCTATTACAAAGGAAAAAGTGCTAGGCAAACTCAAAGGTCTTATGGTGGATAAGTCACCTGGACCAGATGGACTACATCCTAGAGAGGTGGCTGAAGAGATAACAGATGCATTGGTCATGATCTTTCAAGAATCACTTGATTCTGGTATGGTCCCAGAGGAGTGCAAGATTACAAATATCATTCCAATCTTTAAGAAGGTAGGAAGGCAAAAGAAAGGAAACTATCGGCCAGTTAGCCTATCAGATAGTTAGCCTGGGGGGCACAGCGGAACAGGTGAGAAGACAGCTGAAATGTCTCCACCCAAGCAAGGCTGCAGGCCCAAATGGTGTCAGCCCCAGGGTGCTCAAAGCCTGTGTCCCCCAGCTATGTGGAGTACTTCACCATGTCTTCAACCTGAGCCTGAGTCTCCAGAGGGTTCCCGTGCTCTGGAAGCCTTGCCTTGTTCCTGTACCGAAGATGCCGCGCCCCAGTGTCTCCAATGACTACAGACTGGTGGGATTGACCTCCCACATCATGAAGACCCTGGAGAGACTTGTTCTAGAGCAGCTATGGTTAGGCCAGACTTGTTCTAGAGCAGCTATGGTTAGGCCAGACTTAGACCCCCTCCAGTTCACCTATCAGCTCCGACTAGAAGTTGAGGATGCCATCGTCTACCTGCTGAACCGTGTCTACGGCCACCTGGACAAGCCGGTGAGCACTGTGATGGCCATGCTTTTTGACCTCTCCAGTGCGCTCAACACCATCCGCCCTGCTCTGCTGGGTGAGAAGTTGACAGTGATGCAGGTGGATGCTTCCCTGGTATCATGGATTATTGATTACCTGACTGGCAGACCACAGTACATGCGCTTGCAACACTGTGTGTCAGACAGAGTGGTCAGCAGCACTGGGGCTCCACAGGTGACTGTCCTGTCTCCCTTTCTCTTCATCATCTACACCTCGGACTTCAACTACTGCACAGAGTCTTGCCATCTTCAGAAGTTTTCTGATGACTCTGCCATAGTTGGATGCATCAGCAAGGACGATGAGGCTGAGTACAGGGCTAAAGGTGGGAAACTTTGTCACATGGTGTGAGCAGAATCATCTGCAGCTTAATGTGAAAAAGACTAAGGAGCTGGTGGTGGACCTGAGGAGGGCTAGGACACCAGTGACCCCTGTTTCCATCCAAGGGGTCAGTGTGGACATGGTGGAGGATTACAATTACCTGGGGATACAAATTGACAATAAACTGGACTGGTCAAAGAACATTGAGGCTGTCTACAAGAAGGGTCAGAGCCGTCTCTATTTCCTGAGGAGACTGAGGTCCTTTAACATCTGCCAGACAATGCTGAGGATGTTCTACAAGTCTGTGGTGGCCAGTACTATCATGTTTGCTGTTGTGTGCTGGGGCAGCAGGCTGAAGGTAGCGGACACCAACAGAATCAACAAACTCATTCATAAGGCCAGTGATGTTGTGGGGGTAAAACTGGACTCTCTGACGGTGGTGTCTGAAAAGAGGATGCTGTCCAAGTTGGATGCCATCTTGGACAATGACTCCCATCCACTCCATAATGTACTGGTTAGGCACAGGAGTACATTTAGCCAGAGACTCATTCCACCGAGATGTAACACTGAGTGTCATAGGAAGTCATTCCTGCCTGTGGCCATTAAACTTTACAACTCCTCTCTTGGAGTGTCAAACACCCTGAACCAATAGGTCGGTCCTGGACTTATTTCCACTTGGCATGATTAACTTATTATTATTTAGTTATTTATGGTTTTATATTGCTTTATTTCTACACTATTCTTGGCTGGTGCGGCTGTAACGAAACCCAATTTCCCTCGGGATCAATAAAGTATGTCTGTCTGTCCGTTCAGTAGTTAGGACAGTGTTGGAGTTCATTATTAAGGATGAGGTTTTGAGGTACTTGGGGACTAGTGATAAAATAAGCCAAAATCAGTATGGTTTCTGTGAAGGGAAATCTTAATCTGTGCAGTGAGATTCCCCAAACAACAATGTGACCGAGACTGATAGTGATTCGATGACTTGTGGTGGTCAACTGTAGCAGACAAACAGCAATGTGACTGATGACTGATGTTCGTTCGATGACCTGTGGCAGGTAAGTGTTGTTAGGAGTGGCACCTTTACTCCCACCAAGAATTTAACACCCAGAGTGCACTCCATTTGTGGTCAATTAGCCTGAAGTCAAAGCTGCTGGGGTTAGATAGTCAGGATTCAGGGGAAAACTGAAAATAAATAAATAAATATCCTGATTAGGGTATGAGCCATTGTTCCTTCATTGTTGCTGAGTCTAATTCCTGGAGCTGCAATCCCACTGGGTAAGTACGTTTAACACATGGACTGCAGTCCTTCAAGGCAACAGCTCACCAGCAGCTTTCAAGGACGATTGAGAGTTGCAGTAAGTGCCAGGCAGGTTCATGTCCTATCAATGAATTCAAAAAGAGCAATGACTGAGATCAAGAGTGTACCTTGGGTCTTCAGTCTAGCTGTTTCGGTTTATTTTTGGAGTGTCCAGACCTTCCGAATCACATACTGCTTTGGGACATGGCTTAACAAAGTCTCCAGAAAGTGGTGGACATAGCCCAGTCCATCACTGGAAAGGCCCTTCCTACTACTGAGCACATTTACAAGGAATATCACCACAAGAATGCAGTGTCCATCATCAGAGACCCCCACCATCCAGGCCATGCCTCTTCTAACTCCTCCCAATGGCCCCATTAGCATGCCCCACACTATCCTCCATACTGTCTCCATAAAGTACTCATTTAGTACCTTGCCCATATCCTCTGTCTGCAAGCAGAAACTTAATCCTTGATTCTTGAGTTGACTTTGCCAATCCCCAATTTAATCAATGTTCAATAAACCAAAAGATATGGCTGTTTTTGGATAACCAATAACAGCCATATCTAACCCTTTTTATGCCATGGACTCTTACTGTTAACCAAGGATACCTTGTACCCCAGATTGGGAACCCCTGCTCCACACAAACTGACTGGCATGTTGCTCGAAAATTACATGAGCTGTTTGCTTCTGTGGGACACGATTCAGTCTCTGAACCACTCCACATTATACTTTCTCCTCGTGGAGGTATCAGAACCAGCTCGAGAACCCAAACCACTCAAACATATATCCACTCACCTGGTCAGAGTTCCAACATGTTTCGTCATTTCGGTCAAATAAGAACTTTTTTCCAAACTGCTTTACATCACGGTTAAGGACAGAGCTCACTCTGTAGACAATCAACAGAACAGGTTCAGTAACATGATCAAAACATTTTAATTGGATTAGATTTCTATATGACAAATATGGTAGGGTGGAGCCATTGAATCAAACACCACTGGATACACCTCCACTGCCTATCCTTACTTCAGAAGACAACCCATCTCTTCTGGGTGTGAGGTCAGGGAAGTTTCTCTGTACTGTTTCCAAGATCTTTCCATCCATTAGAAGACTACTTCAACTGCAAGCTCAATAAGGCCATATGGAACTTAAGCAGATCCCTTCTGGGGCTGTATCTAATTCCCATGTAATTCTCACAAAATGTTGGAGAAACTCAGCAGGTCAGGCAGCATTTATGGAAATGAACAAGCAGTTGACGTTTTTGGCTGAGAACCTTCTTCAGAACTGTGTATTGCTTTGCATTTCTAGCATCTGCACAATTTCTCGTGTTTTTCCTGTTAGTTTTCCAGTTGACTGCTATTCCTGCTTTCTGGCCTTCTATGCATCGTACAGTGGAACACCACATCCCTTGGTAACCTCACAAAGATCAGCATGTACACAGTGAAATAAGACTATAAGACACAGGAACAGAATTAGGCCATTCAGCCCATTGAGTCTACTCCACTATTCCATCATGGCTGATCCCAGATCCCACTTAACCCCTAACACTTGCCATCTTGCCATATCCTTTGATGCCCTGACCGATCAGGATACGATCAACTTCCGCCTTAACTATATGCACGGATTTGGCCTCCACCGTAGTCTGCAGCAGAGCATTCCACAGATTTACTTCTCTCTGGCTATAGAAAATCTTCCTTATCTCTGTTCTAAACGGTTGCTCCTCAATTTTGAGGCTGTCCCCTCCAATTCTGGATACCTCCACTCTAGGAAACATTTTCTCCACATCCACCCTATCTAATCCTTTCAACATTCGGTAGGTTTCAATGAGATACCCCTGCATTCTTCTAAATTCCAGTGAGTACAGGCCCAAAGCTGCCATTGCCCTTCGTGTGTTATCCCCTTCATTCCTGAACCTCCTCCGGACTCTCTACAACAACAACACACCGAGATATGGGGCCCAAAATTGATGACAAGTGCGGCCTGACTAGTGTCTTATAAAGGCTCAGCACTACCTCCTTGTTTTTATATTCTATTCCCCTTGAAATAAATGCCATCATTGCATTTGCCTTCTTTACCACAGACTGAACCTATAAATTAACCTTTGGGGAGTCTTGCACGAGGACTCCTAAGTCCCTCTGCACCTCTGATGTTTGAACAGACAGGCAGACATACGTTATTGATCCTGAGGAAAATTGGGTTTCGTTACAGCTGCACCACCAAGAATAGTGAAGAAATAATAGCAATATAAAACTATAGATAATTAAATAATAATAAGTTAATCATGCCAAGTGGAAAAAACCTTCTCCCCATTTAAGTCTGCACTATTGTTCTTTTTACCAAAATGCATTATCATACCATCTCCCACCTTTTTGCCCATTCTTACAATTTGTCTAACTCCTGCTGCAATTGCATTGCTTCCTCAGCACTAGCTACCTCCTCCACTATCTTTGCATCATCCACAAAACCATCAATTCCATTATCAAATCATTGACAATTATCCAGAAATCCGAATCCCTGCCCCCTGCTCCAATCCCTCAGCCACACATTTATCCTCCACCTCACTCTTCCTCTACTCACTGTCACCTTACACAGGCAGTGATCCCGAGATTACTACCTTTCAGGTCCTACTTCTCAACTTCTTTCCTAACTCCCTGTAGTCTGTTTTCAGGACCTCCTCCCTTTTCCTACCCATGTCACTGGTAGCAATATGTACCACCATCTCCGGCTGTTCGCCTTCCCACTTCTGGATATCATGGATGTAATCAGAAACATCCTGGACCCTGGCACCTGGGTAGCAAATTACCATCTGACTTTCTTTCCTGCGTCCACAGAATCGCCTGTCTGACCTCCTATCACTGCTGCCATCCCCTTCCCTTCTGAGCCAAAGGGCCAGACTCTGTGCCAGAGGCGCGGCCATTCTTGCTTCCCCTAGGCAGGCCGTCCCTCCAACAGTACTCAAACAGGAGTACTTATTGTTAAGGGCAACAGTCATTGGGGTACTCTAACCTCTGACTCCTGCCCTTCCCATGGCTTAACATGACCTTGATCAGTGTGTGTGTGGGGACGGGGGTGCGGTGAGCTGTCCAAGTGGGTACTACAGCTTGCCTGACGATAACTATAACCCGACCCTGATCGGGGGGGGGGGGGGGGCTAAGCAAGTGCTGAACTTTGACGAAGGATGACCTGCAGGGTAGGGAGGGAAGGAGCCCCTTACACCTTCCTTGGTAGAGACGTATCTCCACCCCGCCATCGGGAGCGCCCCCCCCCCCCCCCCACGGGAACGGACCGCGGGAGCGCGCTCACCTGCTGACCGTGTCTTCACTAAGCACTGACTCCGCCATCACGCTGCCGTAAGCCCCGCACACTACAGTTTGCGATAATCGTGGCTACTGCTTTCGCGACACTTTTGGCAGGTACCGTAAAGGCGTTTGCGGCTCACGGGATGCTGCCAATCACCCTGGAATCTCCAGTCTGAGGCAAATTCACTGTGGCTCTTTCATCCAAGCTAAATTTACATTCACTTAGACTGGAATTAAATCTCGCAAATATAACGTCTTTTAGTAAGATATTGGTGTTCAGCGGTGAGGGACGGTGAACTTATTCAAAGATATAAATTCTCTGTAAGTAGAATGAAATGGTGTTTAACGAAATTCCACACACAAGTCGCGGGAGGAACGGCAGGTCAGGCAGCATCTGTGAAGGGGAGTAAATAGCCGACATTTTAGGCAAAGACTCTTCAGGTCTGGAAAGGAAATGGGAAGGTGGGGGGGGGAGCGGAAGGAGGATAAAGAGGCGGGTGATAGGTGAGACCAGGTGTGTGTGTGTGTGTATGTATGTATATGTGTGACTCTGTGTGTGTGTGACTGTATGTGTGTGTGTGTGTGACTGTATGTGTGTGTGTGTGTGTGTGACTGTATGTGTGTGTGTGTGAGTGTGTGTGTGTATGTGTGACTCTGTGTGTGTGTGATGTATGTGTGTGTGTATATGTGTGACTCTGTGTGTGTGTGACTGTATGTGTGTGTGTGTGTGTGTGTGACTGTATGTGTGTGTGTGTGTGTGTGACTGTATGTGTGTGTGTGTGAGTGTGTGTGTGTGTGTGTATGTGTGACTCTGTGTGTGTGTGATGTATGTGTGTGTGTATATGTGTGACTCTGTGTGTGTGTGTGTGTGTGACTGTGTGTGTGTGTGTGTGACTGTGTGTGTGTGTGTGTGTGTGTGTGTGTGTGTGTGTTAGGAAGCTGATAGGAGGAAGTGGTAAAGGGCTGAAGAAGAAATAATCTGATAGGAGAGGAGAGTGGACCATGGGTGAAGGGAAGGAAGAGGGCACTAGAGTGTGTTGATGGGTAGGTGAGGTGAAGAATAGAGGTAAGGGGCCAGAGTGGGGAATTGAAGAAGAGGGAAGTGGGAAGGAGACAAATTACCTGAAATTGGAGAACTAGACGTTCATGGTATCAGGTTGGAGGCCACCCAGATGGAACATGAGGTGCCTCTCAGTGGCAGTAGAGAGGACCATGTTGCAATGGGGATGAGAAGTAGAATTGAAACCAGTGTCCCAGCTGCTGTTATGGGAAGCAAATTCCCACACCCCTATCATGAATCAACAAAGAGATTTGTTTTGAAAGTAATGTTGGAGGGAAAGATCATTTCAGTGGGTAGAAGTACCCTGTGATTTAAGTAATACAGAACGAGTTCAAAGTAATGTTATAAAAAAGTACACTCTCTGCCTTGAGATCCATTTTCTTGCAGGCATTTATAGGGAAAAAGAAATACAATGGAATTTTACATAACAAAATTACCCAAGAACAGACAAAGACTGACAAATAACCAAAGTGGAAAAGACAACCATGGCAAATAATACTGAGAACATGAGTTGTAAAGAATCCTTTAAAGCCAGTCTGCAAATTGTGGAATCAGTTCAGAGTTGTGGTGAGTGAAGTTATCTTCACTGGTTTAGGAGCCTGATGGTTGAATCAGGTTTAATATCACTGGGATAGTGTCTGTTGTGAAATTTGTTGTCCTTGCAGCAGCAGTAAAATTAATTACATAATGATGGAGGAAATAAACCTGTGAATTACAGCACGTGAATGGCTCAGCTCACACAGCGGCCCTCTTTGAACAGTTTAATTGTGGGGGGTGGCAGGGTACCATAGCGGTTAGCACAATGCTGTACAACGTGCCTGCGGTAGGGTTGGCATTCATTTCTGTCTGTAAGGAGTCTGTACCTTCTCCCCGTGACTGTATGGGTTTCCTGCAGGTGCTCCGCACGGTCCAACAATGTACAGGTCAGGGTTAGTGAGGTGTTGGCATGCTATGTTGGCACTGGAGGTGTGGTAACACTGGCATAATTCTTGCTGATTTGATGCATTTCATTGACTGTTTTAATGATTAGGCATCACAATAGTGTAATGGTTAGCATAGGGTGTCAGAGTTTGGAGTTCAGTCTGGTGTCCTCTGTAAAAAAAAGTTTGCATGTTCTACCTGCTTGCACGTTTGTTTCCTCTGGGTGCTCTGGTTTCTTCTCACAGTCCAAAGACATACCAGTTGGTAGGTTAATTGGTCATTGTAAAATTTCCTGTGATTAGCCTAGTGTTTAACAGGGGGGTTGCTGGGTGATGCAGCTCAGTAGGCTGGAAGAGCCTATTCTACAAAACAAACTAATCTTTAAACTCACCACCAGATGGGGCAGTTCACCATCAAATGCTGGTCCAGTGCCTAGATTCAGGGTGAGAACTCTGGGGCCTGCCTTTGTGTCTAAGTGCTGAAGATGTTCACTGACAGAAAGCCTTTACTGAACTACAGGATGATTACAGGAAAGAACAAGGCCACTCTGCCCATCTATAGGAGACCAATTCTGGTTGTTTCTCTTTCCTTCCTCTGTCCTTAACTGTGCAAAATATTCCTTTCCAATATCGTGTCATAGCACACTACAGCACAGAAAAAGGCCTGTTGGCCCATCTGGTGTGTGCTGACCTGACCATCTATCTAGTCCTATCTATCTACACTTAAATCATATCCTTCCAAACCTTTATTTCTACCTATCTAAACTTTGCTAAAATGTTTCAATTGAACCTGCATTTACATCTGTCCGAGCCTACACTGGTAATCTTCCCCTGCTACACTGCTTTGGGGCTGTTTCGTGCACCCATGCTGAGCTCATCAATTCTGCCCCCCTCCTGCCACGTAAAAATGCTATTCCCTTCTCTCAGTTCCTCCATCAGAGTGGCATGGTAGTGTAACGCTATTATGTGCGGACAATCCGTGTTCAATTCCGCCATTCTCCGTAAGGAGCTCGTGCATTCTCCTGTGAACACGTGCATTACTTCTGGATGCTCTGCTATCCTCCCACATTCCAAAGATGTACAGGTTAGTAAGTTAATTGGTCACATGGATGTAGTTGGGTGGTGCAGGCTCGTTGGGCTGGAAGAACCTGTATCTCTAAATAAGATAAAATAAAATGAATGGGGTTTCCTCTCCCCCACTGTTAACGCTGCCCTCACCTCCATCTCCTCTATTTTCTGCACATCTCTCCCTCTGATTACTCCACATGGATCCTGGTCTCTGGCTGACTGTGTTAGCATCACTCCCTCCAGTATCCATGTTCCCTGCAGTGGCTGCTGTTGGCCCCACATCTCCCTGTCACCCCATGCCAATTCCCAGACAATCCAAGCCTTCACACCTTGAGGTCCTGTTTCTCAGAGGAGAGGGGTGCCAGTTTCACTGAGTGCTTGCATAACAGGCAATAGGTCAATAAATATTTCCAGTGGCCATGAAACTTACTATGTTCTGCAAGGTCACAGGAAGAACTATATAAGTATTTTGTTGGAATTATTCTCTGAGAACCCTTATCTTATACGACAAGTATCTTTATAGAAAAAGATCTAATTCAATGTGGCTTTTGTAACAGAAGTGGAATCAATAGAAATGCTGCAAAATGCAATCAGCCAAGCAGAAGAATCAATTCTAAGCAGCTCAAGTGTTGCATGGCAACCTTTTCTCCTTGGTAACTCAGTTATGGAAGTGTCAGATGGTTGGACTGGTCAGTTAGTTACATCCAGTCAGCATTCGGAAAGCAACATACACAAAATCTGCAGGAACTCAGCAGGTCAGGCAACATTCATGGAAATGAATAGAATCAGAGAGGGCGTTGGAACACCTGCACAAGATTGGGAAAAGCTGAGGAAAGCTGTAAACTCAGCTGTCCTGATCATGGGCACTGACCTCCCCAGGACATCTTCAAAAGGCAATGCCTCAAGAAAATGGCATCCCTTGTTAAGAACCCTGTCAAGCAGAGCATGTCCTCTTCTCATTGCTACCATCAGGGAGGAGGTACCAGAGTCTGAAGACAAACACTCAATACTTCAGGGCAAAGAGGGAGAAGATCATGGAAGTGAGTGAGTTCCAGGGGTGAGATATCCTGAAGCATATTAACATTACAAAGAAATCAAAATTAGAATCAGGGGTTTAATATCACTGGCATTTATCATGAAATTTGTTTTTTGCAGCAGCAGTACATTGTAATACATAATAAAAACTATCATTACACTAAGTTTATATTAAAAAATAAACTTAAAAAGTAGCGCAAAACAAGTGAGGTCTTGTTCATGTGTCCATTGTTCATTCAGAAATCTAAAAGACAGAGGGGAAGAGCTGTTCCTAAGTGTGTGGGTCTTCAGGCTCCTGTGCCTTCTCCCTAATGGTTGCATTGAGAAGTGTCATGTCCTGGGTGATGACAGAGCTTGAGCGCTATTACCTCTTATAAAGTAAAATCAAGTAACATAGGCTTCACCATCAAAACATGGAGGAAGCACCCGATGATCTTGTGATTTCAGTCTCTAATGTGTGAGCATCCTTCGGGAGGGTGAACCCATTAAAAACATCTGACTCAGACGGGATACCTGGCCATGTAGTAAAGACCAGTGCTTATCAACTGGCTTGAGTGTTCACTGAGATCTTTAACCTCTCAATTCAGCAGCCTGAGGCACCCACCTGCTTCAAGTAAGCTTCAATTGTACCAGTACTAAAGAAGATTATGGTAACCTGCTTCAATGACAATTGTCCAGTAGCACTTACATCCACAGTGACAAAGTGTTTTGATTGAGAGTTTGGTGACGAAACATAACAGGTTCTGCCTGAGAAGTGACTTGGATCCACTCCAATTTGCCTACTGGCACAACAGGTCCACAGCGAATGCTATCTTAATGGCTCTTCACTCAGTCCTGCAACATCTGAGCAGCGAAGGTTCAAACATCAGGATGTTCTTTATCAATTACAGCTCAGCATTTAATACCATCATCCCTAAAAGCTAATCAATAAGATTCACGTCCTTGGCTTCAATATGTCCTCGTGCAATTGGATCCTCTATTTCCTCACTTGTAGACCCCAGTCATTTTGGATTGGTAACACCTCCTCCACAATCTCCATCAGCTCAGGTGCACCAAAGGGCTGCGTACTTAGCCCTTGCTCTACTTGCTTTGTACTGATGACTGTGTGGCTAAGCACTGCCATAGGCTGAATCAAAAGTGGTGATGAATCGTCATGGAGGAGGAAGGTTGACAATCTGGCTGAGTAGTGTCGAAACAACAACATCAGGGACCCACCACCCAGGACGTATTCTCTTCTCGTTGCTGCCATCAGAAAGAAGGTACAGCAGCCTTAGGACTCACACCATCAGATTAAGGAACAGTTATTACCATCAGGCCCTTGAACCAGAGGAGGTAACTTCACTCGCCCCATCTTTGAACTGTTCCCACAACCTGTGGACCCACTTGCAAGAGCTCTTCATCTCATGTTCTCGATAACTATTGCTTATTTATTTACTATTATTTGTTTATTTTTATATTTGCACAGTTTGTTGTCTTTTGCACACTAGTTGAATGCTCATTTTGTGCAGTCTTTCATTGATTCTATTATGGTTAATATTCTGTTATGGATTTATTGAGTATGCCCAAAAGAAACTGAATCTCAGGGTGTATACAGTGACATGTATGCACTTTTATAATAAATTTACTTTAACCTTTGTTGGATGCTGCCTTTTTGAGGCATCACCTTTTGAAGCTGTCCTGGATACTGGGAGGCAAATGCCCATGATGGAGCTGGATGAGTTTACAACTTTCTGCAACTTTTTCTGATCCTGTGCAGTGGCCCGTCCATACCAGACAGTGATATAACCAATTAGAAAGCTCTGCATGGTACATCTGTAGAAATTTGAGTGAGCCATTGAAGGACGAGCAACACAGACAAAGTATTGAAGGAACTCAGTATGTCTGACTGTATCTATAGAGAGAAATAAATTGTTGAAGTTTCCGGCTTGATCTACATTGATGTTTGGATTAATCTACACTGACTTACCACAAGTCCACATCAGATTTCTTTATTCATCTGCTTGTGATCTGGGTCCATCCCTACCTGCCCTTGGGAAGGTGAGGGGGTGGTGAGCTGTCTTCTTCATCTGCTGTCACTTTGTTGAAGTTGCTTCTACCGAGCTGATGCGGAGAGAGTTCAAAGAGATAGACCCAGTGACGGTGAAGAAGAGGCAGTATGTTTCACTTAACAACAGAGCCTGTTGATCAGTAAGGGCGTACTGAAAAACTAAATTCATTACAGCTGCACCAAGGGTTGTGGTCTGACTCAGAGTAACCTTCCCCTTCTGATTAACAGCAACTGTCTAGAGGCCAGATCCTCTGCTCTCCTTCCCAACAACCAGGAGATTTTGCCTTTTAAAGACAGTGTCAATGATTGAAAGGAAGTCTCAATGTGGAACTTCAAGCTGTTTCATCTTCTCAGTCCATTGATAATGTCAGCTGGCCAGTATTGATTTTCCAGCTCACCAGCTGTCCTGCCAACCCTCCATTCAGCAACCTGATCTTCTCAGTGAGATCCTAGTTACACACTTACCCCCACTCTCTGCCAATCTCCCACGGCACACCTCCATTAGATTCTGCCCTGGTACTCATGGTCACCACACTTTCTCTGTCCTCCTGGGGGAGCTGCCTTATCTCATCATGTACAATTCACCAGTCTTCATCGGCATTGTCCTACAGTCTGGAAACTGGCTATGTGGCCTACCTTGTGCATGCTGAACTGTGGATAGTGGCTAGCATAATGCTGTACAGCACCAGCAATCGGGGTTCAATTCCCACTGCTGTGTGTAAGGAGTTTGTACATTCTCCCCATAACTACGTGGATTTCCACCGGATGCTCCGGTTTCCTCTCACATTCCAAAGCCACACAGGTTAGAGTTAGTAAATGTTGGTACTGGAAACATGGTGATGCTTGCGGGCAGCACATCCTCAGACTGAGCTGGTTGTTAATACAAATGACGCATTTCACTGTATGTTTCAATGTACATGTGAGGAATAAAGATACTCTTAGTATGATTCAAATAATGTGATCAAATCTTAATCTAATCATTTTAATCCCTTTTCCCAGTAATTCAATTACTCATTTCAACACTTAATTGATGTCAGTGACTCTGCTACCCCTACTCTCCCAGGCAGTGTGTCTCAGGTACTCACTAAACTCTGCATGAGAAAGATCCTCCTCAGATCCCCTCTGAATCTCTTCCCCCTCAGCCTAAGTTTCTCTCCTCTAGTTTTATCTCCCTTTGATAAAAGGTAAAAGGTTACTTCTCTCTCTCCCTACCTTTCAGAATATTGTGTACTTCCTTCACATTTCTACAAAACCTCCTGCACGCCAAGGAAACAGAACCAGCTTCTCTTGTTTCCTCTTATAAATAAAGCACTCTGTACCAGGCAACATCCTGGTAACCCTATCTCTAATCTTAACCATCTTCAAGGATCTTTGGACTTGGGGTACAGACTCTCTATTCCTCACATTCCACGACCCTTTTGCCTGTGGTTCACCTCCCAGCCTCATGAATGTTCCTGAAATGCCATTTATCAGGATATAATGCCCCTTGCTATTTCAGCCCATTTCACCAATGCATCAACACCCCCCTGTAGTCTTAAGACCAACCTTCACACCGGCCAATCCTTGTATCATCTATAAACTTGCTGATCATCCTCCTCTCTTCATATCCAGATCATTCCCAGTTATTACAAACTGCATATATCCCAACACCAATTCCCATTGTTAGATCTGGAGATGATGTCCAGAAGTTTCCTGGAAGTCAGGAATGAGATGCAAATCACATGGTTACAGCCGTTTTCTGAGTTGTTAGCTGGATAGGCTTAGTCTGTACCAGCAAACAAGACAAGTAAAGAAATAACAGAGGAAAATGAGCACGTGCTCTCCTTTTATACTGTAAACCTGTCTGAATCAGTTTAGTAAGGAAACCAATGAATAAATACTGATTAATGTTTCAGCTTCTCTGACAAAGAAACTACAGAAGTCTAGAACTAAATATATTCTAAATTACTGGAAGTTTACAAACAAACAGGAGATTATACAAAGATATAGGTAAGTGTAAAGAAAACTAAAACTACAGGGAAAACAATACAAACAACATCTTTTGCCATGATGAGGCCACTTTCAGGTTGGAGGAACAACATGCCATATTCTGTCTACAGGTAGCCTCCAAACTGATGGCATAAGCATCGATTTTTCGAAATTCTGGGAGTTTTCCACTTTCCCCTCTTCAGTTTGCCACTCTACCTGTCCCTTGCCTCTTTTCCTCACCTGCCTACCACCTCCCTCTGGTAACCCTCCACCTTCCCGTTCTCCCATGGTTCACTCTTCTCTCCTATCAGATTGCCTCTTCTCCAGCCCTTTACCTTTTCCACCTATCACCTCACAGCTTCTTACTTGATCCCCCTCCCTCACCTAACTGGCTTCACCTGTCACCTTCTAGCAAGACCTGATGCTCCACCACAACCTTCTTTTTCTGGCAACTTTTCCCTTTCTTTCCAGTCTTGATGAAGGGTCTCAGACTGAAATGTCGACTGTTTATTCGTTTTCCTAGATGCTGCCTGACCTGCTGAGTTCCTCCAGCATTTGTGTGTGTTGCTCTGGATTTCCAGCATCTGCAGAATCTCTTGTGTTTATAAATAACAATCTGGACTTCAAGATTGTGGACCAACATAGTCACAGGCATCCAATCACAAAATTAGCCCTGTGCCATCACCATCTCCTTTTGCCAAGCACATTTTGGATTCAGTTTTCCAACTTCCTGTTGATCTCAAGGGCTCGAACGGTTTGGACAGGTCTCTCTGTGGGACTGCAGTTGAAGTCCTTCCTGCTGTCCATTTGCCTCTGGATGGTGGGGAGGGTTGTAGTAAATGGGCAGGCATTGGACCTTCTCTGGGTGCATGAGAAGGTGCCATGAGTTGGAGCAGGAGGTTGGAACAGTGGATCAGTGAGTGATAAATTGATCGGTCCCTGTGAGGGCATCAGAGGATGTGACAGTGGAATCATGATGGAGCCAGTGGATGAGGTGAATGCTGGTGCTTTGGGATGAGGATTAGACAGCTCCGTCCTTTCACTGGGTGGGGGCTGGGAGCAGACATGTTGAAAATAGAGGACTTTGTGCAAGAAGGGAGACCATGCTTCCAGAAGGAAGAGAACCTTTCAGGAAAGGGAAGCTGAGGGAGTACACACTAGTCCTCATTGAAAGTCAGAAGTGGAAAGAGTGAGCCATGTCAACTTCCTGGGTGTCAACATCTCTGAAGATCTATCCCGGTCCCAAGATATTGATATAATTACAAAGAAGGCAAGACTGTGGCAATATTTCATTTGGAGTTTGAGGAGACTTGGTATGTCATCAAAGACTGATAAATTCCTACAGATGCACTATGGAGAGCATTCTAACTGGTTGCATCACCGACTGGTACGGAGGGGCCACTGCACAGGATCGGAAAAAGCTGCAGAAAGTTGTGAATTCCACCAACTCCATCATGGGCACTAGCCTATAATTTACAGGTTTTAAAAATTATGATGACATAATTTTTTAATTATTTTGTGCTGATAGTGGAGAAGGTTCAGAGGTGATTCACAAAAATGATTCTGGGAATTAAAGGTTTATCATATGAGAAGTGTTTGACGGCTCTGGGCCTGTACGCACTAGAATTCAGAAGGAGGGGAAATCTTATTGAAACCTATCGAATGTTGAAATACCTTGATAGAGTGGATGTGCAGAGGATGCTTCCTATATTGGGGGAGTCTAGGACCAGAGGGCACAATCCCAGAATAGAGGGATGTCCATTTAGAATGGAGATGAGGAGGAATGGTGGAGAATCTGTGGAGTTCATTGCCACAAGCAGATGTGGAGGCCAGGTTAATGGGTGCTTTTGAATCAAAACTTGATAGATTTTTGATTAGTCAGAATGTGAAAGGTTAAGGTGAGAAGGCAGGAGACTGGGGTTGAAGAGGAAATGGATAAGCCATGATCAAATGGCAGAGCAGACCTGATGACCAAATGGCCTAATTCTGCTCCTATGCCTTATGGTCTTACTATGTTCTGCAATGTGCTGCTGCCATAAAACAACACATTTCACAACGTACACCAGTGACAGATATTAAACCTGATTCTTGTCAAAGACATGGAGCTGACCAGCAGATGGCAACACGGCATCACCCATCACTGAACTTATCACTAACAAACCTCGGAATCTATCCAGTGTGATTCTGATGAAAGGTAGTGTCAGAAGTTGGTGTGAGTGTGGAACGAGCTGCCAGAGGAAGCAGTAGATGTGGGTTCAGTCATAATATTTAAGAGAAGTTTGGATAGGTTATGGGATGGAGAGTATTTGTCCAAGTGCTGGTCAATGGGAGTAAGTAGATCAAGTTAGTATGGACTAAGTGGTCTGAAGGGCCTGTTTTCTGTATAGTACTGTTCTGTGTTTTAGAATCATAGTGTCACAGATTACTACAGTACAGCAACAGACCCTTCAGCGCAACATGCTGACATGAAGAAATTGGGATTCCGTTAGCCAGTCCTCATTAAGGGAGCAGAGATGGAGAGGGTCCGTAACTTTAAATTCCATGGTGTTATCATAGCAGAGGATCTGTCCTAGGTCCAGCATGTAACTGTCATTTCAAAGAAAGCATGGCAGTGCCTCTATTTTCTTAGGTTTGTGTAGATTTGGCATGTCATCTAAAACTTTGACAAACTTATAGATGTACAGTGGAGAATATCCTGACTGGTTACATCACGGCCTGGTATGGAAACACCAATGCCCAGGAACAGAAAAGCTTACAAGAAGTGCTGGAAAGGCCCTTCTCATAATTGAGAACATCATTTGGATGGTGAGGGTCCATGATGATGGATGTTGCTTTCCTGTGGCAGTGCTCCTTGTAGACATGTTCAGTGGTGGGGAGGGCCGTAGGCTTTTCCATTCAAGGGCATTGGCGTTTCTCTACTAGGTTGTGATGCAACCAGTCTGTCTGCTCTTCACCACCCATCATCAGAGTTTTAGGTGACATGCCAAATTTGCACAAATTTCTAAGAAAGTAGAGGTGTTGCTGTGCCTTATCGAGGACAGGTCCAGTGATATGATAATGCTGAGGAATTTAAAGCTGCTGACGCTCTCCACCTCCACTCATCTAATGAGGATTGGCTGACAAACTTCTGGTATCTTCCTCCTGTAGTCAATAATCAGGTCTTTGGTTTTGCTGATGTTGAATGAGAGGTTGTTGATGTGGCACCACTCAGTTAGGTTTTCAATCTCCTTCCAATATTTCGATTCATCACCACCTTTGATTACAATTCAGTTGTCATTTGCAGATTTGATTATTTGTTTCTTTGTTTATTTATGTTTTTGCACAGTTTGTCTTTTTTTTGCACATTGGTTGTTTGTCAGTCTTTGTGTGTAGTTTTTCACTGATTCAATTGTATGTTCTACTGTGAATGTCTGAATGAAAATGAATCTCTGGGTTGTAAATGGTGACATATACGTACTTTGATAATTAATTTGAACTTCGACTGTGCTGTCACTGCAAATGAATCTCATTTTCTACACTTATCCCTCATTCTCAGTCCATATCCCTCATTCTCTGCCTATTCAGTACCTGTCTTTTGTGTACTAGTACCATTCCACCCCATGACTGTAAACCCTCCTCTCCCATGGGATATTCCAGATTTTGGAAGGAGTAACCAGGCAGAGAAACATTTCCTGCAGGTGTGGGCTTCAGGACCAAAGCCAGGCCCTTATTAAGGTTACGATGCTTTCCCCGTGGGGCACCATGGTAGCGTAGCAGTTATTGTAACACTATTACAGCTCGGAGTGACGGAGTTCAGTTCCATTGTCCTCGACAAACAAGTTTGTACATTCCTTCCTGTGTGCGCATGAGTTTCCTCCAGGTGCTCCAGTCTCCACCCATAGTCCAAAGTAAGTTCATTGGTTTTTGTAAATTGTCCTGTGATTAGGCTAGAGTTAAATCAGTAGGTTGCTGGGAGATTTGACTCACTGGGATGCAAGAACCTTATCTGCACTATATCTCACAATCAATCAATAAATAAATACATACATATATACATGAATACATAGGTTTCACCCTCCAAAGGGTGTTCATATCTTCGACGATGAACACACTACCAGACCCAGATGGTATCTGATCCAGGGTCAGTGGGACACGTTACAAAGACTCTGCTGTTGTCCTCCCCATCTGCAGCTGTCCTCCCAAGGGACTGGAGGACGGTGGATGTTGTCCTGTCACACAGGAGGAGGGATGAGTCAAATTTCACCACTCTTCTTGCTGGTTGTCTGTCATATCTGATGACAGGAAACCTGTGCAGTGGAGTTTTAAAAGTGGGAACGCTGTTGCTCCAGGGCAGATCCACTCTCTCTACCTTGGAAGTTTGGGTCCAGTGGTAGGAGCAAACGGCAGAGCTGGGGTCTTCCTTGGTTACAGTGGATGACCATGACTCTTCTGTGGTTCATCATTTTCTTTGCTCTCTACGCAGAACTGCCTTCTTGGCAGTTAGATCTTACTGTAGCTCTCATCTGCCCAGTCCACTGGAGCAGACTTCGCATGCTAGGACAAGCATGTCCCCATGTCAAAGATAATAAACTTGATTCTGCTTCTGAATAATTCCAAGCTACTTATTGGAACCATTTCTGAGCACGGTGCAAAGCTTCAGAAAAAACTTATCAGAGTCTGCAAGCAGGCATTTGTTCAGGGAAAGTTAAGAGTGGGGAAAGCTGAAGGCCTGAGTTATAGGGAAAGATTGAATAAGCTAGGACTTTATTCCCTAGATTGACAGATTTGATAGAGGTACACAAAATTATGAGGGGTATAGACAGACTAAATACAAGGAAGTTTTTTCCACTGAGGTTGGGTGAAACTACAACTAGAAGTCATGGATTAAGGGTGAAAGAAGAAATGTTTTAGAGGAACATGAGGGGGAACTTCTTTACTCATAGGGTGGTGAGTGTGTGGAATGAGCTGTTTGCACAAATGGTGGATACATTGATGGGAGACATATGGAAGGCAATGCTCCAGGTGCAGGTTGATGGGACTAGGCAGCGTAATAGTTTAGCATGCACTAGATGGGCCAAGTTGCCTGTTTCTGTGCTGTAGTGCTTTATGACTCTTTGAGCACTGGCCATTGGGCAAATTAAATTATGACTTCAACCTCTCCCATCACTGTTGTACCTGCATTTTTGCAGGTGGAGGGGTAGGGGTGGACATGGGGTGTGTGAAAGATTATCTTGGAGGAACAAGCAAATCCTGGCTTGTGAGATTATCAGAGAAGCCCATCTGCATTTCCCTCTTTCTCTTGTGTTGAATCTGATTAAAGTTCCTGTATTGAATGATCCATGGAGGAAGATTTGATTGCAGACTGCCACAGGCAACAACAAAACAGGTTTCATTTAAAACTGCAGAGTTTAAGCAAGAAATGATCCATATCAAATTGATCTGGGGTGCAATGCGGCCCTTTTTGACAAGAAGCTAATTTATTACACTCAACATTTTTTCAATATCCACAATGGAACACTAATTAATTTTTTTATCTTTTAATTTACAACTTGTGAAAACAATTCAGACACACAGAATCCCTCCAGTTGGCAATAAGCAATCCCAGTGCACATGTATTGCTTCAGTGCTGAAGTGAATGTCCAACCTTCATCATCTGAGTCACAGTGAAGCGTTGAATAGGTTTGGACTTTATTCTCCGGAGTGTAGAAGAATGAGTGGGGATTTGACAGAGGGATACAAAATTATGAAGGACATTGATAGGGTAAATGTAAGCAAGCTTTTTCCATTGAGGTTGGATGGGACTATAACTAGAGGTCTATAAAAGTGAAAGATGAAATAGTTAAGGAAAGCCTAACAGAGAACATCACTCAGAAGGTGTTGAGAGTGTGGAATGAACTGCCAGAGGATGCAGTTGATGCTGGTTTGATTACATTATTTAGGAGACATTTGGATAGGTATGTGGATGGGAAGGTACGGGGGCTATGGTCTGGGTGCAGGTTGAAGAAACTGGGCAGAATAATAGTTTGATATGGACTAGATGGACCAAAGGACCTTTTTCTCTGCTGTGACTCTATACTCCACTCCAGAACCACTTTCATGTCAAACCCAGTCCCAGTCCTGGAGTGTGCAAGTGTAGCGAGGGGGCAGCTCCAAATGCTTCTGACCCTTTCATTGAAGTGTGCTGGTAATGCAGTCCTAAAGGAGATATCCTGATGAGCCAGAAGATTGTCCTACTTGCCCTGCACATCATTCAAACCCTGCAAAGATGGCAAATGTGCAGCTATTGCCCAATGCAGGGTTTCAACCCAAAACATCAATAATCCCTCTTCCCCCCCCCCCCCCCCACAGGTGTTGCTTTTCCCGCGGAGTTCCTCCAGCGCATTATTTCCTGTTGGTGTATCTTCAAACAAAAGAGTTCATGTCAGATTCAAAGTTTCTTTCCACAGACAGTTAAACTGATCAGCCATTCTAGATAGCCCCTTATGCCTCTCTCAATCACTGTACTGCGCTGTGGGGTCGGGTCTTTGATTATGGTGTCTGCTCTACTGAGGCAGTATGAAGTGTAGACTGAATCCATGGAGGGAAGGCTGGTGCTTGTGATGTGTTGAGCTACATCCACAACTCTCTGAAGATTTTTTGTGTCCATGTGTGGAGCAGTTGCTCTACCAAGACATTAGGCTTCCAGACAGAATAATTTCTACAGTGCTTTGATAAAAAATTCATAAGTCAATGGCAGCATGCTGAATTTCTTCAGCCTCCTGGGGGAGCATAGGTATTGATGGTGTGGCTTCTGGTATATTGGTGAGACCCGACGTAGATTGGGAGACCATTGCACCAAACACCTGTGCTCCACCTGCCAGGAAAAGCAGAGTCTTCCGGCGGTCACCCACTTAAGTTCTACTTCCCATTCTCATTCTGACATGTTAGTCCATGGCCTCCTCTACTGTCATGATGAGACCACACTCAGGTTGGAGGAGCAACACCTTATGTTCTGTCTGGGTAGCCTCCAACCTAATGGCATGAACATCGATTTCTCAAACTTCCAGTAATGCCACCCCCCCCCCTTCACCATTACCATTCCCATTCCCCTCTTGCACCTCATCTCCTTATCTGCCCTTCACCTCCCTCTGGTGCTCCTCCCCTTCCTTTCTTCCATGGTCTTCTACTCTCATATCAGATTTCCCCTTCTCCACCCTTTTATCTCTCATCTATCAGCTTCCTCCTCTGCTTCACCCCTCCCCCCTCCCAGTTTCACCTATCACCTCCCATCTTGTATTTTCTCCCCACTCCCCATCTTCTTCCTCTAACTTCTCATTTTTTCCCCCAGTCGTGATGAAGGGTGTCGGCCTGGAATGTAGACAGTTTACTTTTTTCTGTAGAAGTTGCCTGGCCTGCTGAGTTCCTCCAGCATTTTGAAATGTGTCGATTGGATTTCCAGCATCTGCACGTTTTCTTGTCAGAGGTATTGGTGAGCCTTCTTGGCTGTTCCATCCACGTGGTTGGACCAGGATGGACTATTGGTGATGTTCACACCTAGGAACGTGAAGTTCTGAACCTCAACTCTGTTGAAGTAAACAGACACAAGTGCATCATCCTTTTCCTGAAGTGCATCATCTCTTTGTTTGTTGACATTGAAGTGTACTTGTATCCCAAGGCCTCTCCGTTCTACAACATTCTCTAGGACCGTGCTATTCACTGTATAGGCCCTGGCACACACTTCAGTGTGCTGGGAGACCAACAAGTTTCAGGCAGACCAAAAGGCATCCTTCACTGTTGCTGACCTTCTAGCAGCACATATTGTCCAAATGGGTGAGACAGACAAGATGTCCTGCCTGGGCGAGTCGGATCCAAGGGGACATTGCTTTGTGGATCCAGAACTGGCTTGCCGACAGAAGGCAAAGAGTGATTGTCCTCCCTCATTCTTCTAAACTCCAAGGAGTACAGTCCAAGAGAAGTCAAATGTTCCTCATATGTTAACCCTCTCATTCCCAGAATAATTCTAGTGAATCTTCTCTGAACCCTCTCCAATGTCAGCACATCCTTTCTTAAATAAGGAGCCCAAAACTGCCCACAGTATTCCAAGTGAGGTTTTACCAGTGCCTTATAGAGCCTCAACATCACATCCCTGTTCCTATACTCTATTCCTCTAGAAATGAATGCCAACATTGCATTCCCCTTCTTCACCACCGACTCAACCTGGAGGTTAACCTTAAGGGTATCCTGCACGAGGACTCCCAAGTCCCATTGCATCTCAGAACTTTGAATTCTCTCCCCATTTAAATAATAGTCTGCCCGTTTATTCTACCAAAGTGCATGACCGTGCACTTTCCGACATTGTAATTCATTTGCCACTTCTTTGCCCATTCCCCCAATCTATCCAAGTCTCTCTGCAAACTGTTTCCTCAGCACTACCAGCCCCTCCACCTATCTGTGTATCATCAGCAAACTTAGCCACAAAGCCACCTATTTCATAATCCAAATCAATGATATCCAACGTAAAAAGCGGCCCCAACACGGATCCCTGTGGAACACCACTGGTAACTGGCAGCCAACCAGAATGGGATCCCTTTATTCCCACTCTGTTTCCTGCCAATCAACTAATGCTCTATCCACGTATGTAACTTTCCTGTAATTCCATGGGCTCTTATCTTGTTTAGCAGCCTCATGTGCAGTACCTTGTCAAAGGTCTTCTGAAAATCCAAATACACAACATCCACTGCATCTCCCTTGTCTAGCCTACTTGTAATTTCCTCAAATAATTGCACTAGGTTTGTCAGGCAGGATTTTGCTCTAAGGAAACCATGCTGAATTCTGCCTATCTTGTCATATGCCTCCAGGTACTTCGTAACCTCATCCTTGACAATCGACTCCAACAACTTCCCAACTGCCGATGTCAAGCTAATAGGTCTATAATTTCCTTTTTGCTTCCTTGCCCCCTTCTTAAATAGCGGAGTGACATTTGCAATCTTCCAGTCCTCTGGAACCAGGTCAGAATCTATCGACTTTTGAAAGATCATTGCTAATGCCTCTGTAATCTCCACTGCTTCTTCCTTCAGAACATGAGGATTCCATCTGGTCCAGGAGATTTATCTACCCTTAGACTATTCAGCTTCCTGAGTACTTTCTCTGTCGTAATTGTGACTGCACATATTTCTCTTCCATGACACCGCTGAATGTCCAGAATATTGCTGATGTCTTCCTCAGTGAAGGCTGATGCAAAATACTCATTCCGTTCCTCCACCACCTCCTTATCTCCCATTACAATTTCTCCAGCATCATTTTCTATCGGTCCTATATCTACTCTCACCTGTCTTTTACTCTTTATATACTTGAAAAAGCTTTTAGTATCCTCTTTGATATTATTTACTAGCTTCCTTTCATAGTTCATCTTTTCCCTCTTAATGACCTTTTTAGTTTCCTTTTGTAAGCTTTTAAAAACTTCCCAATCCTCTGTCTTCCCACTAATTTTTGCTTCCTTGTATGTTCTCTGCTTTGCTTTTACTTTGGCTTTGACTTCTCTTGTTAGCCACAGTTGCATCCTTTTTCCATTTGAAAATTTCTTCTTCTTTGGAATATATCTGCCTTGCACCTTCCTCACTTCTCGCATAAACTCTGGCCATTGCTGCTCTGCCGTCCTTCCCGCTAGTGTCCCTTTCCAGTCAACCTTGGCCAGTTCCTCTCTCATGCCACTGGAATTTCCTCTACTCCACTGAAATACCGACACATCGGATTTCGGCTTCTCTTTCTCAAATTTCACTGTGAACTCAATCATGTTGTGATCGCTGCCTCCTAAGGGTTCCTTCACTTCCATCTCTCTAATCACCTCTGGTTTGTTACACAATACCGAATCCAGTACAGCCAATTCCCTAGTGGGCTCAACAACAAGCTGTTCTAAAATGCCATCTCATAGACATTCTATGAATTCTCTCTTGAGATCCAGTGCCGACCTGATTTTCCCAATCCACTCGCATGTTAAAATCCCCATACAATTATCAAAACACTGCCCTTCTGGCAAACCTTTTCTATTTCCTGTTGTAATTTGTAGTCCACATCACTACAGCTGTTTAGAGGCCTGTAGATAACTGCCATCAGGGTCCTTTTACCCCTGCGATTTCTTAGCTCAACCCATAAAGATTCTGTACCTTCCAATCCTATGTCAACTCTTTCTAATGATTTAATATCATTTCTTACCATTAAAGCTATGCCACCCCCTCTACCTACCTACCTATCCTTCCGAAACACCGTGTATCCTTGGACGTTCAGCTCCCAGAGACATGCATCCTTTAGCCACGTCTCAGCGATGGCCACAGTATCATACCTGCCAATCTGTAACTGTACAACAAGATCATTCACCTTATTCCTTATGCTGCGTGCATTTAAGTATAACACCTTAAGTCCAATATTTGGTATTTTTTGCATTGATTGCACTGCAACTTTATTGCATTGCAACTCATCCCAATGGCTGCAAATTTGCTTCATCACCTGCCTGTCCTTCCTGACATCCTTACTGCTCACTACCTTAGATCTAATTCTGTTTTCCTTCTCCTCCACTCCATCATTCCGGTTCCCATCCCCCTGCCAAATTAGTTTAAACCCTCCCTCACAGTTCTATTAAACCTTACTGCCAGGATATTGACCCCCTAGGATTCAAGTGTAACCCGTCCTTTCTGTACAGGTCACACCTATCCCAAAAGAGGTCCCAATGATCCAGAAACTTGAATCCCTGCCCCCTGCTCCAATCCCTCAGCCACGCATTTATCTTCTACCTCATTCCATTCCTACTCTCACTGTTGCATGGCACAGGCAATAATCCTGAGATTATTACCATTGCAGTCCTTCTTCTCAACTGCCTTCGTAACTCCCTATATTCTCCTTTCAGGACCTCTTCCCTTTTTCTACCTATGTCATTGGTTCCTATATGTACCACGACCTCTGGTTCCTCACCCTCCCACTTCAGGATATCTTGGACGTGATCAGAAACATCCCGGACCCCAGCACCAAGGAGGCAAACTACCATCTGGGTCTCCTGATTGCATCCACAGAATCGCCTATCTGACCCCCTAACTATCGAGTCCCCTATTACTACTGCCTTCCTCTTCATTTCCTTACCCTTCTGAGCTACAGGGCCGGACTCTGTGCCAGAGGCTTCCCCCAGGTAGGCTGTTGCTCCCCAACAGTACTCAAACAGGAGTACTTATTGTCAAGGGGTACAGCCACTGGGGTACTCTCTAGTACCTGACTCTTCCCCTTCCCCCTCCTAACCATGACTCACCTGTCTGCCTCCCTTGGCCCTGGTCTGACCACCTGCTTGTATCTCCTCTCTATCATCTCCTCACTCTCCCTGATCAGACGAAGGTTATCGAGCTGCAGCTCCAGTTCCCTAACACGGTCCCTTAGGAGCTGCAGCTCAGTGCACCTGGCGCAGATGTGGACATCCGGGAGGCTAGGAGACTCCAGGACCTCCCACATCCAACACTGAGAACAACAAGCTGCCCTCACACTCATACTTCCCCCTTTCCTCAAATAACAGGAAAAACTGAAACCTAAACCTTGCCTCGCCCGCTTCCACCTAAGCCCATTGAGCCAACGCCCTTAAGCCTACACTCTGCTCCTGGCTCAAACCGCTGCCCGTAAACGACACTTCCTGCTGTATAAGGCTGTGTCCTTTTTAAATCTTCCCGGCTTCACTGCCCGACATCACATGCCTGCACAGTCCCGCCTCTCTTAACTCTGATGAGAATAAGAAAAAATCAAAATGGCTCCTGCTGCACTCCTGTTCTGATCCTCCTTCCTTTTTGCATGGAGGCAAGAAAACGATAGTGTCTTTTAAGAGACTCCTGGATAGATACATGGAGCTCAGAAAAATAGAGGGCTATGGGTAAGCCTAGGTAGTTTTAAGGATATGTTCGGCACAGCTTTGTGGGCCGAAGGGCCTGTATTGTTCTGTAGGTTTTCTATATTCCTATGTATCCATGTTCACCACTGTCGCCAGCAGCCCATTCCATTCACTCACCACTCTGAGTAAAAAACTTTACATCTGACATCTCTGTACCTACTTCTAAGCACCTTAAAATTATGCCCTCTCATGCTAGCCATTTCAGCCTTGGGAAAAAGTCTCTGACTATCCACACGATCCATGCCTCTCATCACCTTGTACGCTTCTATCAGGTCACCTCTCACCTCCGCCACTCCAAGGAGAAAAGGCCAAGTTCACTCAACCTTTTCTCACAAGGCATGCTCACTAAACCAGGCAACGTCCTTGTAAATCTCCTCTGCTTCTTTCTATAGTTTCCACATACTTCCTGTAGTGAGGTGACCAGAATGGAGCACAATACTCCAAGTGGGGTCTGACCAGGGTCCTATATAGCTGTAACATTACTTCTCGGCTCTTAAACTCAATATCACGATTGATGAAGGGCAATACACCATATGCCTTCTTAACCACAGAGTCAATCTGCACAGTTGCTTTGAGCGTCCTATGGACTCAGACCCGAAGATCCCTCTGATCCTCCACACTGCCAAGAGTCTTACCATTAATATTATATTTTGCCATCACATTTGACATACTGAAATGAACCACCTCACATTTATCTGGGTTGAACTCCATCTGTCACTTCTCAGCTCAGTTTTGTATCCTATCAATGTCCCATTGTAACTGCTGACAGTGCTCCAGATTATCCACAACACCTCCAACCTTTGTGTCATCAGCAGATTTACTAACCCATCCCTCTACTTCCTCATCCAGGTCATTTATAAAAATCATGAAGAGCAAGGGTCCCAGAACAGATCTTTGAGGCACTCTACTAGTCACCAACCTCCATGCAGAATATGACCTGTCTACAGCCAATCTTTGCCTTCTGTGGTCAAGCAAATTCTAGAAGAGATCCATCTGGGTGATGTCTGTCTGGGTGAGACGGGACCCGATATCCCACCTGCTACGGTGTGTGCTTGGAGAGAATCCTTCACCCCAAAGCATCATCTTGCAGATTTGTGGTTCTGTAATATTCTGATGTCTTATTTCCAAGGACAATGAAATCCCTTCATTTGGAAAGTGATAAGTTTAATTTGGTTTAATTGGTCTGGTCTAATTTGGCTTTGTTTGGTTTAGTATAGTCCAGTGTGGTATGGTTGGTCTGGTCTGGTCCAGTTTTGGTCTCATCTGGTCCAGTCTCATCTGGTTTGTTTTTCTTTGGTCTGGTTTGGTTTGGTCCATTTTGGTGTGGTATGTGTCATAATGGGGGTGTTGGGAGCGGACCCAAATGCAAGACACAGACACTGAACTACCAGGATCAGGACTAGGCATGAGAAGGAGGCAAGGAAAGTAGGGAAGAAAGGAAGCTGGACATGGCACAGGTCCTGGACGAGACAAGGATTCCGGGCCTGGGCTAGGACTTGACTAGGATAGTGGAACCAGGACATGGAACTGGGAACTAGGAGCCTGGGCTTGGACTCCAAGCCAGAGACCAGACAAGGATCCAGAAACTGAGTCTTGGCTCGGCCTCGGACCCCAAAACTAGGCAAGGACAAGACATGGCTACAGGATGAGGAGAGGCAACAGGACTGGACGTGAGACTCCTGGACAGGACAGGGGTACCCCAGCACAGGATGAGGGAACCCCAGCACCAGGCTGGGCAAGGTACTCCTGGGCTGGGTGAGGCACATGGACAAGATGAGAACACAAAGCCATGGCTTGGACAGGACAAGGTTCTTGGACGTGGCTAGGACTGGATGAGACCCCGAAGCCTTGACTTGGTCGAGGAAGAGACAGGAACACAGAGCCTTGGTTGAGGGAGAGACAGGAACATGGAACACAGAGTCAAGACCCCTCCTTAGAAACAGGATGTAGGGCTGGGACTCATAACACAGGATGCAGAATACAACAAGACAGTTCCCAACACACGATAGCGGCAAACAGCTGGACCTACCTAAAAAAAGGCATGGACACAGAGATATTTCAAAACAACAAAAGACAGTTCCTTATCTTGCTCCAGTGGTTGAACTTGACAGCAGTGAAGGCAAGGCTTCAGGCCAGGCCAGGCTCAGCTAGGCAAAGCTCCAGGAGGAAGGTGAAGGGAAGGGATACAGACAGGGAGCTTGGACAGAAACAATCCAGTAGCCAGAGGCTGAATCCTGAAGCTATTTATGAAGCCAGCCCAAACGAGAATCAGCTGTCTCAATAGAAACTGGGGAAAACGGGAAAACCTGGAAAAAGGAACATGGACCGGACCGTGAACCGGAATGCAGATTTCATGGACAAGACCATGACAGTATGGTTTGGTCTGGTCTGGTCTGGTTTGGTTTGGACTGTTTGGTTTGTTTGGTCTGGTTTGGTTTGATCTGGTTTATTTTGGTCTGTTTGGTTTGGTCTGGTTTGGTTTGGTCTGGCTTGGTTTTGTCTGGTCTAGTTTGGTCTGGTTTGGTTTGGACTGTTTGGTGTGGTTTTGTCTGGTTTGATTTGGTCTGGTTTGGTTTGATCTGGATTAGTTTGGTCTGGTTTGGTTTGGTCTGTTTAGTTTGGTTTGGTCTGGTCTGGTCTGGTTTGGTTTGGTCTGGTCTGGTCTGGTTTGGTTTGGACTGTTTGGTTTGTTTGGTCTGGTTTGGTTTGATCTGGTTTAGTTTGGTCTGTTTGGTTTGGTCTATTTCATTTGGTCTGGTTTAGTTTGGGCTATTTGGTTTGGTCTGGTTTGGTTTGGTCTGTTGGTTTGGTCTAGTCTGGTTTGGTCTGGTTTGGTTTGGACTGTTTGGTGTGGTTTTGTCTGGTTTGATTTGGTCTGGTTTGGTTTGATCTGGATTAGTTTGGTCTGGTTTGGTTTGGTCTGTTTAGTTTGGTTTGGTCTGGTCTGGTCTGGTTTGGTTTGGACTGTTTGGTTTGTTTGGTCTGGTTTGGTTTGATCTGGTTTAGTTTGGTCTGTTTGGTTTGGTCTATTTCATTTGGTCTGGTTTAGTTTGGGCTATTTGGTTTGGTTTGGTCTGGTTTGGTTTGGTCTGTTGGTTTGGTCTAGTCTGGTTTGGTCTGGTTTGGTTTGGACTGTTTGGTGTGGTTTGGTCTGGTTTGGTTTGGTCTGGTTTAGTATGGTCTGGTCTGGTTTGGTTTGGTCTGTTTTGTTTGGTTTGTTTGGTCTGGTTTGGTTTGGTCTGTTTCATTTGGTCTGGTTTAGTTTGGGCTATTTGGTTTGATTTGGTCTGGTTTGGTTTGGTCTGTTTGGTTTTGTCTGCTCTAGTTTGGTCTGGTTTGGATTGGACTGTTTGGTTTGGTCTGGTTTGATTTGGTTTGTTTGGTTTGGTTTGGTTTGGTCTGGTTTGGTTTGGTCTGGCTTGGTTTGGTTTGATCTGGTCTGGTTTGGTTTGGACTGTTTGGTGTGGTTTGGTCTGATTTGGTTTGGTCTGGTCTGTTTGGTTTGGTCTGTTTCATTTGGTCTGGTTTAGTTTGGGCTATTTGGTTTGGTTTGGTCTGTTGGCTTGGTCTGGTTTGATTTGGTCTGGTCTGGTTTGGCTCGGATTGGTTTGGTTTGGTCTGCTTAGTTTGGTTTGGTTTGGTCTGTTGGCTTGGTCTGGTTTGGTTTGGTCTGTTTTGGTTTGATGTGATTTGGTCTAATTTGGTTTGCTTTGGTCTGGTCTGGCCTGGTTAGGTCTGGTTTGTTTTAGTTTGGCTTGGTTTACTTTGGTTTAGTTTGATGATCTAAAATTGCCCCTGAAAAGATTATACAAAATGAAGCCTCCTCAGAAGAATTTGGAGCATTTGACTGAATCATTGACTGTAGTCATGTTACCAAACATGAATATGTAGCAATGGTTCAAGTCCTAAACAGCTACTGCACCCAACTTTTTTCTAGTGATCCTTCTGATGTTTCTCACTAGCTACCAATTTCAAGGAAAGTCCTTATTTCTTATTTGTATCCAAATATTTAAACTTACTGATGCTTGTTTTAAGCTTTTCCAAACAGTCTCATGAACTTCCACGGGATCATCTTCAATGCCAACACTTCCTTTCTTAGATAAAGGGCCCAAAACTGCTGATGATGCGTCAAGTTCAGTCTGACCAATGCCTTATAAAATCACAGCATTACATCTGTGTTTTAATATTTCAGTCCTTTTGAAATGGATGCCAATATACAATTTGCCTTCCTTTCCACCAACTCAAACTGCAAGTTAACCTTTAGGGAAAACTGCACAAGGAATCCCAAGTACCTTTGCATTTCTGTATTTTAAATTTGCTCCCCTCTTACTATGGCCTATGTCTTTAATCCAAAGTGCACAACCATACACTTCCTGACACTGCATTCCATCTGCTATATCTTTGCCAATTTGTTATTCCATCTAGGTCCTTCTGCAAGCACCCTGCTTCCTTGACACTACCAGCCTCTACATCAGTCTTTGTATTATCTGCAAATTTGGCCATAAAGTTATCAATTCCATCAACCAAATCACTGACATAACATAAAAAGAATCAATACAGACCCCTGCAGAACACCACTAGACATTGGCAGCCAACTAAAAAAGGCTCCCTTTATTTTCACTTTTTGCCTCCTGCCAGCCTGCTAATCTTTCTTGTAATACCATGGGCTCGCTCTTGTCTTATTAAGCAGCCTCATGTGCAACACCTTGTCAAAGACCTGATCAGATTCTACATTCCCTACTTCTGCAGGATCCTGCTAGGTTCCATCACTAAACGCAGATTGACCTCAGTTCTGCATGAAGAACTTTGAAGGAGTTGTGTTGTTGTTGATACTGTTATCAGTGTTGGTGTCTGTGATATTGACAATGTTGGTGTCATTGTTGGTACTGTTGTCAGTGTTGGTACTGTTGTTAGTGTTGGTGTTGTTGGTACTTTTGCCAGAGTTGGTGTTATTGTTAGTACTGTTGCCAATGTTGGTGTTGTTGTTGGTACTGTTGCCAGTGTTGGTGTTGTTGGTACTGTTGCCAGTGTTGGTGTTGTTGTTAGTACTGTTGCCAGTGTTGGTGTCATTGTTGGCACTGTTGCCAATGTTGGTGTCAATATTAGTACAGTACTTTTGCCAGTGTTGGTGTTGTTATTGGTCCTGTTGCCAATGTTGGTGTCATTGTTAGTACTGTTGCCAGTGTTGGTGTTGTTGATGTTGCTGTTGGAGCTGGTGTTGTTGGCACTGTAGACAACGTGGTGTTCTTGGTGTTTTGGTGTTGTTGTCAATGTTGGAGATATTGGTGCTGTTGCCAGTGTTGGAGTTGTTGATGTGGTATTGCTGCCAGAGCTGGTGTTGTTGGCACTGTACACAGTGTTATTTTTGTTGGTTTTTTCACCAGTGTTGGTGCTGTTGTCAGTGTTGGCGTTATTGGCAGAGTCATCAGGGTTGCAGTTGGTGGTGCTGTCACCTGTGTTGGTGTTGTTGATGTTGTTGCCAGTTTTGTAGTTGTTTCTGTCACCAGTGTCCATGTTGTTGCTGATGCTGGTGCTGTTGCCAGTGTTGTTGTCAGTGTTTGTATTGTTGTTGCTGGTGTTGCTGCTGTTGCCAATGTTATTGTGGGTGCTTTTGCCAGTGTTGTTGGTGTTGTATGTGCTGCTGCTAGTGTTGTTGTTGGTGATAATATTGCTAATGTTCGTGTTGTTGGTGCTGTTGGAATTGTTTTTGCTGTTGCCAGTGTTGGCATTGGTGCTGTTGCCTGTATTGTTGTTGTTGTTGTTACTTGTGCTGTTGTTGCTGTTGCCAGTATTGGTGTTACTCTTGGTGCTGGTGTTATTGATGGAGCTGGTGTTGTTGTTGCTGTTGCCAGTGTTAATGTTGCCATTGGTCGTGTTGTCAATGTTGCTGATGTTCCTGCTGTTGCCTGTGCTTGGTGTTGTTGGTACTGTTGCCAGTATTTGTAGTTGTTCCCTCTTCTCTGACTTTTCATCTGACTCAAAGATACATCTATTCTTGTATTTAACTAATTTTTTGGGGATGATTAAGTCTTCAATCTACTGTGGATTTCATATCTTAATAATCTCATAGCTTCTATCCTCAGCACCTTCATCATTAATCTTTCTTTTAAGTTCCATTTATTACAAATCCACAGACTTGTAGATCTATTTTTCATTGGTCATTTTATCCATGCTGCTCACAGACTGTTTGTCCCACTCCCCTCAGGGAGGAGGCTACGTAGCACCCATGCCAGGACCACTGGACTCAAAAAGTCACTTTCCCCAACCAGTAAGGCTGATCAACACTAACCCACCCCTCCACACCCCCAATCACCACTGTTTTATTATTTCCTGTCAGTCACTTTATGTACAAACACTCCTATGCCTAGCACCTCTTTATGTACATACAATCAATCTATGTGTATAAGCTATCTTGTGTATTTATATTTATTGTGTTTTTTTTATTATTGTGTTCTTTGTGTTTCTTGTGCTGAAATCAGATCCAGAATAACAATTGTTTTGTTCTCTTTTACACTTGTGTACAGGAAATAACATTAAGCTATCTTGAATCTTCAATCTTATTTGAAGATCTGATATTTACTGCTTTAAACCTTCCCTGCTGTAGCTAATGCAGATATAACTCCTTGCCCTCCTCAGCAGCCTATCTGCTCACTGAACTGCAGATATTCTGACCCTCCACTGCCTGTCTATAGTGTGTGGAAAGCATCTCATCACCCTGACAATCAATATCTGGTTTCTCTCTGTGGTTTCATCTTTTTGCTGCTGTATTCACCTCCTCTGTGCACACACTCCTGCATGACACTGGCTTTGTTAATGTTTCTCTTCTCCTGCAATCTTATTTGAGTTGAGACAGAAGCTGTCAGTGGGGAAGATTTTAAGTGATTTTCCTCATTTACAATAGGACTGTGATTTCTTGTGTTATCACAAGGTGCAGGCTGAATTGCCATTCTGCCAGGGATGTCCGTGAGGCATGGTTCAGAGAGAAACGTGCAGATGCTGCTGTCTGGGAAAGCACCTTTTCTTAAATGTTTCATTGAAGTGTGACTTACAGAAAATATCACTCTGTGGACAGGGGCATGTCTGACATTTATTGCCAATTATGTATGAACCGGGCTGAGTCAGTACATCACAATCAGAGAATCAGAATCAGATTTATTATTTCTGATATATAAGACCATAAGGTATAGGGTCAGAATTAGGCCATTCAGCCCATTGAGCCTGCCGATCCTGCCGTTTACTGAAATGTGTTTCTATGCTTACAATTACATCATATTTCCAAGCTAGGATGTGGATGACAAAAATACAATGTGAAATAGAAAAGATGTGTCAAAAGGTCAATGGTATGAGAGATTTTAACATACAGGTAGGTTGAGAAAATCAGATTAGTGATGGATCTCAAGAGAGTGAATTTGTTGAATGCCTACAAGGTAGCTTTTTAAAGCAGTTTGTTGTTGAGCCTACTAGTAGATCAGCTATACTGGATAGGGTGTTATGTAATGAACCGGAGGCAATTAGGGAATTTAAGGTGAAGGAATTCTTAGGAGGCAGTGGTCACAATATGACTGAGTTCAACTTGAAATTTGATAGGGAGAAATGTAGCACTTTTTCAGTGGAGTAAAGGAAATTACAGAGGTATGAGAGAGGAATTTGTCAAAGTAAGTTGGAAGGAGATTCTGGCAGGAATGACAGCAGAGTAACTATTGCTTAAGTTTCTGTGAAAAATGAGAAAGGTGCAGGATAGATGTATTCAAAAAACAAAGAAATACTCAAATGGCAAAATACAACCATGACTGACAAGGGAAATCAAGGCTAATGTAAAAGCAAAAGAGAGGGCATACAACAAAGCAAAAATCATTAGGAAGATGGCTCAGGGACAAAAATGATTACTTCAAGGGTTGGGTTTTAGATGTTTCAGAAAGGACAGGGAGGGAGGCAAAAGAGGTGGGGGCATGACACTGTTGATCAGAAATAGTGTCACGGCTGCAGAAAAGGTGGACGCCATGAAGGGATTGTCTACAGAGTCTCTGTGGGTGGAGGTTAGGAACAGGAAGGGGTCAATAACTTTACTGGGTGTTTTTTATAGGCCGCCCAATAGTAACAGAGATATCCAGTAGCAGATAGGGAAACAGATCCTGGAAAGGTGTAATAATAACAGAGTTGTCGTGATGGGAGATTTTAATTTTCCAAATATTGATGGGCATCTCCCTAGAGCAAGGGGTTTAGATGAGGTGGAGTTTGTTAGGTGTGTTCAGGAAGGTTTCTTGACACAATATGTAGATAAACCTACAAAAGGAGAGGCTGTACTTGATTTGGTATTGGGAAATGAACCTGGTCAGGTGTCAGATCTCTCAGTGGGAGAGCATTTTGGAGATAGTGATCATAATTCTGTCTCCTTTACAACAGCATTCAAGAGAGGTATGAACAAACAAGTTAGAAAAGCTTTTAATTGGAGTAAGGGGAAATATGAGGCTATCTGGTAGGAAATTGGAGGCTTAAATTGGAAACAGATGTTCTCAGGGAAAAGTACGGAAGAAATGTGGCAAATATTCAGGGGATATTTGTGTAGACCTCTGTATAGGAATGTTCCAATGAGACAGGGAAGTTATGGTAGAGTGCAAGAACCATGGTGTACAAAGGCTGTAATAAATCTAGTCAAGAAGAAAACAACAGCTTACAAAAGCTTCAGAGAGCTAGGCAATGTTAGAGATCTAGAAGATTATAAGGCTAATAGAAAGGAGCTTAAGAGGGAAATTAGGAGAGCCAGAAGAGGCCATGAGAAGGCCTTGGTGGGCAGGATTAAGGAAAACCCCAAGGCATTCTACAAGTATGAAGAGCAAGAGGATAAGGTGTGAGAGAATAGGACCTATCAAGTGTGACAGTGGGAAAGTGTGTATGGAACCGGAGGAAATAGCAGAGGTACTTAATGAATAATTTACTTCAGTATTCGCTATGGAAAAGGATTTTGGTGATTGTAGTGATGACTTGCAGCAGACTGAAAAGCTTGAGCATGTAGATATTAAGAAAGAGGATGTACGGGAGCTTTTGGAAAGCATCAAGTTGGATAAGTTGCTGGGACCAGGTGAAATGTACCCCAGGCTACTGTGAGAGGTGAGGGAGGAGATTGCTGAGCCTCTGGCGATGATCTTTGCATCATCAATGGGGACAGGAGAGGTTCCAGAGGATTGGAGGGTTGTGAATGTTATTCCTTTATTCAAGAAAGGGAATAGAGATAGCCCAGGAAATTATAGACTAGTGAGTCTTACTTAAGTGGTCAGTAGTTAATGGAGAAGATCCTGAGAGGCAGGATTTATGAACATTTGGACAGGTATAATATGATTAGGAGTAGTCAGCATGGCTTTGTCAAGGGCAGGTCGTGCCTTACGAGCTTGATTGAATTTTTTGAGGATGTGACTAAACACATCGATGAAGGAAGAGCAGTAGATGTAGTGTATATGGATTTCAGCAAGGCATTTGATAAGGTGCCCCATGCAAGGCTTATTGAGGAAGTAAAGAGGCATGGGATCCAAAGGGATTGCTTTGTGGATCCAGAACTGGCTTACCCACAGAAGGCAAAGGGTAGTTGTAGACGGGTCATATTCTGTATGGAGGTCGGTCACCAGTGGGGTGCCTCAGGGATCTGTTCTGGGACCCTTTCTCTTCATGATTTTTATATATGACCTGGATGAGGGTGGAGGGATGGGTTAGTAAGTTTGCTGATGACACAAAGGTTGGAGGTGTTGTGGATAGTGTGGAGGGCTGTCAGGGGTTACAGTGGGACATTGATAGGATGCAAAACTGGGCTGAGAAGTGGCAGATGGAGTTCAACCCAGATAAGTGTGAAGTGGTTCATTTTGGTAGGTCAAATATGATGGCAGAATATAGTATTAATGGTAAGACTCTTGGCAGTGTGGAGGATCAGAGGGATCTTGGGGTCCGAGTCTATAGGATGCTCAAAGCAGCTGCGCAGGTTGACTTTGTGGTTAAGAAGGCGTATGGTGTATTGGCCTTCATCAATTGTGGAATTGAATTTAGGAGCTGAAAGGTAATGTTGCAGCTATATAGGACCCTGATCAGACCCCACTTGGAGTACTTTGTTCAGTTCTTGTCAGCTCACTACAGGAAGGATGTGGAAGCCATAGAAAGGGTGCAGAGGAGATTTACAAGGATGTTGCTTGGATTGGGGTACATGCCTTATGAGGATAGGTTGAATGAACTTGGCCGTTTCTCCTTGGAGTGACGGAAGATGAGAGGTCACCTAATAGAGATGTATAAGATGATGAGAGGCATTGATTGTGTGGATAGTCAGAGGCTTTTTCCCAGGGCTGAAATGGTTGCCACAAGAGGACAGAGGTTTAAGGTGCTGGGGAGTAGGTACAGAGGAGATGTCAGGGGTAAGTTTTTTAATCAGAGAGTGGTGAGTGTGTGGAATGGGCTGCTGGCAATGGTGGTGGAGGCGGATACGATAGGGTCTTTTAAGAGACTTTTAGATAGGTACATGGAGCTTAGTAAAATAGAGGGCTTTGGGTAAGCCTAGTAATTCCTAAGGTAGGGACATGTTTGGCACAACTTTGTGGGCTGAATGGCCTGTATTGTGCTGTAGGTTTTCTATGTTTCTATGTTTCTAAGATAGAGGGTTGGGAAGCTTTTAAAAACCTACAGACAGCAACTAAAAGAATCATTAGGAGGGAATAATGAAATATGAATGCAAGCTGGCAAACAATTTCAAGGTGGATAGAAAAAGCCTTTACAAGTATGTAAAAAATAAAAGAGAGATGAGAGTGGGAACAGGATTGCTGGAAAATGAGGCCAGAGAAATAATAATGGGGGACAAGGAGAGGCAGATGAACTAAATGAGTATTTTGCGTTAGTCTTCACTGTGGAAGACACTAGCATTATGCCAGATGTTGTAGTGTGTGAAGGAAGAGAAGTGGGTGTATTTGCTATTACAAGGGAGAAGTTGCTCAAAAAGCTGACAAATCAAAAGGTGCATAAGTCACCCAGACCAGCTGATCTGAACCCCAGGGCTTTGAAAGAGGTAATGTTATAGATTGTGGTGGCATTAGAAATGATCTTTCAAGAATCATTGGACTCTGGAATGGTTTCAGAGGACTGGAAAACTGCAAATGTCACTCCACTTTTTAAGGAAGGAGGAAGCTAGCAGAAAATAAATTATAGATCTATTAGCCTGACCTCAGTGACTGGGAAGATATTAGAGTCAATTGTTAAGGATGAGGTTGTGGAGTACTTGGTGACACAGGATAAGATAGGACAAAGTCAGCATGGTTTTCTTAAGAGAAAATCTTGCCTGATGAACCTATTGGAATTCTTCAAGGTGATTACACATAGGGTAGATAAAGGGGTGCAGTGGATGTTGTATATTTGGATTTTCAGAAGGCCTTTGAGAAGGTGCTAAGCATGGGGTTGATTACCAAGTTAAGAGCCCATGAAAGTTACGAATGTGGATAGAGCATTGGCTGATTGGTAAGAGGCAGTGAGTGGGAGTAATAAGATCCTTTTCTGGTTGGCTGCAGGGATCGGTGTTGGGACCACTTCTTTGTTTGCTGTATATCAATGATTTAGATGATGGAATAGAAGGCTTTGTTGCCAAATTTGCAGATGATTTGAAGATTGGTGGAGGGCCAGGTAATGTCGAGGAAACAGAAGGACGCAGACACATTAGGAGAATGGGCAAGAAAGTGGCAAGTGAAATACAATGTTGAAAAATGCATGGTCGTGCACTTAGGTAGGAGAAATAAATATGCAGACTATTTTCTAAACGGGGGGAAAACCCAAAAATCTGAGCTGCAAATGGACTTGGGAGTCCTCGTGCAGAACACCCTGAAGGTTAACTTGCAGGCTGAGTCGGTGGTGAAGAAGGCAAATGCCATGTTAGTATTCGTTTCAAGAGGTCTAGAGTATAAGAGCATGGATGTGAAGCTGAGGCTTTAGAAAGGCACCGGTGAGACTTCACCTTGAGTATTGTGAACAGTTTTGGGCTCATTATCTAAGAAAAGATGTGCTGGCATTGGAGAGGATTCAAAGGAGGTTCACAAGAATGATTCCAGGAATGAAAGGGTTATCATATGAGGAATATTTGATGGCTCTTGGCCTGTACTCACTGGAATTTAGAAGAATGAGGGGTGGATTCAATTGATACCTTTTGAATGTTGAAAGGCCTAGACACAGCATATGTGGAAAGGATGTTTCCCATAATGGGGGAAATCTAGGACAAGAGGGCACAGCCTCAGGTTAGAAGGGCGTCTATTTAAAACAGAGATGGCGGAGAAATTTCTTTCGCCAGAGGGTGGTGAATTTGTGGAATTCAGGCAGCTGTGAAAGCCAGGTTGATGGTTGTATTTGAGGCAGAGCTTGATAAATTCTTGATTGGTCAAGGCATTAAAGGTTACAGGGTGAAGGCCAGAGAGTGGGACTGAGGAGGGGAAAAAGAGAATCAGCTCTGATTGAATGTGGAGCAGATTTGATGGCCCAAATGGCCTAATTCTTCTCCTTGTCTTATGACGTTTCTCCCCATCTGCTGCACCACTAAGATGCCAAGGGACCAAATAGCCTAATTCTGCTCCTATGCCTTATGTCTTATGCTTCCTCCTGGCCTGCAAAATACAGCTGTCCTGAATCTACACGCAAACCTCCCTGCATAGATATTGTTTCTTCTACACTTCAGATACTAACCTCAGTTCTTTATGTCAACTCCAGAAGCAATCCTAATGCTCAACATATGAAAAACTACCCAACCCCCCCTACTTCACCAGCTCTTTAGCTGCACTGTTTCCACCTTCACGCTCTCAGTCACAGAGAATCCTCAGATTCGGATTCATTTATTTATCATATGTACATCAAAACAGACAGTGCAATGTATTGTTTGTGTTAACAAGCAGCACACCCAGGGATGTGCTGGGGCTGCCCACAAATGCCGCCACACTTTCCAGCCCCAATATGACATGCCCACAATGCTCGGCAGAATATCACAGGACAGGACAAGACATAGAACAACATGTCAATAACAGATGTCCTGTTGACCGAGGCTGTATTTTAATAAGAGGAAGCACAAAGAGTACTGCTGAGTTACTGATAATAGCCCAAAGTAGGGCACCAACAGAGCCTAAGGATGCCACACCATGTGCTGTGAGATGGGGAGGGTGTGGACGGGATGTAAGGTGCAGAACCCCTATAGTGGAAAAGCACCCCATATCACAGATCTACTTTGTTGGGAGTTTGTGGAGACTTGGTATGTTACCGAAGATTCTCACAAATCTCTACAGATGCACCATGGATGGAGAGCCTTTGAACTGCTGCATCACCTTCTGGTATGAAGAGGCCAACACACAGAATCAGAAAAAGCTGCAGAGAGTTGTAAACTCAGCCAGCTCCATCATGGCATGAGCCTCCCCAGCATTGAGGACACCTTCAAAAGGTGATGCCTCAACAAAGTGGCATCCATCATGAAGGACCCCCCCCCCCCCCCATCACCCAGGACATAGAACATAGAACACTGCTGCACAACGTGTAAGGCAGACATTCCCTCTTCTCATTGCTGCCATCAAGGAGAAGACACACACAACGTTTCAGAAACAGCTTCTTCCCTTTCACCATCAGATTTCGGAATAGCCCATGTGCACATGAACACTACCTCACACTTTTGCTCTCCTTAAAAACTACTTATTTATTTTTAATATATTATTGTAAGATATTGTAAGTTTTATGTATTGCACTGTACTGCTGCTGCAAAACACCAAATTTCACCAAATATGTCAGTGATAATGAATCTGATTCTGATTCTGAGCTACACACCACCTCAGCACATTGTGAGGTCCTGTGACAGGTAGTACCAGGGCCATTAAGAGGGACCATCCTTCAGGTGTGCTGGTGAAGGCAGGCCATCCTGTCTACTCGGGTGGGCATAGAAGATCCCATTGCATTATTTCCCTTTCTGCCAGAGGTCCAACCAGGTGTTTGGCAGGTATCCTGGATGTCTGACAGATATTCATGCCAGGGGGTCCTTGCCAACAGTTGCCCCTCAATCATCAACACTGTTTGTGGAACATTACTGTGTTTCCCACATTATTACAGTAACCTGGACTGACGTCAGCTGCAGGTACTTTGGGACATGCCAAAGTGGATGTGAAGGTTGCTACATAAATGTTAGCCCAGCTTTCTCTGCTTCCTTAGAGAGATCAAAGGAGGTCATCTGCCAAGGACACTGTGTATGGGATGGGTGTGTGGGAGAGGCTGGTCAGTGGGTTGGGGGGGGGGGTTTGTCAGTAATGCCATGGCAAGATACAGGACACAGAGGAGACCCAGTGTTGGAGAACATTGGATGGTCTTCCATGAAATATGAACATCATTGGAAAGGTGAACCTGAAATGGTCAGGATATGTATGGGGAAGGTGAGTGTATGATAGAGCTTCCAATGATCCTTGTGAAGAATTACAGCAGATCCATCCATTTGTCTCTGTCCTTTCTCACACCTACAAATCCCCTGCATACCTCCACCAAGACCCCTCTGTCTAGGTACATTTCTGTTGAATTAACATTCAGAATCAGAAGCAGAATAAGGTTTATTATCACTGACATATGTTGTGAAATTTATTGTTTTGTGGTAGTAAACATTTAGAGATCTGATGGTGGTGGAGAAAAAGCTGTTCCTGAAACATTGAGTGTGTATCTTTAGGCTATCGGGAAGGCTAGTGCCCATGATGGAGTTGGCTCAGTTTGATGCTGGGGAGGACTCTGCCCATGATGGAACTGGCTGAGTTTGATGCTGGGGAGGTCAAAGCCCATTTTGGAATTGGCTGAGTTTGATGCTGGGGAGGTCAGTGCCCATGATGGAACTGGCTGAGTTTGATGCTGGGGAGGTAAATGCCCATGAAGTAACTGGCTGAGTTTGATGCTGGGGAGGTGAATGTCCGTGATGGAACTGACTGAGTTTGATGCTGGGGAGGGGAATACCATTATGGAACTGGCTGAGTGTGATGATGGGGAGGTAAATGCGCATGAAGTAACTGGCTGAGTTTGATGCTGGGGAGGTGAATGTCCGTGATGGAACTGACTGAGTTTGATGCTGGGGAGGTGAATATCCATGATGGAACTGACTGAGTTTGATGCTGGGGAGGGGAATACCATTATGGAACTGGCTGAGTGTGATGATGGGGAGGTGAATGCCCATGGAGGAACTGGCTGAGTTTGATAGTGGGGAGGTCAGTGTCTATGATGGAACTGGCCGAGTTTGATGCTGGGGAAGTCAGTGTCCATGACGAAACTGACAGAGTTTGATGCTGGGGAGGCTACTGCCCATGATGGACCTGGGTGGGTTTGATGCTGGGGAGGGGAATGTCCATGATGGAACTGGGTGGGTTTGACGCTGGGGAACTACAGTCCATGATGGAACTGGCTGTTTGATGCTGGGCTGGTTACTGGCCATAATGGAACTGGCTGAGTTTGATGCTGGGGAGGTGAATGTCCATGATTGAACTGGCTGTGTTTGATGCTGGGGAGGTCAGTGCCCATGATGGAACTGGCTGTGTTTGATGCTGGGGAGGTCAGTGCCCATGATGGAACTGGCTGTGTTTGATGCTGGGGAGGTGAATGTCTGTGATGGAACTGGCTGAGTTTGATGCTGGGGAGACTACTGCCAATGATGGAACTGGCTGAGTCTGATGATGGAGAGGTCAATGCCCATGATGGACCTGGCTGAGTTTGATGCTGGGGAGGTCAATAAGCATGATGGAACTGGCTGAGTTCATACCTCGACACAGGGAAGGCTTGTGTGGTTTTGTAAGTGAGTTGTCACCAGCTCCTGGAGTGATGTGAGGAAGGGTCTTCCCCTATACATGGTAAGGCAATGAAAACTATTCATATTTGCACTGTGTCTGAACCACAGCTTCCACAGTTTCAAAAGAACTTGGTTTAATTTTGCACTTAAATAATTCTCAATCTGATCCAGGAATCTGATGACCTGATCACACCGTTCCACTCTTCGAGTTCCTCTCCACCTCATCAGTGCTTTGTCGGAACATTGGACCGGTTGCTCTGTCAGATCAGCCACCCCAATATTCCAGATTTGGATGTTTTTAAAAAAGTCTTTGTCTGCTATCAAGGGTTAAAAGACTGCAGCATATTGTGCTCCCCGGCTCCGGAGTGTGGTTGCCATGGTTATACTGTATCAGTTTAACTGCGGGACTCAAGGGTCTATCTACATATTGCCTCGCTGTAATGAGGCAAAAGAGCGGAGAATTTATAAGCGGCAGACCTGGTTAACCCCTGTCAGTGTGAACACTGCCTACTCAACCGTAGATCAGAGTGACACCAACGAATAAGCTCATATTCATTACATTGCACACTTAATTCTGATTTTCCTTGTTTGTTTTTAATGCGAGTTGTCTGGTAAATGTTTGGTTGTAAGTTGCCCACGTACCCATCGATCACAGACAGCCCTCTCCATCTCTAGAAGCCAAGAGCTGGGTAATTACTCCCTGCTGTCAGTCTGTCTATCCAGCCTGACTGCATCCAGGCACACACATATCTTTTCTTTGCCTTGATGTTACATGTTGTCAGCTGTGGTGGGGAAACTGTCAAACATGTGCTTGTCCTTCCCACAGTCTGCTGCATGACTCGCTCTTCTGTCTGCCACCCCGTACCCTTCACCTCGCCACTCTCCACAACTGCTCCTCCCGAATACACCGGACCTGCAGGTGCACAGTGCTTGTCCCTGGATTCACTGTGGGCGCACTTGATAGGTTTACCAGCTGGGTTGATACTGTACCTCGTTGCCTCGTGGCTGCAGCAGGTCCTCACCCCCAACTCCCACTTCCCACCTCCCAAGATACATTCCAGTCGTGGGCAGTGACCCCAACTTGGACAGTGACCATACTTCAGTGAGTAAGGTCTAAGCCCTGGGCAGAGGCCACATCTCAGCGGGTAAGGTCCCAATGCTGGGCAATAGCCACACCTCATGGGTAAAGTCCCAGCCCAGGGCAATGTTCACACCTTGGTGGGTAATGGTCCAACCCAGGGCAATGGCCACACCTTGTGGGTAATGGTCCAACCCAGGGCAATGCCCATACCTCATGGGTAAAGTCCCAGCCCAGGGCAATGTTCACACCTTGTGGGTAATGGTCCAGCCCAGGGCAATGTTCACACCTTGGTGGGTAATGGTCCAACCCAGGGCAATGCCCATACCTCATGGGTAAAGTCCCAGCCCTGGGCAATGGCCACACCTTGTGGGTAATGGTCCAACCCAGGGCAATGGCCACACCTCGGTGGGTAAGATTTCAGCACTGGACAGTCAGTGGGCAACACCCTTATTCTGAGCAACACACACAAAATGTTGGAGGAATGCAACAGGTCAGGCAGCATTTATGGAGATGAATAAACAACCAGTGTTTCAGGTTGAGACCCTTTATCAGGACCTAATCCTGAGGAGCTGAGAATTAGTAGAATGTTCTCTAGGGTTTTATCAAAGCAGAACTGAAAGAGTAGAATACAAAAGTGAAAGAAACAGCAAGTACTGGAAATCTGATATAGACAAGAAATGCTGGAGCACTCCACAGGTCAGGCTGCTTCTGAGGAGGGAGAAAAGAAAGCATCTCCTGCCAGACCTGCGGAGAGGCTAGTTCTGAAGTGTGACCCAGGATACGGCTGTGTTTTGGTTGAGACTCCTGGCCGGACTGCCCTCTCCCTCTGTG
The DNA here is from genome assembly GCF_030144855.1 of Hypanus sabinus. Lineage (NCBI taxonomy): Eukaryota > Metazoa > Chordata > Chondrichthyes > Myliobatiformes > Dasyatidae > Hypanus > Hypanus sabinus. Next base: position 1,540,693 of record NC_082721.1, on the reverse strand, counting down.
GTGGGATTGAGCCTGATGCCCTGCTGTGCAGTGCTGCTGATGCACATCACTCCTCAGTTAGGTTGCTCTCTGTGTGCAGGTTCTGGTGCCCTAGTTTCCTCCTGAATCCCAAAAGGCAAACCAATCTTTTTTAATTGGCTTTGAAAATAACCCCTCCTGTGGCTGCTTCGCAGGGGAGTGGGGTGAGTTGATGGACATGTTACCCAGAGTGGTTTCACTGGAACAGCAGGCATGGAAGTATGCACACAAAATGCTGAGGGAGCTCAGCAGGTCAAGCAGCATCTATGGAGAAGAATAAACCGTCAACCTTTCTGGCTGAGAACCTTCATGAGTTAGTATGGGCTTGAAGAACCGAATGGCTGCCTTTTATGTCAGAAGAATATCCAAGAACTTCATGACCGATGTTGTTTTGTATTTACTGAGCTCCATCTGTTTGCATTGTTTAACTAAATTCCCCACCTGCCTTGTGTTGTTTTTACTGATGATTCTGATTTCTATCTGACATCTCTTCAGGGTAAATATAACTGACTGCTTCACTTTTTTCTGTATGACAATTGTAGGCCTTTACCTTGGAAAATGTCACTTTACATTTTGCATCCTTTGATTCCCTTTGAATTAGTGTTATTGCAATTATTTTGGGTATTTGACTTTTCACTAAGAAGTGTTCTCAGGAGAAGACGTCTTTCCAAGGTCTTCCTGAGGCGGTTGCTAGGCAACACTCAAGCATTTGGTACCTGATGAATCCCCCATCTGGTTGGAAGCTGTGTTTTTGTTCTTTCCTACCCCTTCCCTTTATGATTCACTTGAGTTTGGCCTCTACAGAAGGTGGCTGATAATTCTGCAGTTGCTGTGCTCTATTTGTTAGCCCTTTACTTTGTGAATTTGTAAATGGTTTTGTATCACTTTCAGGAGAAAAGCTGATTGGGGGGTCATGGTTAATGTGTACCCGCCCTCCCAACACTAGGCCTCCAGTCCCTGGAACTCCCTTTCACAAATCTCTGCACTCCTCAATCTCCCACTCCTCCTTCTCCATTCAAATCAAGTTCAAGTTCAATTGTCATTCAACCATACATGAAAACAGCCAAACGAAACAGCGTTCTGCCAGGGCCAAGGTGTAACGCACAAAGCACTACCTTCTATAATAGTCAGCCTCTTCCTCACTCCTTGGTCTCTCCATATTTGGTGCTTGGTACAGTTTCCTTCCAGAACCTTTGCAATTCCTTGTGATGTTTCTTGGAGGTGCCAGGTGCTCTTTGGATGTCAGTTGTTGTTGTACCTGTGGATTGGGGCAGAAGAACGTTTTCTTATGCTGAGATATTGGACACTTCCATGTACAAGAGTGACAGTGAATAGAGACCAAGTAGATTAGTTTAGAGTGACACGCACAGACAGAGCACTGATTGAATCAGCACTGATTCTATTGAACTTCATAGGCTTCATTGCCAATTTGCTTGGGGATTTTCCTCCTTGTATCTGGCCACAAATGAATCTTTTATTTTAATAGGTTTACATTTCAAGTCACCAGGGTGTGTCAATTTTCATTTTTTAAATTCTCCTTTCGGTCATATTTTCTTTAAAAATAGCTAATTAGAGCAGTGACTTCAGTACAGAAGTACATTATTGGATGTCAAGTAACGGGCTGTCCTGTGGTGCTGAAAATGGTCTAGAACTGCCAGAGCCTCTCTTGGTTAAATAGTAATTGCCTTGTAAGAAGTGTTGGCTTCAAAACATTTCCCACGTCTATTACTTCTAACAATAACCTGTGACTCCATTGCCTCTGCCCTTTACACGTCCCACCCTCTCCTTCACCTTTCTTCCTGACTACCTCCCTCCCCCCACCCAATGCCATACCAGTTCCCTTTCCTTCAGCACAAAGCTGGGCGTTTCCTGTCTGCTGGTTACACTGCATGGATCAACAGACCAGGCTGGAGCAGATAGACAGAATGGCTGCTACTTCATTGGAGAATTTAGGACTGTGTGAAGATATACAATCTAAAGGTAATGTCCTTTATCTACTGATGTGTGAACTCTTGCTCCATGAGTGGCACTGCTGGGTGAGGGTTCAAGTTCCAAAAATCCTAGGCTGACTATTAAGTTACAGGAAAGATGTCATTAAGATTGAAAGAGTACAGAGAAAATTTAGGAGGATGTTGCTGGGACTGGAGGACCTGGGTAATAAGGAAAGATTGAGTAGGGTAGGACTTTATTCCTTGGAACGTAAAAGAATGAGGGGAGATTTGATATGATAGAAACATAGAAAACATAGAAACATAGAAAACCTACAGCACAATACAAGCCCTTCGGCCCACGAAGCTGTGCTGAACATGACCTTACCTAAGAAATTACCTAGGGTTACCCATAGCCCTCTATTTTTCTGAGCCCCATCTACCTGTCCATGAGTCTCTTAAAAGACCCTATCATATCTGCGTTCACCACCGTTGCCGGCAGCCCATTCCATGCACTCACCAGTCTCTGCATATAAAACTTGCCCCTGATGTCTCTCCTATACCTACTTCCAAGCACCTTAAAATTGTGCCCTCTCATGTTAGCCATTCCAGCCCTGGGAAAAAGCCTCTGACGATCTATGTGATCAATGCCTCTCATCATCTTATACACCTCTATCAAGTCACCTGTAGGATAGAGGCAGACAAAATTGTGAGGGGTATAGACAGGGTAAATGCAAGCACGCTTTTTCACTGAGGTTGGGTAAGACTACAGCTAGAGGTGATGGGTTAATGGTGAAAGGTGAAATATTTAAGGGGAACAGGATGGGAAACTTCTTCACTCAGAGGGTAGTGAGAGTGTGGTATGAGCTGTAGGTGCAAGTGGTGAATGCAATTTTGATTTCAACAAATAAGAGAAGTTTGGATAGGTACATGGATGGGAGGGGTATGGAGGGCTTTGATGCAGATGCAGGTCAATGGGACTAGACAACTGAAATGGCTTGGCACGGAGTAGATGGGCTGAAGGGCTTGTTTCTGTTATGTAGTCTTCTCTGACTCTACAGCACTGAAGGAGAACTGCACTGTGGAAGAAAACATATGCCAGACATGACATTATGTGGAGATTCCATCTGCTGTTTAAAGATGTCTCAGACCCATCAATAGTAACTCAAGGCAAAACCTCAGTTTTTAAATATATGAAGGGAAGAGAGGTAGGTTGTATCAGAGAGCCAAAAAAAAAAAGACAATCCATTAGTGATTGGGGAAAATTTGTAAAATTTAGCATCTACCGCAGAGAAAGGGGAAATATAAAGGAGAAGAATAAGTATTGGGAATGTTCAGACCATGGAGGATGTGTTGAGAGATCTGGCAGCACCGGATGTCGAAATATATCTATCCTAAATCTATTCACTCAAATCTTGGTTCTATGGTATGTCCCCCAGTTCTAGTCTCACATACCAGTGGAAACAATTTCTCTGTCTCTGTCTTATCTATCCCCTTGATAATTTTATGTTTCCATGAGAACCCCTGTCAATCTTCTGAATTCCAACAAGTATAGTCCCAGGTGACTCAATGTCTCCTCACAGGCTAAACCCCTTCATCTCTGGAATCAAACTAGTGAACCTCCTTTGCACTGCAATATATCTTTCCTCTAGGAAGGAGATCAGAATTGCACACTGTACTTAAGGTACTGCCTCACTAGTACCTTGTAGTAGTAACGTAACCTCCCTGCTCTTAAATTCAATCTCTCTAGCAATAGCTAACAATCCATAAGACCATAAGACATAGGAACAGAATTAACCATTCAGCCCATTGGTACTGCTCCATATTTGCCTTCTTGATAACCTGCTGCACCTGCAAACCAACCTTTTGTGATTTATGGAGCAGGAGCCATCAGCAGAAGGGCGACCCTAATCAGATAAGTGGGGAAAGCTGTGGTGATGAACTTGGGAAGTGGGAAGGTGAAGGTGATGGACTTTGGGAGGGGGAAGAGAGAGGTGATGCACTTGGAAATGGGGAAAGGTGATGGTGTTGTTCTTTGGGAGGGAGAAAGTTGAGGTGATGCTCCTGGGAAGGGGGAAAGGTGAATGTGATGCAGTTTGGGAGGGGGAAGAGAGAGGTGATGTACTTGGGAAAGGGGAAAGGTGATGATGATTATCTTTGGGAGGGACAAGGTTGAGCTGATGCTCTTGAGAAGGGGGAAAGTGAAGGTGATGCATTTTGAGAGAGGGAAGAGTGAGGTGATGCACTTGTGAATGGGGAATGGGGAAAGATGATGGTGATAAAATTTGGAAGGGAGAAGGTTGAGCTGATGCTCATGGGAAGGGGGAAGGGTGAAGGTGATACACTTTGGGAGGGGAAGAGTGAGGTAATGGACTAGGGAAGGGGGAAAGGTGACGGTGATGATCTTTGGGAGGCAGAAGTTTGAGATGATAAACACAAAGTACACTGCAGATGCTGTGGTCAACTCCACTCTCTCCGCACTAATCCTAACCTCACCATCAAACCCGCAGACAAAGGTGGTGCCGTAGTAGTCTGGCGGATGGACTTATACCTCACTGAGGCCAAATGGCAGCTCTCTGACACCTTCTCTAACCTACCCCTGGAATAGGACCCCACCAAAAAACATTAAACCATTGTCTCCCGTACCATCACTGCCCTTATCAACTCCGGAGACATTCCATCCTCAGCCAAAAAACTCATAATTCCCACACCCCGCACTGCTCGGTTTTACCTCCTCCCCAAGATCCACAAGCTTGACTGTCCTGGTAGATCCATAGTTTCAGCCTGTTCCTGCCCCACAGAACTTGTATCTGCTTACCTGGACTCCATTTTGTCACCCATAGTTCAGTCCCTCCCTACCTACATCCGGGATACATCCCATGCCTTCCACCTCTTCAATAACTTCCACTTCCCCAGTCCCGACCGCTTCATTTTCAACATGGATGTCCAATCCTCATACACTTCAATTCCCCCAACAAGGCGGCCTCAAAGCCCTCCGCTACTTTCTTGACAATAGACCTCACCAGTTCCCCCACACCACCACACTCCTCCGGTTGGCAGAACTGGTACTCACACTTAATAACTTCTCTTTCGGCTCTTCTCACTCTCTTCAAACCAAGGTGTAGCTATGGGCACTTGCATGGGCCCCAGCTATGCCTGCCTCTTCGTGGGTTATGTGGAACAGTCTATGCTCCAAATCTATACTGGTACTGCTCCCCAACTTTTCCTTCACTACATTGACAACTACATTGGTGCTGCTTCCTGCACCCATGCTGAGGTCATCAATTTAATCGATTTTGCTTCTAACTTTCACCCAGCCCTCAAATTCACTTGGTTCATGCCGGACACTTCTCTCCCCTTTCTCAATCTCTTGGTCTCCATCTCTGGAGACAGTCTGTCCACTGACATCTTCTATAAACCCACTGACTCCCATAACTACCTTCGTTATACCTCTTCCCACCCTGCCAAATGTAAAAATGCTATTCCCTATACCCAGTTCCTCCGTCTCTGCCACATCTGCTCCCAGGATGAGGCTTTCCATTCCAGGTCATCTCAAATGTCCTCTTTCTTTAAGAATTGTGATTTCCCTTCTGCCATCATCAATGATGCCCTCACCCATATCTCCTCCATTTCCTGCACTTTGGCCCTCACCCCATCCTTCTGTTACCACAACAGGGACCGTGTTCCCCTTGTCCTCACCTACCACCTCACCAGCCTCTGGATCAAGCTTATTAACCTTTGCAACTTCTGCCACCTTCAACAGGACCCCACCACTAAGCACAATTTTCCCTCTCTACCCCTCTCTGCTTTTTGCAGGTATCATTCTCTCCGCGACTGCCTGGTCCACACGTCCCTCCCCACAGATCTCCCACCTGGTACTTATCCCTGGAGCGTAAGTGCTACACCTGTCCCTACACCTCCTCTCTTACCACCATTCAGGGCCCCAAACAGTCCTTCCAGGTGAGGCAACACTTCACTTTTGAGTTGGTTAGGGTAATCTATTGCCCGATGCTCCTGGTGCAGCCTCCTCTACATCGGCAAGACCCGACGCAGATTGGGGGACCGCTTCGTCGAGCACCTCTGCTCCGTCTGCCACAACAGACAGAATCTTCCGGTTGCCACCCACTTCAACTCTCCCTCACATTCCCATTCGGATATATCCATACATGGCCTCTTCTACTGCCACGATGAGGCCAAGCTCAGGTTGGAGGAACAACATCTCATATACCATCTGGGTAGTCTCCAGCCCCTTGGTATGAACATCGCATTCTCCAACTTCTGGTAATTCCCTCTCTCTCCTTTCCCCTATCACACTTTCACTCTGCCTCCTCTTCTAGATGCCTATCACCTCTCTTATGATGCTGCCTTCTTCTACTACCCATAGTGCTTTCCCCTTACATTCCTTCTTCACCTCTCCTGCCTATCCCCTCTCTCCTTCCCCTTCCCCACCCCTTGATCTTTCCTCTGACTGGTTTTACACCTACACCTTCCCCCTCCCACCATCTTCTTTATAGGGCCCCTGCCTCCTCATTCTTCAGTCCTGATGAAGGGTCTTGGCCTGAAACATTGACTGCTCCTTTCAACGGATGCTGCCCGACCTGCTGAGTTCATCCAGCTTTTGTATGAGTTGAGGTTGAGATGATGCTCTTAGGAAGGGGGAAAGGTAAAGGTGAGGCTCTTTCGGATGGAGAAGGTGAAGGCGATGATCTTTGGGAACATGAAAGGTGAAGGCGATGATCTTTGGGATGTGAGAAGGTGAAGATAATGATCTTTGTGAAGGGGGGAAGGTGAAGGTGATGATCTTTGGGAGGTGGGAAGGTGAAGGTGATGATCTTTGGGATGGGGAGGGTGAAGGTGATAATCTTTGGAATGGGGAGGGTGAAGGTGATGATCTTTGGGATGGGGAGGGTGAAGGTGATGATCTTTGGGATGGGGAAGGTGAAGGCGATGATCTTTGGGATGGGGAGGGTGAAGGTGATGATCTTTGGGATGGGAAGGGTGAAGGTGATGATCTTTGGGATGGGAAGGTGACGGTGATGATCTTTGGGATGGGGAGGGTGAAGGTGATGATCTTTGGGATGGGGAGGGTGAAGGTGATGATCTTTGGGATGGGAAGGTGAAGATAATGATCTTTGTGAAGGGGGGAAGGTGAAGGTGATGATCTTTGGGATGTGGGAGGTGAAGGTGATGATCTTTGGGATGTGGGAGGTGAAGGTGATGATCTTTGGGATGGGAAGGTGAAGGTGATGATCTTTGGGATGGGGAGGGTGAAGGTGATGATCTTTGGGATGTGGGAAGGTGAAGGTGATGATCTTTGGGATGTGGGAGGTGAAGGTGATGATCTTTGGGATGTGGGAAGGTGAAGGTGATGATCTTTGGGATGGGAAGGGTGAAGGTGATGATCTTTGGGATGTGGGAAGGTGAAGGTGATGATCTTTGGGATGTGGGAAGGTGAAGGTGATGATCTTTGGGATGGGGAGGGTGAAGGTGATGATCTTTGGGATGTGGGAAGGTGAAGGTGATGATCTTTGGGATGGGGAGGGTGAAGGTGATGATCTTTGGGATGTGGGAAGGTGAAGGTGATGATCTTTGGGATGGCGAAAGGTGAAGGTGATGATCTTTGGGATGGGGAGGGTGAAGGTGATGATCTTTGGGATGTGGAAAGGTGAAGGTGATGATCTTTGGGATGGGGAGGGTGAAGGTGATGATCTTTGGGATGGGGAGGGTGAAGGTGATGATCTTTGGGATGTGGGAAGGTGAAGGTGATGATCTTTGGGATGGGGAGGGTGAAGGTGATGATCTTTGGGATGTGGGAAGGTGAAGGTGATGATCTTTGGGATGGCGAAAGGTGAAGGTGATGATCTTTGGGATGGGGAGGGTGAAGGTGATGATCTTTGGGATGGGGAGGGTGAAGGTGATGATCTTTGGGATGTGGAAAGGTGAAGGTGATGATCTTTGGGATGGGGAGGGTGAAGGTGATGATCTTTGGGATGGGGAGGGTGATGGTGATGATCTTTGGGATGGGGAGGGTGAAGGTGATGATCTTTGGGATGGGGAGGGTGAAGGTGATGATCTTTGGGATGTGGGAAGGTGAAGGTGATGATCTTTGGGATGGGGAGGGTGAAGGTGATGATCTTTGGGATGTGGGAAGGTGAAGGTGATGATCTTTGGGATGGGGAGGGTGAAGGTGATGATCTTTGGGATGTGGGAAGGTGAAGGTGATGGTCTTTGGGATGGGGAGGGTGAAGGTGATGATCTTTGGGATGGGGAGGGTGATGGTGATGATCTTTGGGATGGGGAGGGTGATGGTGATGATCTTTGGGATAGGGAGGGTGAAGGTGATGATCTTTGGGATGGGGAGGGTGAAGGTGATAATCTTTGGGATGGGGAGGGTGAAGGTGATGATCTTTGGGATGGGGAGGGTGAAGGTGATGATCTTTGGGATGGGGAGGGTGAAGGTGATGATCTTTGGGATGGGGAGGGTGAAGGTGATAATCTTTGGGATGGGGAGGGTGAAGGTGATGATCTTTGGGATGGGAAGGTGAAGGTGATGATCTTTGGGATGGGGAGGGTGAAGGTGATGATCTTTGGGATGGGGAGGGTGAAGGTGATAATCTTTGGGATGGGAGGGTGAAGGTGATGATCTTTGGGATGGGAAGGTGAAGGTGATGATCTTTGGGATGGGGAGGGTGATGGTGATGATCTTTGGGATGGGGAGGGTGAAGGTGATGATCTTTGTGATGGGGAGGGTGAAGGTGATGATCTTTGTGAAGGGAGAAAGTGAAGGTGATGATCTTTGGGATGTGGGAAGGTGACGGTGATGAGCTTTGGGATGGGGAGGGTGAAGGTGATGATCTTTGGGATGGGGAGGGTGACGGTGATGAGCTTTGAGATGGGGAGGGTGAAGGTAATGATCTTTGTGAAGGGGGAAGGTGACAGTGATGATCTTTGGGATGGGGAGGGTGATGGTGATGATCTTTGGGATGGGGAGGGTGAAGGTGATGATCTTTGTGAAGGGAGAAAGTGAAGGTGATGATCTTTGGGATGTGGGAAGGTGACGGTGATGAGCTTTGGGATGGGGAGGGTGAAGGTGATGATCTTTGGGATGTGGGAAGGTGACGGTGATGAGCTTTGGGATGGGGAGGGTGAAGGTGATGATCTTTGGGATGTGGGAAGGTGACGGTGATGAGCTTTGAGATGGGGAGGGTGAAGGTGATGATCTTTGGGATGGGGAGGGTGATGGTGATGATCTTTGGGATGGGGAGGGTGATGGTGATGATCTTTGTGATGGGGAGGGTGAAGGTGATGATCTTTGGGATGGGGAGGGTGAAGGTGATGATCTTTGGGATGGGGAGGGTGAAGGTGATGATCTTTGGGATGTGGGAAGGTGACGGTGATGAGCTTTGAGATGGGGAGGGTGAAGGTGATGATCTTTGGGATGGGGAGGGTGAAGGTGATGATCTTTGGGATGGGGAGGGTGATGGTGATGATCTTTGGGATGGGGAGGGTGATGGTGATGATCTTTGGGATGTGGGAAGGTGACGGTGATGAGCTTTGAGATGGGGAGGGTGAAGGTAATGATCTTTGTGAAGGGGGAAGGTGACAGTGATGATCTTTGGGATGGGGAGGGTGAAGGTGATGATCTTTGGGATGGGGAGGGTGATGGTGATGATCTTTGGGATGGGGAGGGTGAAGGTGATGATCTTTGGGAGGCAGAAGGTTGAACTGATGCACTTAGGAAGGGAGAAGGGAGAAGGTGAGGCTCTTTGAGAAGTGAAGTGATGTCCTTGGATAGGGAGATGGCAGGAAACACGTTGTAATAAGAAATAGAGAGTTATTGAAGGTGGCAAGATAAGGCTGAAGACACAGCAAGTGGTCCATCACTCTCCTGGCTTGTACCTTGTAGATATTAGAAAGGTTATTGGGTCAGGAGATCAGTCACTCACTGCAGACTCCGGCCTGGTCTGACAAACAAAGACTGATGTGTCTGGTCAGGCTGAGCTGTTAGCCAGTGAGGACACAGGGAATTTTTGTTGATGATCATGGGTAGTGTTAAGGGTAGGTGGTTAGACTTTCCCTTTTCGAAAATATGGTGTACAAACCAGTGATCAATTTGGTTATTGCCAGTGAATGTCAGGGTGTGGCAGATATGATTGTGTTCACACTGGTGATCAGTTTAAATGCAGTCAGTGTCAGGGTGCTGAACCAGAAACATGTTGGAAGAAAATAGGATTGATCTAAAATGGGCTGGCACTGTCTGATGGCCCGATTGGCATCTTCTGCCCTGCAGTAATTCTGTAATTCCAAAGTTTCCATCTATACTGATGGAGAATGAGTGGGGCACATGGAATTCAATACAAGAGCGCCGAGAGCTATGGATTTTAGTCTTGGTATGGCGGGACAGGTAGGTCCTACACTGTGCACAACCGGAATGCGGTATCGCACTGATCTGGGCTCCGCACACACTCATTATTTGTGAATCTCGCAGGAAGCAGTGGCGGTTGCTGGGCGCCTTGGGTGCAGCAAGTAGAGTTGGCCCTTCACAGTACCAGAGACCTGGCTTTAATCCCGATCTCTATCTTCTCCCTGTCAACCCGTGGGTTTCCCTCAGTCCGGTTTCCTCCCGCATCCCAAAGAGTGCACGGGCTCTGTGGGCTAGTTGATCACCTGGCGTGTTGGAGTGTGGCCGAATCCAGCGGGTTACCCAGAACATAGGATTGGAACTCGGTTCTCACTGCTGACGACAGGAACGAGGGGACTGAGAGTTTGGATGTGGGATTCGTATAGCATTAGTGGGTGACTCTTGGTCAGCAGGGTCACGGAAGGCTGAACGGTCTGTTCCCGGTTCTGTCTCTCTCTCCCTCACTCCGCACAAAGCTCTGATTAGATCTTTTCACTGTGTCCATGCTGACAATTCCGCGTGGGTTCTGAAGGGGAGCGGCGCTCCCTCAAGGTGTGAAGAACAGTAGAAATACCATTCGGCCCCTCGACTCTAAACCAGGGCTAGTCTGTACTCTCGGGGATCCTTCGCCCTCGCGACTTATGGACAATCTGTGTCTGAAACATACCCGAATTCATATACATTAGGATTCAGGGTCTCCTTATCGCCAGTCACCTCATGTGTGGACACTCCTGTGCCTAGCGTCACTTAATGGACGTACAATCATCAATCTATGTATATAAGGTATCTTATGTTTTATATTTATTGTGTGCTTTTAAAAATAATTATTGTTTTCTTTATTCTTTTGTGTTTTTCGTGCCGCATTAGGTCCGGAGTAACAATTATTTCGTTCTCCTTTACACTTGTGTACAGGAAATGACATTAAACAATCTTGAATCTCTTCTCCACAGATGCTGCTCGGCCCGTTGTGATCCTCTGACAAATTGTGTGTTGCTCCAGATAGAGTTTCCCCACGCAGACCCCCATTCCCGAGTTAAGCAGGCAACTACTGGCCTAGGTCAGAGGTTGCTCCCCCCTCCCATTTCTTTCCGTGACGAATCTCGCCGCTACCCACCCCAGCAGCGTGGCCTGCCGTCTCCAGGAACGGTTAGAGTGGAAATGCCACAATCCCTCCCCTCCGTAAACTGGGGCGGTTTACCAGCGCTTCCCTTCCTTTCCCCCCCCCCCCACCCCCCATCACCACTTTCGCGTTCCGTGTGTGGGAGCTTGCTGTGCATTACCTTCTCCACTGTACAGTCCCACTATCGCCGGAGCTTGGGAGTGTCCTGCGGTGAGAGGCGCTACATAAACGCAGAGAGGGATTTTGTTCGGCTGCCGGGGAGTGCGCGGCGCGGTCCCGGTCGGGGAACCGTGGGCGGGGGCGCGCTCTGACTGACTGGGCGCCGGCTTTGTTCGCTGGGGGTGTCGGCGCCGCCGGCTGCATCAACCTGCACAGTCCCGTCTCCGCGCTGCAGGCTCCGCACATCTGCCCCCGCCGGGCAGGGACAAGTCCGGGACACTCCTCCACACCGGTGCAGGATCGGAAATCGGCAGCGCTCTGGTTGGGAGAGCGGTTCAGCCAGCACGGTCCGAAGCCCGAGCATCTAAGACCAGAGCTGCGGCTCTCGTAGCCTCGGTATGTGAAGTCCATTCTTCTGTCGGTCGCCGCCGGGCAAGGGACCGGACCGGGCAGTCACTGAGCGGCTGTCCAGCTGCGCTCCGCAGTGTCCAGGGTCGCGCTGCCCAGGTGACCGCTTCCCGGGTCCTTTCTCTTAACGACTCCGGTTTTTATTTTGGGGGGGGGGGGGAGAGTTGGCAACGGAACGGGTTGTCATCATGATTTATGGTGTCGGTACGGCCGGGGGTGTCAGACCCATGATGGGATTACCCTCGTCCCCGTACCCGGCCAGAGTCACACCGGAACACGGGAAAGGAACCGTGCAGGGAGAAGGTAGAGGAAGAGGGATGTGGGGGGAAGAGAAGAGATGTGGGTTTGAAAACGAGACGGGAGGGAGACACGGGCAACAACAAAGGGATTAAGGTATCAAACAAAAGATGCCGCCGTAGGAAGGAGGAAGCGCGGAGCGCTCGCTTGATACCCCCCTCCCTCTATCCCGGGATCGATCTCCATTGATGGTTTCTGCCGCTGTGCGCCGTCTCCGAATCCCCGCACAGCCGGCAGGGTTCCGCGGGACTCGGAGCCAGGCAAAGTTGCCCGCTGAGCTGGCTGTTGTTACCACCAGATGTGGACATAAGTGCCCGCTCTATCGGCTGCTGTCGTCACTAGACGTGGACACAGTATCCGCTGAAATGGCCGCTGTTATCGCCAGATGTGGAAACTGGGTCCGCTCTATCGGCTCTGTCGCCGCCAGATGTGGAGAGGGTCCACTGAACCGTCTGCTGCCACCACATCTGGACACAGGGTGCCCGCTCAGTGGGTTAAAGGGTCTGTGTAAATCGCTCCTCCCTGTAGAGCAATGGGGAATGTGGGAAGAGTGAAGTTCATGGAAAACTAGTGGAAAATAGGATTCTTCTGTGAGCTAGCAGAGGTTCGATTGACGGAACGGTCTCCTTCCAATCGGCTACCGTTCGCTATATGTGGGAGATGGCGAGTTACACTTTTCATTGTGTGCGTTTGGAATTAATTGAACTCTTAAATACACGATGCCCATTTAAATTCACCCATCATGGGAAAAGCACGGGAGGTAATTCTTGGCCCTTTGCATTCCGTGCAAATCCAACAACTTGCGGTCCCTCTGCCGGGGAGCACCCTTGGCGAGAAACAGCTCCCTTTGGACCGGTTGTTTGGAGCCGCGGGGTTGCTCTGTGTCTCCCGTGTTGCAGCAAACAATTCCTGAGCTCAGATATAATCCTATTGCTGCCGGAACTCTCCACACCAGCTCCGGATTCCGGTTAAAACCGCTGCAAATCCCGCACCCGTTCCCCAACGAGCGGAGAGCGGTCTTTTCGAATAGCATTTCTGTTGCGACTAAACGGAGAGATCGACCTCACTCTGAAATTATTATTAACATTATAATAGTAAGCACATTAAAAATCAGTAAATAAGATAGCTTGTATACATAGATTGATTGTATGTCCATTATTTGACGCTAGGCACAGTAGTGTCTGTTCATAAGGGGACTGACGTAGTGGTGGTTGGGGGTGTGTAGGGGTGAGTTAGTGGATGGAGGTGTTGATCAGCTTGAGTGGTTACGGGCTCCTGGTTGCCCCCGCGGCCGGATCCACGTATGGCTTTTCTGCACAGCCATTCCCCCAATCCATAAACCCAGCGGCACATCATCTCATCACCCCGGAACCAAGGCCTGAAGTGAAAGTTCAGAAACCCTTTCTCCCTGTAGGATCCCCGCGCACACAGCGAGCTCACCACTGTTGTTGGAACACATTTCGCACTGTGACCGCCCGCTCTCATCCCCCCCCCCCCAACTACTGCTGGATCCTTACAGCCCTGTCTCTCAGTCGCTACCTCCCCAATCCCAAATGGACCACTGGCCCTCAGCCATGGTCTTCCCCCCCCCCCACTTAACTGTCAGACTTAACAAACACGTCCGCAAATAGTCACTGAACATAGAACAATACAACACACTACAGCCCTTAGGCCCACAATGTCATGCCAACCTTTCAACCTACTCTAACATCAATCTTACCTTTTCCTTTTACATAGCCTCCGTTTTTCTTTCATCCATCTGCCTATGGATGAGCCTCTTAAATGTCCCTAAAGTATCTGCCTCTATCACCACCCTGGATCAGACTATATCACATTAGACTTTGCTCTCTAATGCCTAATGAAAGGCTCTCTACCCTTCCCAGTCTGTGCCTTGACCTCTACTCAAACAGTTTTCTCTCATCTCAAGCACAGGTTCTTTACTTCAGCCATGTGCAGGCAAGCCCTGTTGTTGGACATCTCCCTGTGCTGAACCCATCCGGTCTGACCTGCCTGCACAAGGTGGTCAGTTACTTTCCCAGTCTGGTCTTCCTTTCATTGCCTGAGCCCATAGGGGTTTATCACATTGAGGACCAGGGCAACTTCTTTCCCCCTTTCTCCCAAGGTACCCTGAGGTCCTCCCAAAGGATAATGGAGGGAAGAGGGGAGAAATCCTGTGCCCCCATTGTTGCTTTTTCATTTTCCAGCATGTGTTCAAGATTGTTTAATGTCATTCCCAGTACACAAGTGAAAAGGAGAGCAAAATAATTGTTTCTGGATCTGATGCAGCACCAAAACACACAATAAGTATAAATACTTATGATAGCCAATATACATAGATTGATTGTCTGTCCATAAAGTGACGCTGGGCACAGGAATGCCTGTACATAAGGGCACTGACAGGAAATGATAAAGTGGTGGTGGCTGGGGGTGTGGAGGGGTTGATCAGTCTTACTGTTTGGTGAAAGTAACCGTTTTTGAGTCTGGTGGTCCTGGTGTGGATGCTACATAGCCTCCTTCCTGATGAGAGTGAGACAAACAGTCCATGAGCAGGCTGGATGGGATCCTTCATGATGTTACTGACCCTTTTCCGGCACCTTTCTGTATATATGCCCTTGATGGTGGGTCAGCTGGTGCTAGTGAGGCATTGGGCATTTTTGACTACCTGCCAAGTTCCTGCATGCTTATCAAGTTGAAGATCAAAGCAACTTCTTTCAAGGTACCTTGAGGTCCTCCTGCAGGCTAGCAACTGGGAATAATGGAGGAATGAAGGGAGAAACCCTCTGTCCCAGTTTGATAAAGCCCTGTCACTCTTATGCATACCAGCACAGTTTTATGTTCTCCACCTGTTGCTACATGATCCAGTGACCTTGGTCTTGTGGAATCTCTCTGCACCTACTGAGGACATGTCTCAAAGCCTGTTTGCCCTCCCCTGTATCCAGTCCCCCTCAGCACCTCACTGCCCAGCTTGGTCCCCAGTCAATGACTGTGCCCTAGTGTCACCTTTAGGGACCCAAACAATGCAGGCAGAAAGGTGAAGGAGCTGACAGAGGGCACAGATAATGATAGAATGGTGGGGCAGAATGAGTTCCAACAGGAGAAAGTAAAACTGGCAATAGGCAGAAGCCAATAATTTCAATAGAAATTTGAGTGGATTTCCCAAGAAAGGCCATTCTGGGGTTCAGGGAGAACGGAGGAAAGGTTGAAGAGAACACCATTAGACCATAGGACATAGGAGCAGAATGAGGCCATTTGGCCCATGAGTCTATTCCACAATTCCATCATGGCTAATTTATTATCCTTCTTAAACTCATTCTCCTGCCTTCTCACCGTAACAATAGACAATAGGTACAGGAGCAGGCCATTCGACCCTTCGAGTCAGCACCACCATTCAATGTGATCATGACTGATCATCTATAATCAATGTCTCGTTCCTGCCTTCTCCCCATATCCCTTGACTCCGCTATCTTTAAGAGCTCTATCTAACTCTTTCTTGAAAGCATCCAGAGAACTGGCATCCACTGCCTTCTGAGGCAGAGCAATCCATAGATCCACAGCTCTCTGGGTGAAAAAGTTTTTCCTGAACTCTGTTCTAAATGGCCTACCCCTTATTCTTAAACTGTGGCCTCTGGTTCTGGTAACATTTTACACCCTGACTAATCAAGAACATATCAACCCCCTCTTTAAATATACTTAATGACGGCCTCCACAGCCATCTGTGGCAATGAATTCCATAGATTCACTACCCTTTGGCTGAAGAGATTCCTCTTCTTTCTGTTCTAAATAGATCTCCTTCTATTCTGAGGCTATGCCTTCTGGTCCTAGACTAATCCAACATGGGAAACATCCTTTTCATGGCCACTCTAACTAGGCCTTTGAATATTTAATTGGTTTCAATGAATTTCCCTGCATTTTTCTAAACCCCAGCAAGTACAGGCCATCAAATGCTCCTCATACGTTAACTCTTTAATTCTCAGAATCATATTCCCCTGAAGGGGGGACAGTACAATGGGGGCATGGAGAAGGTTGTAATCAGGCCGAATGGTGTGTGTGTGTGTGTGTGTGTGTGTGTGTGTGTGTGTGTGTGTGTGTGTGTGTGTGTGTGTGTGTGTGTGTGTGTGTGTGTGTGTGTGTGTGTGTGTATCTGTTCGTGCGTGTTTATGTGTGTTTGCCTGTCTGTGTGTGTGTATCCATGTGCGTGTATGTTTGTGTATGTGTAGGTCTGTGTCTCTGAGTGTATGTCTGTGTGTGAGTGTGTGTACGTGTGTATGTCTCTGCATGTGTGTGTTCAATCTCTGTCTGTGGAATTATTTTCATTGCTTTGGGCTGAGCTTGTGAACAAGATTGTCACAGCCTAGTCTGAGTAATGGGCCTTTGCGTTCTATCTCTCCGTATCTCCATACTTCACCGCTCAGTGAACAACTGCTTCTTTGATTGGAGTCAGTTGTGCTTTTAATAATTCCAGCCATGTCGTGGGACACACTGTGAATGTTAAGTCGAAAGAAGCCTGGCCAAGCTAGTTACAGGTTTTGAAGAAGTGAAAACCAACCTTGTTCTGTTCTGCTGATCAGAGAGGAGTCAGACATCTTGAGGACTTGACCAACTGGTTGAATGGTATCACACCTGGTCCGTTGTGTTAATGAGAAGATGGAAGAAAATATTTTAAGTATCTCCCTATGGAATATTAGCCAGCTCCCTCCCCCTTTCCCATCACCTCTCCACCTAAAGCACTGCCTGGACAGAACTCCTCTGTACCCTGTTTCATGACCACTCTTTCAATGTGTTGTAGGATAGGGGTGGTAACCTGTGGTATATCCTGTCAGCCCTGGGGATTTATCTATCCTAACTTTTTTCAAAGTACCAGCACATCCTTTTTCTTAACGTCGACATGTTCCAGTATATCAACCTGTTGTACACTGTCGTCACATTCAAGTTCCCTCTCATTGGTGAATACTGAAGCAAAGTATTCACTAAGGACCTCCTCTACCTCCTCTGACTCCTGGCACATGCTTCCTTTTCTATTCTCGATTGGTCCTACACTCACTCCATTCATTCTGATGTTCTTCACATACATGTAGAATGCCTTTGGTTTTTGCTTAATCCTACTCACCAAGGCCTTCCCATGTCCCCTAACTCTCCAAAATGCTTTCTTACGTACCTTCCTGGTTGCCTTGTAACTCTGTCTGATTCTTGCTTCCTAAACCATTAAGTAAGCTTCTTTCTTCCTCTTGACTAGATGTTTCATATCTCTTGTTAACCATCTCTTCACCAGCCCATCCTTTCTCTGCCTCCATTGGACAAACCTATCCAGAACCCCATGCAAGAGCTTCCAAAACAACCTCCACATTTCTGTTGTGCCTTTCCCAGAGTATATTCATTCTCAATTTGCACTTCCAAGTTCCTTCCCAGTAGCATCATAATTACCCTTCCCAATTAAATACCTTTCCATACTGTCTGCTCCTATCCCTGCCTGAGACTATGGTAAAGCGGGGGGAGTTGTGGTCACTGTCTCTGAAGTGCTGACCCAGTGAGAGATCTGTCACCTGACCTGATTCATCTCTGAGTAGCAGATCCAGTGTGCCCTCACCTCTAGTCAGCCTATGCACATATTTTGACAGGAATCCTTCCTGAACACAGCTAACAAATTTCACCTCATCTAAGCCTTCTGCGCTCAGGAAGTTGCAGTCAATATAAGGGATTTTGAAATCACACATTCATTGTGAAAATCCTACCCTTAATTGTCATCCCAAGATGCACATCCAAATTAAACTTCATCTGCTATTCCTCGGCCCACTTCCCCAGCTGATCTAGATTCCTCTGTAAATCCTGATAACCATCTTCACTGTCAATGACACCTTTCTTTTTCAAGTCATCTGCAGACCCACTAACCATACCTTTTTACATTTTCATCTAAATCATTAATATACATGACAAACAACAATGGGCCCAGAACTGACCCCTGAGGCGCACCACTAGTTATGGGCCTCCAGTCTGAAAAACAATTTTCCACCATCTCCTCATCTCCTACCATCAAGCCAGTATGTGTGCAATTAGTCAGCACCCCCTAAATCCCATATAATCTAATTTTCCATTTGAGTTTCCCATGAGGATCCTCATCAGTCCACATGGAACACGTGTATTGCTCTGCCCGCACATAGAAATCACCCCTTGACCTTCCAAACAGCAGGAGTCCAGGTTTCCATGCATAGACTGCATGTCATGCCTCTGCCCTGGGAGTGTCCCATCATCAGGAGACATCATCCTTTGTGTCTCGGACAGGATGTGTGACAGGACATTCACGAAGCAATATCAGCGATAGAATCAAGAAAGATAGAGCAAAGTTTGCTTCAAAGTTCAAAGGACATCTATTATCAAAGTATGTACACAGTATACGACCCTGTGATTCGTCCTTCTGCTGGCAGCCATGAAGCAAAGAAACACCATGGAGTGAGAGAGAGAGAGAGTGTGTGTGTTTGTGTGTGTGTGTCTAGGAGTGCCCCATCAACAGGAGTCAGGACAAACCTGTTTGAACAAAACATCAAACATCCAACATGCAAAAAAAATCAAATTATGCAAACAGCAAAAAGCGAGGAAATAACACACAGAGTATTAAACATCGAAGTGCCAAGTCCCCAAAACCATTCAAAAGTAATAGCCATTGAGTCAGTTCAGTTTAGAGTTGTGTCAATGACTGCAGGCTTCAGCCACAAAGCCCATTCTGCGCCAAAGTGTCTCAATCAATCGTGCAAATAGCAAAAAAAAAGAGTAACCAGAAACACATGGACCATGAACTGCAAAGTCGTCCAAAAACGAGTCCACAATGGTTAAGCGCATTCAGCACTGTGGTAATTAAAGTTATGACAGTGTGGATTTGGAATTGATTTGCCCACAGAAGAATAGGTGGTTATAGATGGAGTATACTCTGACTGGAGGTTGGTGACCAGTGATGTTCCATGGGGATCTGTTCTGCAACCCATGCTTTTCGTGATTTTTACAAGTGAGTTGGTTGACGAAGTGGGAAGATGGATTAGTAAGTTTGCAGATGACACAAGGTTTGGTGGAGTTGTGGATAGTGTAGAGGATTGTCACAGGTCACAAAAGGACATTGATAAGATACAGAACTGGGCTGAGTGTGCAGATGGAGTTTAATCTCTTCACCATCTACACCTCAGACTTCAACAACTTGCCATCTTCAGAAGTTTTCTGATGACTCTGCCATAGTTGGATGCATCAGCAAGGGAGATGAGGCAGAGTACAGGGCTACGGTGGGAAACTTTGTCACATGGTGTGAGCAGAATCATCTGCAGCTTAATGTGAAAAAGACTAAGGAGCTGGTGGTGGACCTGAGGAGGGCTAAGGCACCAGTGACCCTTGTTTCCATCCAAGGGGTCAGTGTGGAAATGGTGGAGGATTACAAATACCTGGGGATACGAATGGACAATAAACTGGACTGGTCAAAGAACACTGAGGCTGTCTATAAGAAGGGTCAGAGCCATCTCTATTTCTTGAGGAGACTGAGGTCCTTTAACATCTGCTGGACGATGCTGAGGATGTTCTATGAGGCTGTGGTGGCCAGTGCTATCATGTTTGCTGTTGTGTGTTGGGGTAGCAGGCTGAAGGTAGCGGACACCAACAGAATCAACAAACTCATTTGTAAGGCCAGTGATGTTGTGGGGGTGGAACTGGACTCTCTGACGGTGGTGTCTGAAAAGAAGATGCTGTCCAAGTTGGATGCCATCTTGGACAATGTCTCCCATCCACTCCATAATGTACTGGTTAGGCACAGGAGTACATTCAGCCAGAGACTCATTCCACCGAGATGTAACACTGAGCATCATAGGAAATCATTCCTGCCTGTGGCCATCAAACTTTACAACTCCTCCCTTGGAGTATCCAACACCCTGAGCCAATAGGCTGATCCTGGACTTATTTCCACTGGGCATAATTTACTTATTATTATTTAATTATTTGTGGGTTTATATTGCTATATTTCTACACTATTCTTGGTTGGTGCATCTGTAACAAAACCCAATTTCCCTTGGGATCAATAAAGTATGTCTGTCTGTCTGTCAATCTGGAAAAGTGTGAAGTGATTCACTTTGGAAGGTTGGATTTGAAGGTAGAATACAGGGCTAATGACAGGCATTTTAGCAGTGTGGAGGAATAGAGGGATCTCGGGATCCAAGTTTGAATACAGGGTTAATGACAGACATGTCAGCAATGTGGAGGAATAGAGGGATCTTGGGGTCCAAGGTAGAATACAGGGTTAATGACAGGCATCTCAGCAGTGTGGAGGAATGGAGGGATCTTGGGGTCCATGTTCAAAGATCTCTCAAAGCTGCCTTGCAATTTGAGAGGGTTATTAGTATGGTGTGTTGGCCTTCATTAGTTGGGGATTGAGTTCAATAGCTGTGAGGTAATATTGCAGCTCTATAAAACCTGGAAGTATAGGAAAGAATTCTGAGGTAGGTTTTTTAGAGGGTGCTGGGGGTGTGGAATGCCAGGGTGGTGATGGAGGCAGATACTTTAGGGACATTTAAGGCACCCTTAGATAGACACTTGGATGAAAAAAAATAGAGGGTTAGATTGATCTTGGGGCAGGTGAAAAGGTTGGCACAACATCATAGTTAAAGGGCTTGCACTGTTCAATGTTCTGTTCTCTACCAGATTAGTCAGCATACATCTATGCTCAATTAGACATAATGAACAAGAGGTCCGTCACCTATCACAGCACCCAGTGAGACCACAGTCAGTCTTGTGCCTTTTCCATTTCACTGACTAATCTCCAGGCCCTCTGATTCCCTAAATGGCCAAATAATTGATTGACCTTCTCCTTGTATACAGTATAATCAGTGTTCATACATGCCCAGATGCCCATCAGAGGGAATTCCAGAGATTCACAACACTATGAATGAAGAATTTCCTTCTATCCTCTGCACCTTTCTTACCTGTCCTCCACCCTCCCCCTGCCCTCTCAGTCCATTTTACTCAGGTGACAGCTCAGCCCCCAAACTCCTGTGAGAAATGCATTGTCTTAGTCACTCAATGTTTAAACATAGTGGGAAGGCAGAAGCCATGGTCGCTCGTACAGGCAGATCCACAGCAGATCACTGAAGCAGGGTGTTCATGCAGAAAGCAGTGAGACTGGTAACAGACTCCCAGTGAGAGGAGCAGAGAAATATTTCAGTGGGAACTGGATAAACTCAGAAAGGGGAAGGGAATTGGAGCCAGAATCAGGTCTTTTATCATTGACTTAGATGATGTGAAATTTGTTGTTTTGCAGCAGCAGTACAAAGAAAAGACAGAAAAATCTCACAATTATAAAATAAAAATTAGTGCAAAAAAAGAATGAGGTAGGGTTCATGGACTGTTCAGAAATCTGATGGTGGAGGGGAAGAAGCTGGTTCTTGTGGGTCTTCCGTATCTCCTCCCTGATGGTAGAAATGAGAAGAGGGCATGTCCCGGATCATGAGAGTCCTTGATGATAGATGCTCCCTTCTTGAGTTGCTGCCTCTTGAAGAAGACCACAATGGTGGGGACAGTTTGTGCCTGTGATGAAGCTAATTGAATCTACAGCCCTCTGCAGCCTTTATAATCCTGTACTTTGCAGCCTTCATACCAGACAGTGATGCAACCAGTCAGAATGCTTTCCATGGCCCATCTGTAGAAATTCGCTGGAGTATTGGGTGACGTACCAAATCTCCTGAAATTCCTAACACAGTAGAACTGCCAGCATGCCTTCTGCATGGCTGCATCAATGTGGTGGGCCCAGGATTGGTGCAAAAGTGGGGTGGAGGAGATTATGATGTTGGGGGGGGGGGGGTTGGGTGCAGTGGACAGGAGTGACGTATGGTGAGAGATCTGAGAATGGATCTGCTGTATTCCCTCCTCTGTGGCCTGGCAATGCTCCAGAAATATCTCCCAAGGCATTGAAGATGAACAAAGTGAGACAAAATTGGACCAGTGGAGGAAGTGTGGTAGTGTGGTTGGTGGGGGGAGGGGCGGGATTCAGAGAGGAAGAAAGAAACAGAGGTGATTGAGAAGGAACCCCTGTACTTGGGTGAAGAGAAGTCAGTGTTGGAGTGAGGCTGAGAAAATCACAGTGGATATTGTTGTCTTTGTTAATTGGTTTGTGTGTTGTAGCTGCAGTCTGAATATGACTCCACCACTGCACTCAGGACTAATTGATATAACTTAATCAGAGGCATGGTTAGTTTTATCTCTGTTTGTTGTACAGCACTGTCACACCGCCCAGGGGATTGGTACAGCAGTTGTGGCTGTGTCTCAGTCCGTGTTCTCACCCCCACTCTCTCCAGACAGAAGCCTTCTTAAAATAATCAGTCCCATGTGACTGGTCACTAATTGGCAATATCTTTCAGTAAAACTGGGTTACCTGAGTTGGGAATTAAAACTGTATGACTGTTTTCATAATATGAAGGAATTCTCTGACATGTTATCCATATGGAGTACATCTCAGCTAAATCTCATCATCCATTGTTAAACAATTATTCAGTCTAAAAGTAGCTGGGCTTGTTCCTGTGTCCATTAACAGCTTCATCATTAGACCATAAGACTTAGGACCAAGGAAATGACTATTTTATAGACAGTAATAATCATATTTTAATTTGAAATTATTCACTCTCTTAAATACTTAATGTTTGTACTTTGTGTATTTTCTGTGTAAATAAACTTCTGTTGTATTGTAAAAAAAAAGCAGAATTAGGCCACTTGGCCCATTGAGTTTCCTCTGCCATTCTATCATGGCTGATTTATGATCCCTTTTAACCCCATTCTCCTGCTTTCTTCCTGTAACCTTTGACACCCTGACTAATCAAGAACCCATCAACTTCTGTTTTAAATATACCAAATGACTTGGCCTCCACAATCATCTGTGGCAACGAATTCCACAGATTCACCACCTTCAGGCTAAAGAAATTCCTCCTCATCTCTGCTATAAACAGGTGTCCCTCTATTATGAGGCTGTACTCTCTGGTCATAGGCTCACCCATTACAGGAAACATTCTCTCCACATCCACTGTTGAGGTCTTTCAATATTCGTTAGGTATTAAAAATATCGTCCCTTGTTTTTCAAAACTCCAGCAAATACATGCCCAAAGCCATCAAATGATCATCATACATGAACCCTTTCACTCCTAGAATCATTCTTGTGAATCTCCTCTGGGCCCTCTCCAAAGCCAGCATATCCTTTCTTAGATAAGGGGTCCAAAACTGCTCACAATACTTAAAGTGTATTCTGACCAATGCCTTATAAACCCTCAGCATCACACTCTTGCTCTTATAGTATAGTCCTTGTGAAATGAATGCTAACATTGCATATACTTTCCTTGCCATCAACTAAACCAGCAAGTTAACCTTTGGCGAATCCTGCACAAGGACTCCCAAGCCCCTTTGAGTAAATAGTCTATGTCTCTATTCCTTCTATCAATGTGCATAAATTGCTAATTTTCCATTTATTTGCCCATTCTACCAATCTTTCACTCGGCAGCCTCCACATCCAACATATTTTCCTTTGCAATTCCCACCAGTTCCCATGAGATCCAGCCCCAGTCAGACTTCCTCTCACTCCCTGTCTCTGATTTCCGCAGGTATCACTCTTTCCTGACAACGTGATCCATTCATTCCTCCCCACTGTCCATCCCTGGCTCCAGTGTTGTATATTCCTTGCAGCTCTGGTCCCTACACCTTCCCCCTCACTACCAACCAAACTGTTCTTCCAGGTGAGGCAGAGATTCAGGGGTGCCTACTCCAGCTCCCTTTACTGTATTTGGTGCTCCCAGTGTAACCTCCTCTGCTCTAGTGAAAGCAAGTGTGTGCAGAGAAGGCCACCATTCTGCAGAGCAGTTCCAGATAGCTCACTCTCCTGTCCTCATTTGCCAATCCCACCAGATAACCCACTCCCTGTCCTCCTTTCCAAATCCAACCAGTTAACCCACTTCCTGTCCTCATCTCCCAATCTCACCAAATAACCTACTCCCCTTTCCTATCCTCTCCCTCTCCCACCAAATAACCCAATCCCAGGCCATCCTTTCCCACCAGACAACCCACTCCCCTATCCTGCCCTCTCCTTCTCTAACCAAATAACCCAATCCCCTGCCATTCTTTTCCCCTCGTACCAAATATCCCACTCCCCTGTGCTCTCTTGATCCCACCAGATAACCCACTTCCCAGTCCTTCTCTCCCAATCCCAGCAGTTAACCCACTTCATGTCCTCATTTCCCAATTCCACCAGGTAACCCACTTCCTGTCCTCATTTCCCAGTTCCACCAGATAACCCATTTCCCAATTCCACCAGGTAACCCACTTCCCGTCCTCATTTCCCAATTCCACCAGGTAACCCACTTCCAGTCCTCATTTCCCAATTCCACCAGGTAACCCACTTCCTGTCCTCATCTCCCAATCTCACCAAATAACCTACTCCCCTTTCCTGTCCTCTCCCTCTCCCACCAAATAACCCAATCCCAGGCCATCTTTTCCCACCAGACAACCCACTCCCCTATCCTGCCCACTCCTTCTCTAACCAAATAACCCAATCCCCTGCCATTCTTTTCCCCTCGTACCAAATATCCCACTCCCCTGTGCTCTCTTGATCCCACCAGATAACCCACTTCCCAGTCCTTCTCTCCCAATTCCACCAGGTAACCCACTTCCTGTCCTCATTTCCCAGTTCCACCAGGTAACCCATTTCCCAATTCCACCAGGTAACCTACTTCCCGTCCTCATTTCCCAATTCCACCAGGTAACCCACTTCCTGTCCTCATTTCCCAATTCCACCAGGTAACCCACTTCCCATGTTCTTTTCTTCTCCCATCAGATAACCCACATCTCTATCCTCCTCTCTCATTAGATAACCCACTCCCCTGTCTCTTTTCCTAACCCCTTCACGTAACCCTCTCCTCTTTACTCCTTTTCCAATTCAACCAGATCAGAATCAGATTCTGGTTTAATATTACCAGCATATGTTGTGAAATTTGTAAACTTTATGGCAGCAGTACAATGAAATACATGATAAATAATGTGGAGGAAAAAAACCCGAATTACAGTAAGTACTTATTTATCTTTTAGTTAAATTCAAATAAGTAGTGGAAAAAAATAAAAAATAAAAAGTAGTGAGATAGTGTTCCTGGAATTAATGTCCATTCAGGAATCAGATTGCAGAGGGGAAGCAGTTGTTCCTGAATTGCTGAGTGTGTGTCTTTAGGCTCATGTACCACCTTCCTGATGGTAACAATGAGAAGAGGGTATGTCCTGGGTGTTGGAGATCATTAATGGTGGACATCACCTTCCTAAGGTAGCGCTGCTTGAAGACATCTTGGATGCTATGGAGGCTGGTACCCATGATTGTGCTGACTAATCTTACAAGTTTCTGCAGCTTATTTCGATCTTGTGCAATAGCTCCTCCATACCAGATGGTGATACAACCAGTCAGAATGCTCTTCACTGTACATTTCCGCAGTGTTTTGGTTGATAAACCAAATCTCCTCAAACTCATAGTGAAACATAGCCACTGTCTTGCCTTCTCAATAGTTGCATCAATTATGTTGTGTCCAGGTGAGCTCCTCAGAGATCTTGACACCAGGAACTTGAAATTGCTCACTCTCTCCACTTCTGATCCCTCTATGAGGATTGGTTTGTGTTCCCTCATCTTACCCTTCCAGAAGTCCACAATCAGCACTTTGGTTTTGCTGACAGTGAGTGCCAGGTTGTTGCTGTGACACCATGAAACTAACTGGTATGTATATCTTGTTCCAGTACACCCTTTAATCACCATCTGAGATTCTGCCAACAATGGTTGTATCATCAGCAATTTGGAGATGGTATTTGCACTATGCCTAGCCACACAGTCATGTATATAGAGAGAGTAGAGCAATGGACTAAGCACACACCCCTGAGGTGCACCAGTGTTGATTGTCAGCAAGCAGGAGGTGTTATTACTAATCTGCACAGATGGTGGTTTTCAAGTTAGGAAGTCGAGGATCCAGTTACAGAGGGAAGTACAGAGGCTCAGGTTCTGCAACTTCTCAATCGGGATCGTGGGAATGATGGTATTAAATGCTGAGCTATAGTGGATAAACAGCATCCTGACACAGGTGTTTGTGTTGTCCAGGTGATCCAAGATGTGTGGAGGGCCATTGAGATCATGTCTGCTGCAGACCTATTGTGGCGATAGGCAAATTACAGTGGGTCCAGGTCTTTGCTGATTTCAACAGTTGATTCCAGCCATGATCAACCTCTCAAAACATTTCATCACTGTAGATGTGAGTGCTACTGGACGACAATCATTAAGGCAGCTCACCCTGCTCTTCCTGGGCACTGGTATTGCCTTTTTGAAGCAGGTGGGAACTTTGAAAGCAGCATTGAAAGGTTGAAAATGTCTTTGAGTACCCCGGTGAGATGGTTGGCACAAGTGTTCAGAGCCTTACCATCGGGCCCTGCTGCCTTTGCGAGGATTCATCCTCTTGAAAGACAGCCTGATATCAGTCTCTGAGACAGAGATCACAGTCACTGGATGCCATGGGGATGCTCATAGCTATGGTTTTATTCTCCCTTCCAAAATGAACATAAAAGGCATTAAGCTCATCTGGTAGTGAAGCATCGCTGCCATTCATGAAGTTGGGTTTTGCCTTGCAGAAAGTACTGTCCTGCAAACCTTGTCAGAGTTGACATGCATCCGATGTCATGTCCAATCTCTCTCAGAATTGCTTCTTGGCTCCTGAAATACCCCTCTGCAAGTCATACCTGGTTTCCTTATATAGACCTGAGCCACCAGACTTAAATAACATAGATCTAGCCTTCAGCAGACTTTTAACCTCCAAGTTCATTCATGGCTTTTGGCTTGGGAATGTACAATAAGTTTTCTTCGACACACACTTATCCACAGAGGTTTTAATGAAGTTGGTGACAACTGTGGTCGACCATCTCTCTGACCTGAAAGTCTTGACTATTCCTTGACAGAAAACACTGCCCATCACTCAGACCAGAAAACCTCTCTGACTGGAAATGCCGACCATCCCTCTGACCAGAAACATTGACCACCCCTCTGACAAGAAACATGATCCATACTGTTGTAAGAATTACTTCTTATGACAATGATCTGTGAATCATAGAGAGATTTGTATTTACTGATAAGTACCTTCATTGTTTAAACTAACAAGTACGTGAATTTATACACTAAATACCTTGTGTGCACACCTGGTGTATCCCTGACTCTCTTGAACAGTCAAAGAATGGTAAAGGTATTACCCGGGCAAAGGAGTCTAAGCTGACCAGGCATTCCTCGTTGTCCTGATTCTCTTGCCTTGTATAACACACAAGGTCACTCAGGCTTGTATCTGCGATGGTTATTCTTCAAAGTTACCACTGTCAGCACACACGAAACATCCACTTTTATATCCATTCCTTATCAATTCAAATAATGCATTCCAGTGTCATTGGCCATAGGTCTGGCCTTTAATACCTTGTTCTTGGCTCTGCTCCAAGTTAGCATCCACTTATTGCCCTCTTCCCATCAAATGACAGTCGATAATTTATGGCTCTTTGTTCTCAATCAGCAACGAGCTTGAATCATTCCAGGCAGGCACAACCCCAACATTCACAAACCTGCATGTTATATATAGCCAACCAAGGAACATCTCACAAATAACTTCTTATTTGGAAATGATCTCCAGTCCAGCAGATTACCTGAAGTAGAGAGACAGAAACATAGAAACATAGAAAACCCACAGCACTCTACAGGCCCTTCGGCCCACAATGCTGTGCCGAACATGTACTTACTTTAGAAATTACTTAGGGTTACCCATAGTCTTCTGTTTTTCTAAGTGCCATATACCTATCCAGGAGTCTCTTAAAAGACCCTATCATATACGCCTCCACCACCATCGCCAGCAGCCCATTCCACGCACTCGTCACTTTCTGCGTAAAAAACTTACCCCTGACATCTCCTCTGTACCTACTTCCAAGCACCTTAAAACTGTTCTCATGTTACCCATTTCAGCCCTGGGAAAAAGCCTCCCACTATCCACATGATCAATGCTTCTCATCATATTATACACCTCTATCAGGGTACCTCTCATCCTCTGTCGCTCCAAGGAGAAAAGGCCGAGTTCACTCAACCTTATTCTCATAGGGCATGCATTCCAATCCAGGCAACATCCTTGTAAATCTCCTCTGCACTTTCTCTATAGTATCCACCTCCTTCCTGTAGTGAGGTGACCAGAACTGAACACAGTACTCCAAGTGGGGTCTGACCAGAGTCCAAAATAGCTGTAACATTACCTCTTATGGTTGATGAAGGCCAATACACCGTATGCCTTCTTAACCACAGAGTCAACCTGCGCAGCAGCTTTGTGTGTCCTATGGACTTGGGCTCCAAGATCCCTCTGATCCTCCACACTGCCAAGATTCTTACCATTAATACGATATTCTGATATCATATTTGACCTACCAAAATGAACCACCTCACAGTAATCTGAGTTGAATTCCATCTGCGACTTCTCAGCCCAGTTTTACACCCTATCGATGTCCTGCTGTAACCTCTGACAGCTCGCCACGATGTCCACAGCACCCCCAACTTTTGTGTCATCAGAAAATTTACTAACCCATCCCTCCACTTCCTATCCAGGTCATTCATAAAATTGAAGGGGTCCCAGAACAGATCCCTGAAGCACACCACTGGTTACCAACTCCATGCAGAATATGAACTATCTACAACCACACTTTGCCTTCTGTGAGCAAGCCAATTCTGGATTCACAAAGCAATGTCTTCTTGGATCCCATGCCTCCTTACTTTCTCAATAAGCCTTGCACGGGGATTGCTGAAATCCATATACACTGTATCTAATGCTCTACCTTCATCAATGTGTTTAGTCACAGCCTCAAAAAATACAATCAGGCTCGAAGGGCACAACCTGCCTTTGACAAAGCCATGCTGACTATTCCTAATCATATTATGCCTCTTCAAATGCTCAAAAATCCTGCCTCTCAGGTTCTTTTCCATCAACTTACTGAACCACTGAAATAAGACACAGTATAATTTCCTGGCTCTCTCTACTCCCTTTCTTGAATAAGGGAACAACATCTGCAACCTTCCAATCCTTTGGAACCTCTCCCATCCCCATTAATGATGCAAAGATCATTGCCAGAGGCTCAGCAATCTCCTCCCTCCCCTCTCACAGTACGCTGGGGTACATTTCATCTGGTCCCGGAGACTTATCCAACTTGATGCTTTCCAAAAGCTCCAGCACATCCTCTTTCTTAATATCTACATGCTTGAGCTTTTCAGTCTGCTGCAAGTCATCACTACAATCACCAAGATCCTTTTCCATAGTGAATACTGAAGCAAAGTATTCATTAAGTACCTCTGCTATTTCCTCCGGTTCCATACACACTTTCCCACTGTCACATTTGATTGGTCCTATTCTCTCACATCTTACCCTCTTGCTCTTCACATGCTTGTAGAATGCCTTGGGGTTTTCCTTAATCCTGCTTGTCAAGGCCTTCTCATGGCACATTCTGTCTCTCCTAATTTCATTCTGAAGCTCCTTCCTGCTAGCCTTGTAATCTTCTTATCATTACCTAGATTTTTGAAACTTTCATTACAGTTCCTGTACCCTACCATCCTTTCCCTGTCTCATTGGAGTGTACCTATGCAGAATACCATGCAAATATCCTCTGAACATTTGCCACAGTTCTGCTGAACGTTTTCCCAAGAACATCTGTTCCCAATTTTATGCTTCCAAGTTCCTGTCTGATAGCTTTGTATTTCCCAATTAAATGCTCCACTTAAATGCTTTCCTAACTTGTCTGTTCCTATATTTTTCCAATGCTATGGTAAAGGAGATAGAATTGTGATCACCATCTCCACAATGCTCTCCCAATGAGAGACCTGACACCTGACCAGGCTCATTTCCCAATACCAGATCAAGTAGAGCCTTTCCTCTTGTAGGCTTATCTACATATTGTGTTAGGAAACCTTCCTGAACACACCTAACAAACTCTACCCCATCTAAACCCCTTGCTCGAAGGAGATGCCAATCAATATTTGGGAAATAAAATCTTGCGCCATGACAATCCTGTTATTATTACACCTTTCCAGAATCTTTTTCTCTCTCTGCTCCTTGATGTCCTTGTTACTATTGGATGGTCTATAAAAAGCACCCAGTAGAGTTATTGACCCCTTTCTGTTTTTAACTTCCACCCATAAAGACTCAGTAGACGATCCCTCTATGACTTCCTCCTTTTCTGCAGCCGTGATGCTATCTCTGATCAGCAGTGCCACACCCCCACCTCTTTTGCCTCCCTCCCTGTCCTTTCTGAAACATATAAAGCCTGGCACTCTAAGTAACCATTCCTACCCCTGAGTCATCCAAGTCTCTGTAACGGCCACAACATCATAACTCCAAGTACTGATCCACACTCTAAGCCGGGGTGGGCAAACTTTTTGACTTGTGGGCCATAAAGGGTTCTAAAATTTGACAGGGGGGCCGGACCAGGAGCAGATGGATGGAGTGTTTTGGTAATACACCTCATAAGAGAAAATAAAATATCATGTGTAGAAAAATAGCATATGTAGAAAACATGTGCTTTAATTTCAATTGAAAATGAACAAATGCATTACAACAAAATATCTGTCTTTGAAGTCCCATGGTATATAGCTATTTATTGAAATGACTTTTAAAACACTGAAAATTAAATTAATAAAATACAGCTTTTTTAATAGTAACCGTTATTATTTTAAAGCATTGAAAATTCTGTTATCCTTCAAGATATTATCATCATCACTCTCCTCCTGCCTGTCTTTATTTCAAAAATGTAGGAGATGCAGGTCTACTTGTCCTGCTCCTTCTTATTCAATTGTCCCCTGTGCCAAAACTCAACAACGACCAGCACAAGGAGAGAACAGTGACAGCGCGCCAGTATGCGGAGCGCGTTATTTGATCTGGAGCGCATTTTTTATTTTGAGAACCTACGAGCACCTGCGCACTACTCATGTCCATCACTTAACAGAAATGACATGTAACATGTAAGGCTTATTGAAAAAATATTTTCAAATGCATTTTTTACATAACACAACGAAGAAACTTATTTTTAATTTCAGTGGGAACAGTGTTGTTGGTCTCCCTTTTTAGCCAGCGCATCAAAGTCTGGATTTAATTTTGTTGTGGCAATTCTCAGGATGGATCTGAGGTGTTGATCAGTTGACTTGGATCTTTGATGTTCATGACGCTGAACGCCTGTTCACACAAATAGGTCGAGCCGAACAAAGAGTAAAGCGCAAATGTGGAGTAATACGCTGCACCTCAACAAAGGTCACTATGTAGCAGTGTGCTACATGCAGCGCTAAAATTACGACATGGAGTCGGTAACTGCAGTCGAAGAAAAAAACTTTTTTCGAAATCCCCAGCCTCACTTTTAAGCCTCCCTCAACCTGCCCCCCATGGCGCAGAGGCTCCAAAGCTCTGTGCTCGCAAATCCCCGCAAGCTATCTCCCTTAGCCGGAATGCTGGCTAATTGTGAGCCGGTTCGGATGTGCCAGGAAATGGGTCGCCACAAATGTATATAGAGTGCGTCATCTGTTGGGAAAACGCCAGAATTGCGGGGAAAAAACGTTAACAAGGTTTATTAATATAATTTCTTCAAGTTCTGCGGGCTGGATTAAAAAGCTTAACGGGCTGCATATGGCCCCCGGGCCGTAGTTTGCCCATGCCTGCTCTAAGCTCGTCCGCTTTGTTCATAACGTTTCTTGCATTAAAATAGACACATCTCAAACCTTCGGTCTGAGTGTATCCCTTCTCTATCACCTGCCTATCTTCCCTGTCACATTGTCTCCAAGCTTTCTCTATTTGTGAACCAACTGCCCCTTCCTCTTCAGTTTGTTTCCCACCCCCCAACAATTCTAGTTTAAACTCTCCCCAGTAGCCTTAGCAAACCTCCCTGCCAGAATATTGGTACCCCTCAGAATCCAGTGCAACCCATCCTTTTTGTATAGGTCACATCTGCCCTAAAAGAGGTCCCAATGATCCAGAAATCTGAATCCCTGCCTCCTGCTCCAATCCCTCAGCCATGCATTTATCCCCCAACTCACTCTATTCCTGTATTCACTATCGCATGGCACAGGCAGTAATCCCGTGATTACTACCTTTGAATTCCTGCTTCTCAATTTCCTTCCTAAACCCCTGTAGTCTGTTTTCAGGACCTCCTCCCTTTTCCTACTTACGTCATTGGTACCAATATGTATCATAAGCTCTGGCTGTTCACCTTCCCACTTCAGGATATCGTGGGCGTGATCAGAAACATCCTGGACTCTAGCACCTGGGCGGCAAACTACCATCTGTGTTTCTTTCCTGTGTCCACAGAATTGCCTTTCTGAACCCCTAACTATAGAGTCCCTTATCACTGCTGCCTTCTTCCTTTCCCTACCCTTCTCAGCCACAGGGCCAGACTCTGTGCCAGAGGCGAGGCCACTGTT
This sequence comes from Hypanus sabinus, assembly GCF_030144855.1. NCBI lineage: Eukaryota > Metazoa > Chordata > Chondrichthyes > Myliobatiformes > Dasyatidae > Hypanus > Hypanus sabinus. The sequence goes on along the minus strand of NC_082721.1, from coordinate 1,507,880 downwards.
GCTTCCCCCAGGTAGGCTGCTGCCCCCAACAGTACTCTAACAGGAGTACTTATTGTTAAGGGGGACAGCTATTGGGGTAAACACAAAGTACACTGCAGATGCTGTGGTCAAATCAAGATGTACAAAAAAGCTTGATGAACTCAGCAGGTCGGGCAGCATCCGTTGAAAGAAGCAGTCAATGTTGCGGGTTGAGACCCTTCGTCAGGGCTAAAGAAGGAGGGGGCAGGGGCCCTATAAAGAAGGTGGGGGGAGGGTGGAAAACCAGTCAGAAGAAAGATCAAGGGGTGGGAGAGGGGAAGCAGGGAGGGGATAGGCAGGAGAGGTGAAGAAGGAATCCTCTACTTTGGCGAGACCCGACGCAGATTGGGGGATCACTTTGTCGAGCACCTACGCTCCATCCGCCACAACAGACAGGATCTCCCGGTTGCCACTCACTTCAACTCTCCTTCATATTCCCATTCGGATATGTCCATACATGGCCTCCTCTACTGCCACGATGAGGCCAAACTTTGGTTGGAGGAACAACATCTCATATACCATCTAGGTACTCTCCAGCCCCTTGGTATGAACATCGAATTCTCCAACTTCGGGTAATTCCCTCCCTCTCCCTTCCCCCATCCCACCTTCATTCCATCTCCTCTTCTAGCTACCTATCACCTCTTATGACTCTGTCTTCTTCTACTACCCATAGTGCTTTCCCCTTAGATTCCTTCTTCACCTCTCCTCCTTATCCCTCCTGCTTCCCCTCCCCCACCCCTTGATCTTTCCTCTGACTGGTTTTCTACCCTCCCCCCACCTGCTTTATAGGGCCCCTGCCCCCTCCTTCATTAGTCCTGATGAAGGGTCTCGACCCGAAACATTGATTGCTTCTTTCAACGGATGCTGCCCGACCTGCTGAGTTCATCCAGCTTTTTTGTACATCTTGAGCTATTGGGGTACACTCTAGTATCTGACTCTTGCCCTTCCCCTTCCGTCTGTTACCCACTTATCTGCCTCCTGAGGCCCCGGTGTGATTACTTACCTATAGCTCCTCTCTATCACCTCATCACTTTCCCTGACCAGACGAAGGTCATCAAGCTGCATCTCCAGTTCCCTAATCTGGTCCCAAAGGAACAGCAGCTTGACGCACCTGGTGCAGATGTGGCCTTCTGGGAGGCTGGGAGTCTCTTGGACATCCCACATCTGACACCCAGTACAGAACACCGGCCTCACAGCTATAGTTCCTGTTCCTATTCTTCACAGGTAACTTTCCGCTTCGACCTTTTATCGCCGAAGCCCCATTGAGCTAACATCCTCCTACTCTGACTTTCTCTACCCTGATGCCCACTCTATAAAGCTGTCTTCTTTTAAAAATCTTCCTGTTGGGATAACTCGCTGATGTCCACGGGCTTGTGCAGTTGTCCCTTGATCATTGTGTCTTCTTTAAAATATTGATGAAGCCAAGCATATCAAGCTCACAAATTGGAGAATAGAGTGTCTTCACAAAATGGCAGCCTCCATCCCCAAGCAAGTAGCAAGAACAAAGACAATTAGTCTGTCTCTTTCCATTGTCCTTGATTCACTTGAATTCACTGATTTATAGACTGAAGTTCTTACTGGTCAACAATCATTCTGACTGGAAATATCAACCATCCCTCTGATTGCTCTGACTGAAAACGTCGACTATCCCTCTGACCGGAAATGCTGACCATCTCTCTGGTCCCTCTGACTGGAAACATCGACCATCCCACTGAGCAGAAACACTGACCATCACTCTGACCGGAAACACTGACCGTGACTCTGACTATTCTGCTGACCAATGATACTGACTATCGTTCAGAAAGGAAATGTTGACCACCCCCTGACCTGAAATGTTGAACATCTCTCTGACTGAAAAGTAATGCATACAAAATGCTGGAGGGACTCAGCAGGCTAGTCATCTATCAAACGTTTTGGGCCGAGATCCTTCATCACAATTGGAAAGGAAGAGGAGAAGTCAGAATATGGTGGTGGGGGGAGGGGAGGAAGAAATACAAGGTGGTAGGTGATAGGTAGAACTGGGAGAGGTTGAAGGGGTGAAGTAAAGAGCTAGGAAGTTGATTGGAGAAAAAGATAAAGGGAAAGAAAAGAGGGAATTTAATAGGAGTGGACAGAAAACCATGTAGGGAGAGCAACACCAAAGAGCAGGTAAGGAGATGAGAGAGAGAAACAGGAATGGGGAATGGTGAAGGAGAGGTGGGGGACAATTCTGGAAGTAGGAGAAATCGATATTCATGCCATCAGGTTCGAGGCTATCCAAACAGAATATAACGTGTTACTCCTCCATCCTCAGTGGGGCCTCATCATGGCAGTAGAGAAGGGCATGGACAGACATGTTGGAACGGGACTGGGAAGTAGAATTAAAATGGGTGGTCACAGGGAGATCCTGATTTTTGTGGTGAACAGAGAGAAGGTGCTCAGTGAAGCAGTCTGCCAATCTTTGTCAGGTTTCACTGATATACAGGAGGCCTCACTGGGGAGCTCTGGATGCAGTAGATGACCCCAACAGACTCATCAGTGAAGTGTTTCCTCACCTGGAAGAACAGTTTGGGGCCTTGAATAGTAGTGAGGGAGGAGGTGTAGGGGCAATTGTGGCACTTGTTCTGTTTGCAAGGATAAATACCAGGAGGGAGATCAGTGGGGAGAGCGAGTGGACAAGGGAGTCACATGGGGAGTGACAATCCCTGTGGGAAGTGGAAAGTGGGGAAAGGGAAAGATGTGCATAGTGGTGGGATCCCACCAGAGATGATGGAAGTTATGGAGAATTACGTGCTGGATGTGGAGGTTGGTGGGGTGGCAGGTGAGGACAAGAGGAACCCTGTTCCTGGTGTGGCTGCAAGAGGATGGAGCGAGGATAGATGTGTTTGAAATGGAAGAGATATGGGTGAGGGCAGTGTTGATAGTGAGGAAGGGAAGCCCCTTTCTTTGAAGAAGGAGGACATCCCTTTAATCCTGAAATGAAAATCCACACCCTGAGAGCACTTGTGAGAACCAGTAGGTTTATAAAAGATATCAGTAGATAGACTGTCTCCAGAGAGATCGAGAATGAAAAGCTTGAGCATTTAGATATTAAGAAAGAGGATGTGCTGGAGATTTTGGAAAGCATCAAGTTGGATAAGTTGTTGGGACCAGATGAGATGTACCCCAAGCTACTGTGGGAAGCCTCTGGCGATGATCTTTGAATCATCAATGGAGATGGGAGAGGTTCCGAAGGATTGGAGGGTTGTGGATGTTCCTTTATTCAAGAAAGGGAGTAGAGATAGCCCTGGAAATTATAGACCAGTGAGTCTTACTACAATGGTTGGTAAGTTGATAGAGAAGATCTTGAGAGGCAGAATTTATGAACATTTGGAGTGCTATAATAAGATTAAGAATAGTCAGTATGGCTTTGTCTAGGGCAGGTCATGCCTTACGAGCCTGATTGAATTTTTTGAGGATGTGACTAAACATGTTGATGAAGGAAGAGCAGTAGATTTAGTGTATATGGACTTCAGCAAGGCGCTTGATAAGGTACCCCATGCAAGGCTTATTGAGAAGTAAGGAGGCATGGGATTCAAGGGGACATTGCTTTGTGAATCCAGAGCCGGCATGCCCACAGAAGGCAAAGTGTGGTTGTAGATGGGTCATATTCTGCCTGGAGGTCAGTGACCAGTGGTGTGCCTCAGGGATCTGTTCTGGGACCCTTACTCTTTGTGATTTTTATAAATGACCTGGATGAGGAAGTGGAGGGATGGGTTAGTAAGTTTGCTGATGACAAAAAGGTTGGAGTGTTGTGGATAGTGTGGAGGGCTGTCAAAGGTTACACTGGGACATTAATAGGAAGTAAAACTGAGCTGAGAAGTGGCAGGTGGAGTTCAACCCAGTTAAATGTGAGGTGCTTAATTTTGGTAGGTCAAATATGATGGCAGAATATAGTATTAATGGTAAGACTCTTGGCAGTGTGGAGGATCAAAGGGATCTTGGGGTCTGAGTCCATAGGACGCTCAAAGCAGCTGCACAGGTTGATTCTGTGGTTAAGAAGGTGTACGGTGTATGGGCCTTCAACAACTGTGGAATTGAACTTAGGAGCCGAGAGGTAATGTTGCAGCTATATAGGACCCTGGTCAGACCCCACTTGGAGTATTGTGCTCTGTTCTGGTCGCCTCAGTACAGGATGGATGTGGAAACCATAGAAAGGGTGCAGAGGAGATTTGCAAGGATGTTGCCTGGTTTGGGGAGCATGCATTATGAAAACAGGTTGAGTGAACTCGGCTTTTTCTCCTTGGAGCGACGGAGGATAAGAGGTGACCTGATAGAGGTATACAAGATGATGAGAGGCATTGATCATGTGGATAGTCAGAGGCTTTTTCCCAGGGCTGAAATGGTTGCCACAAGAGGACACAGGTTTAAGGTGCTGGGGAGTAGGTACAGAGGAGATATCAGGGGTAAGTTTTTTACTCAGAGAGTGGTGAGTGTGTGGAATGGGCTGCCGGCAACGGTGGTGGAGGCAGATATGATAGGGTCTTTTAAGAGACTTTTGGATAGGTATGTGGAGCTTAGAAGAATTGAGGGCTTTGGGTAAGCCTAGTAAATTTCTATGGTAGGGACATGTTCGGCACAACTTTGAGGGCCGAATGGCCTGTATTGCGCTGTAGGTTTTCTATGTTTCTATGAGAAAGGGGAGGGAGGTGTCAGAAATGGATCAAGTAAATTTGAGAGGATGGTAGGAGTTGGAGGCAAAATTGAAAAAGTCGATGAGCTCGGCATGGGTGCAGGAAGCACCAGTGCAATCGTTGATGTAGCGTAGGAATAGTTGGGAATGACACCAGTAAAGGCTTGGAACATAGACAAAAAAGGAAGGCATAGCTGGGACCCATGCAAGTACGCAAGGCAACATGAGTGAATTTGCAGATGCTGGAAATAAATAAAAACACAAAATGCTGGCAGAACTCAGCAGGCCAGACAGCATCTATGGAAGGGGGTAGTGACGACGTTTCGGGCTGAAACCCTTCATTAGGAGTGAAGTAACATGGGATATTCAGGGGGGGGGAATAAGAAGTGGTGGGGAGGGAGGGAGGGATAAAGTAGAGGGCTAGGAAGTGATAGGTTGGAGGGAAATGGGTTAGGGGAAGGTGGAGAATTATGGGAAGTAAAAGAGAAAGAAAGGTAGGGCTGGGGAGAGATTATAGTGAGGGGGGAGAAAGAGAGAGAAAGAGAACCAGACTGAAATAATAGATGGGGATGGGGTAAGGGGGGCAGGGGTATCAATGGAGGTCTGTGAATTGGATGTTCATGCTGGCAGGTAGGAGGCTACCCAGGCGGGAGATAAGGTATTGCTCCATCGACCTGCGCGCGGCCTCATCTTGACGTAGAGGAGGCCATGGACAGACATGTTGGAGTGGGAGTGGTCTGTGGAATTGAAGTGTGTGGCCACAGGGAGATCCCGCCATTGCTGGAGGACTGAGTGCCAGTGTTCAGCAAAATGGTCTCCCAGTCCGCAGCGGGTCTCCCCAAGTACGCAAGGCTACACCTTTGGTTTGAATGAAGTAGGAGGAGCCGAAAGACAAATTATTGAGGGTGAGGACCAGTTCTGCCAGATAGAGGAGAGTGGTGGTGGAGGGGAACTAGTGAGGTCTGTTGATCAGAATGAAGCTTTAAGATCCTCCTGATGGGGGATGAAGGTGTATAGTGATGGAGATCCATAGGGTAAATGAGACTATCTGGTCCAAAGGAATTTAAAGTCATTGAAAAGATCAAGAGTGTGTGAAGTGTCACTGATGTAGGTTGGAAAGGACTGAACCAGGGGGATAAAACAGAGTCAAGACATGCAGACTAAGTTCAGTGAGGCAGAAACAATGGGTCTACCTGGATAGGCAGGTTTATGGATCTTGGTTAGGAAGTTGAAACAGGAGGTGTGGGGTAAGGGAACATTGAGGTTGGTAGCAGTGGATGGGAGATGCCCAGAGTCAGTAAGGTTGGTGATGGTGTGGGAGACAATAATCTGGTGCTCCTTAGTGGGGTCTCATTCAAAGGGTAAGTATGAGGAGGTGGCTGAGAGTTGCCATATGGCCTCAGCAAGGAAGGGGTCAGTTCACCAGACTACTACAGCACCCTTCTTATCTGCGGGTTTGATGGTGAGGTTAGGATTAGTGTGGAGAATCAGAATCAGAATCAGGTTTATTATCACTGGCATGTGACATAAAATTTGTTAACTTTGCAGCAGCAATTCAATGCAATACATAATCCAGCAGAGAGAGAGAAAATAATAAATAACAAAATAACAATAAATAAACAAGTAAATCAATTACTTGTATTGAATAGATTAAAAAATGTGCAAAAAACAAAAATGTTGTATATAGTATTTAAAAAAGTGAGTTAGTGTCCGAGGGTTTAATGTCCATTTAGGAATCGGATAGCAGAGGGGAAGAAGCTGTTCCTGAATCTAGTTGGCATATCCCACTCCTGTACAGCCTCTCGTCACCACCTGAGATTCTACCAACAATGGTTGTATCGTCAGCAAATTTATAGATGGAATTTGAGCTATGCCTAGGCACACAGTCATGTGTATGTAGAGTAGATCAGTGGGCTAAGCACACATACCTGAGGTGCACCAGTGTTGATCGCCAGCAAGGAGGATATGTTATCACCAATCCGTACAGATTGCAGTCTTCCGGTTAGGAAGTCAAGGATCCAATTGCAGATAGGAGTTATAGAGGCCCAGGTTCTACAAATACTCAATCAGGACTGTGGGAATGATGGTATTAAATGCTGAGCTATAGTTAATGAACAGCATCCTGATGTAGGTGTTTGTGTTGTCCAGGTGGTCTAAAGCCGTGTGGAGAGCCATTGAGATCGCGGCTGCTGTTGACCTATTGTGGCAATAGGCAAATTGCAATGGGTCCGGGTCCTTGCTGAGGCAGGAGTTCAGTCGAGTCATGACCAACCTCTCAAAGCATTTCATCACTGTTGATGTGGGTGCTACCTGGTGATAGTCATTAAGGCAGCTCACATTATTCTTCTTTGGCACTGATATAATTGTTGCCTTTTTGAAGCAAGTGGGAACTTCCGCCCATATCAGTGAGAGTTTGAAAATGTCCTTGAATACCCTCGCTAGTTGGTTGGCACAGGTTTTCAGAGCCTTACCAGCTACTCCATCAGGACCATCCACCTTGCGAGGGTTCACTCTCTTTAAAGACAGCCTAACATCGGCCTCTGAGACAGACATTACAGCAGGAATCTTCACAGCTGTAGTTCTGCTTTCCCTTTCCAAAGGCATAGAAAGTGGAAAGCAGAGTGCTCGGAGTGAGTGCGATTAGAATTGGAGACAGGAGTGTTCAAGTCAAGACGGTTGATATCTTGTTGGCAGTTAGTGATAAAAAGAGCCAGAGCAGGCAGAAGACTAGAGTGGGTTGTCCAGGAAGAAGAAGAAGGTTGAAGATGGAGAAGCAGAGGTCAGAGGAATATTGACCATTCCTCTGAGCAGAAACGTCAAATACCCCCCCTGAGCAGAATCGTCGATTAACCCTCTGAGCAGAAACTTCGATTACCCCTCCAACCAGAAACATCGATTACCCCTCTGAGCAGAAACATCGAATACCACTCCATGGTGAACTACATATACCTGTCTGGACCCCCCCCCCCACCCCCGCTGACTGCTCCTGTGGCTCCTCCCACTGACCGTGGCTCCTCCCACAGACCCTGGTAAAAAGGCGACTGGAGCCTGGGCCCTGCCTTCAGTCTCCAGGATGTAGTATGGTGGTCAATTGCTGCTTGTTCTTTCTTCTAGCCAATAAAAGCCTATATCTTGCCTCAGGTCTCAGAGAGTTATTGATGGTGCATCACACTCTGAACAGAAACGCCAAATACCCCTCTGAGACTGACTGAGTGACAGTGATACACAAAGTACAAACATTCAGTATTTACAAGACAGTGAATAAATTTAGATTAAAATATTATTATTGCTAGCTATAAAACAGTTAATAATCCTGGGCAGCCTACCACTCTGGGAAATCCCCACTGTACTCATAGTGACCGTGTGCTCCCACTCCATGAACAGCTGGGCACAAACCTATCCTCAGAAGAGGGGCAGGCAGTCGGTCCTAGCAGAGCCCTTGACGTTCTGCTGCTTAGACCCATGAATGGCCATCTTGGCCAGGCCCAGGAGCAAGTCTGCCTTCTACCAAGTGACCCGTCTACTCAGTACAGGTGCCCATATGTGTGGAGCACAGGACTGAAAGGCCAGCTGTTTGTCTTTGCCACAGTGTGCTTCTTGAAGTCTTGGACACTCACTGAGTGTTGAACACAAGTGCTGCACAAACCTTGACGGTGATCACTGTCGCTCAGTCGATCTCAGACATGAGCCGGACAGAGCTTGTTCAATCGTCACTGTCGCTCAGTCGATCTCAGACACAAGTCAGACAGAGCTTGTTCAATCGTCACTGTCGCTCAGTCGATCTCAGACACAAGTCAGACAGAGCTTGTTCAATCGTCACTGTCGCTCAGTCGATCTCAGACACAAGTCAGACAGAGCTTGTTCAATCGTCACTGTCGCTCAGTCGATCTCAGACACAAGTCAGACAGAGCTTGTTCAATCGTCACTGTCGCTCAGTCGATCTCAGACACAAGTCGGACAGAGCTTGTTCAATCATCACTGTCGCTCAGTCGATCTCAGACACAAGTCAGACAGAGCTTGTTCAATCGTCACTGTCGCTCAGTCGATCTCAGACACAAGTCGGACAGAGCTTGTCCGATGATCACTGTCGCTCAGTTGATCTCAGACACGAGCCGGACAGAGTTTGTCCAGTGATCAGTCGCTCAGTCGATCTCAGACACGAGCCAGACAGAGCTTGTCCGATTCTCACTGTTACTCAGTTGATCTCAGACACGAGCTGGACAAACCTTGTCCGATGATCACTGTCGCTCAGTCAACCTCAGACACGAGCTGGACAGAGCTTGTCCGATTCTCACTGTCGCCAAGTAGATCTCAGACAAGAGCCAGACAAACCTTGTTTGATGATCACTGTCGCTCAGTCGATCTCAGACACTCTGATCTGATGTCCCACTGCTTCTCATTTTCCAAACATTTATAGATTGAGTAGCGATGCCTGATGACAGAAAGGATTTTTTAAAGGTTAAATTCAAAGATTTTTTTGTTATTTGCATACCAAAACATACAGTGAAATTCATCGTTTGCACCAAATTAGTGAAGTGGTCAGCCCAGAAATGTCATTACACATCTAGCATCAAAATAGCATTTCCACGATTTACTAATCCTAGTCTGTACATCTTTGGAATGTGGGAGGAAACTGGAGCATCTGGAGGAAACTCATCAGTTACAGGTAACACTTCACTGGCAGAAATACCGTTGTTTATGTGAGATTTTGTGCCATTGTGTCCTAGCTCAGGTGAATACAACTTTTCCTTATTTCAGAGTGGAAACGTGTAGTTGGCTTGGACAATTCATTCTGCAGTTGCCTGCTCAGAATCCCATGTCTGATGAGGGACTTCACTCTGTAATGGTGACTGCTGCCTTTCCAATAATGATTTTGTTGTTGGAAGGTCCTCACTGGCTGAGGCTATAGCAGAAAATTGGTTCCAAGGCGATCTCTGTGATATGGATGTTAGAGGATCTTGTGGTGGTGTCACAGAGCCCTGACTGAGAGTTTAAAGGCCAGTCAGGTTTGGAACTGTTCCACCAGGGCTCCCCATTGTGGTCTGATACTGGGAGGCTGACCTGAATTAATAGATAGATATTCATCTGCGCACACAGCTTAATTCCGAGCAGTTTCAATACCATTGGGATATTTAGTTAATGAGCTCAGTATTCATCACAAGGTGAGACTGATTGAAACCACATTCAATACAGATGTATTTTTTTAATTGAAGATATATGGTCAGGAGGTTCTTTAAGCATAATGGAACTGCAGAAACATTTGCAGCAATTTCCCGTCTGAAATTGCTTTGCATAAAGGCTGTAATTTTGTGCTTTTCGGGTTGTTAGAGATTTTGGACTTCTGTTGCTCCAGACTCTTTTAAGAATTTGAGGCATAATTTTGAATGGATCTCAGGGAAGTGGCAGCAATGATCCCGGGAGCTATGGTTATAGCTTTGTTTGGACTGTTGCAGATGTGACTTCTCCTCTTGTTTCTAACCAGCTCTCCACTGGCCACCCCTATGCTCCTCTGGCACACAACATGTCCATCTATGTAGTACCCTTCCTTCCAATGCACTATCAGAAGGGCAGTGGACACTTACACTGAGAGGCTTCTCTTCCGATGATATTCCTGGACCTTTCCCTTCTTGCCTAACCCACTCTCTCAGTCATTAGCCTTCATCTGGTGAGTTCTAGCATCAAGCATCATCTAACATCACCCACTGTACACCAGAGATGCACAGTGGTGACAATGTGAATCATCACGGGAGTTTTCATTTTTGCTTAGAGAGAACAAGCCTGCACCGCCCAATGACACACATGTGATCAATGAACCTACTATTATTTATTTATTTATTGATTGATTTATTGAGAATCAGTACGGAATAGACCCTTCTGGCCCTTCGAGCCATGCTGCCCAGCAATCCCCCGAATGAATCCTAGCCGAATCATGGGGCAATTTACAATGATCAATTAACCTACCAATCTGAATGCCTTTGGACTGTGGGAGGAAACCTATGTGGGCGGGGGAGATCATACAAAACCTGACAGGCAACGCAGGAATTGAACCCTGGTTGCTGGTTCTGTAAAGCACTGTGCTAACCACTATGATACAGTATGTCTTTGAGATGTAGGAGGAAACTGGGACACCTGGAGGAAACCCACATGGTCATGTGGAAGATGAACAAACTCCTTACAAACAGCAGTGGGAGTGTTTGTGGACTTTAACACAAAATGCAATTGATCTGTGTGAAGTGGCAGCAGGGCCCTGGACTCTGGCAGTTTCCATGGAGACCTGCTGTTGTCTTAAATAAGAACTTTATTCCTGCATTTTCAATATTCACAACATTGTTAGGTTAAAATGTGAATCCAAATCATGTTTAATATCACTGGTACATGTTGTGAAATTTGTTGTATTGTGGCAGCAGTACAATGCAATACATAATGATAAAAAATCTACCAATTACAATAAGAAATATATAAAATTGAATGAATAGTGCAAAAAGAGAGGAAAAAATAGTGAGGTAGTGTTCATGGGTTGATTGTCCATACAGAAATCTCACTGTTTAACCTGTCCTGGAGTGCATGTTGGACCAGAATGGAGGGAGCTTTATTCTGCTTCTAACCTCTTCTGTCCATGAGTGGAGTCTGACTAGTGTTGAGGGAGTTTTATACATTGTGGAAGGAACTTTGTTCAGTGTGGAGGGAACTTTATTCAGTGTGGAGGGAGCCTTATTGTGGAGGGAACTTTAATCTGTTTCTGTTCATGTCCTGGGATGGAGTCTGGCCTGTGTGGAGGGGAAGGATTCAATTCCTCAACATGACAAATCCTTGGAAATTTTAAATGCAGAAATCAAACAGAGAGAACAGAGATCACTGCCTATCTTTGTTGTTCCCATTGTGGATGATAAACTCAGCTGACATTGGTTGAACGTATTCAAAGCTGCAGATTGACTTTTAATTAATTATACACGTCTTCTTCAGCTACTTCAAACATCAATGTGGAGAGACGTGTGTATCTGAGAGTGCGCCCTCTGAGTGGTTGAAGTTAGAGATAGTAGCAGGCAGGTGACAATGTGATTTCCAAGTACAAGGAGGTTGTTGTTTGACATAATTTTTATTTGTGAGACTGACACTAATGGAGCATAGCACAAACAGAATCTGGAGAGAGCAGGTTACAGAGTGGGAAGTGTTCACCCTATGCAAGCTGTAGAAAGCAACGTGACTCAGCACTAGATCCTGAAAAAGCTCTGTGCTGGAAATGTACAACAGACCCGTCTGTATCCAGGAGGAGAGGGGGTGATGTAGGGTCATGTCTCTGATCTGCTTTTTAAAATCTGTTGGAGTTCTTTCTTTCAGAAAGGTGACAGGATGATGGGAGGTTCCAGAGAACATGAGAGTCTATAAAGGGATAGAGAGTGTGACATGACCTACTGGATTCATCTAGCTGTTTGATCTGCTCAATATATCAGCATCTGGCATCTCCTGTGTCTCCAGCCTCTCAATTTCTCTCTTTCTCAATCTGTCCCTCTCCCTCTCCCTCTCTCACTCTCACTCTCAGCAGACAGAGATCATGGTCCACATCAGTACCAATGACATGGGTCTTGCAATATGAGTTTAGGTAGTTAGATGCTAAGTTAAAGGACAGGTTGTGATCTCAGGATTGCTATCTGTGCCATGTACTAGTGAAGAGAGAAAGAGGAAGATTACACAGTTTTACATGTGGCTAAGGAGATGGTACAGGAGGGAGGACATCAGATTTTTAGATCATTGTCCTCTCTTCCAAGGAATGTGGGACCTGTACAGAAGGGATGGTTTGCACCTGAATTGGAAGGGGATTAATATCATTCAGGAAGGTTTGCTAGTGTTGCACGGGGTGGGGATGGGTTGTGGATTTAAGCTAGAGTTGTAGGGGGTGGGAAGAAGAGTACTACATAAGATGATGGAGTGGTTGTGGCAAAAGCTGTTGTTAAGCCAAAGTCAGGAATCAAAAGGTCAAGCATGGTGGGACTAATGGTCTGAGCTGTGTATATGTATTGTAGGAAAGGCAGGTGCGCTTGGGCACGGATCAGCACATGGAATTATGACATGTAGCTATTGGTGAGACTTGGCTGCAGGACTGGCAAGTTCTGTTCCTAGTTCTTGTTCCATTCATCGACTGACAGGTACTAGGGCTCAGTTGTTTTAGGTATGATAGAGCAGGAGGGATTTAAGGGAAAGAGGTGGTATGACTAGCAGGAAAAATGTCATGGCTGTGCTCAGACAAAACTAACATCTAGTGAGGTGTTATGGTGGAACTGAGGAAAAAGAAAATGTATGATCAAGTAAATGGGGACGTCAAAGAAAGGTGGCAATGTCTGTTACCTCTGCTTGATTTATTCAGTCAGTTTTACCAATGATTCTTCATGTTGAGGAACTGAATCCTTCCCCTTCACACTTGCCAGAGAGTGATAGTAGATAAGTGACTCTCTGGCTGGGCTGTGCCATAGGGGTTGGTGCTGGGTCTGTGGTTGTTTGTCATTTATGTCAATGATCTGGATGCTAATTTGGTACACTGGATCAGCAAATTTGTGGATGACACCAAGGTTGAAGGTGTAGTGGACTGTGAGGTAGATTATCAAAGCTTGCAGCAGGAAAACAATGGGCTGAAAAATGGCAGATGGAATTTATGCAGACAAGTGTGACTTTGGGAGGACCAACCAGCATAAATCTTACGTGGTCAGCAGTCGGACACTGAGGAGTGCAGTAGAACAGAGGGATCTGGGAATACAGATCTATAATTCCTTTAGAATGGCATCACAGGTAGATAGGGTGATAAAAAGCACTTGCACATTGGCCTTCATAAATCAAGGTACTGAGTACAGGAGTTGGGATGTTATATTGAAATTGAATAAGATGTTAGTGAGGCCTAATTTGGGGTATGGTGTCCAGTTTTAGACACCTTCCTACAGGAAAGATATAAATAAAACTGAATGAGTGCAGAGCAAACTTATAAGGATGTTGCAAGGACCTGAGGACCTGAGGACCTGAGTTCCAGGGAAAAAGTTGAACTGATTTGGACCTTATTCCTGATGACATAGAAGACTGAGAAGAAATTTGATAAAGGTTTACAAAATTATGAGGGATATAGATAGGGTAAATACAAGCAGGGTTTTGCCACAGAGGTCGGGTGAGACTACAACCAGAGGTCATGGCTTAAGGGTGAAAGGTGAAAAACAGCGGAGCATTGAGGGAGAACTTTTTCAGGCAGACGGTGGTGAAACTGTGGAAAAGATGCCAGTAGTGAATGTGGGGTTGATTTTGACTTTTAAGAGAAATTTGGATAGCTCCATGGATGGTAGGGGTATGGAAGGCTCAGGTCTGGCTGCAGGTTGATGGAACTAAACAGTTTAATGGTTTGGCACAGACTAGGTGGGCCCAAGGGCTTTTTTCTGTGCTATCGTGATCTATGACTCTCTGATGACGATTGTATAAAGGGCTTTGAGATATGATGCTTCGTGTGGGTGGAAGTGCTTTGATAAAACGTTTCCTCAGCAGCTATGAATCAGCTTTGAAATGTTCAGTTGGTTCACAATAGGTTGTTTGTACAGATGTCCTTTCCTTTCCACAATGTGCAGGAGACATTGTTGGGACAAAATCCTAAATACTGAAACATAGAGATAATAACACAGAGGCTCCAACTTCAATGTCACTGAACCCCACCAATACATCAATGTCACCGATCCCTACTGATAAGGTCAATGTTACTGATCCCCTCTGATACAGTCAATGTCAACGATCCCCTCTGATATGGTCAATGTCAACGATCCCCTCTGATACAGTCAATGTCACTGAAACCCACTAATATACAGTCAATGTCACCAATCACAATGAGATACAATCATTGTCACTGATCCCCACTGATATGGTCAATGTCAATAATCCCCTCCGATACAGTCAATGTCATCAATCACAACGAGATACAGTCAATTTCACTGATCCCAACTGATACACAATGTTACTGATCCCCACCAATACGGTTAATGTCATCAATCCCCACCGATACAGTCAGTCACCAATCCCCACCGATACAGTCAATGTCACTGATCCCGATGAGATACAGTCAATTACTCTGATCCCCACTGATACAGTCAGTGTCACCAAAGCCCACTGATACTGTCAGCTGTCACCAGTCCCCACTGATACAATCAATGTCACGGATCCTGACTGATGCACAGTCAATACCATCAATCGCCACTGATGCAGGCAAGGCCACTGATTGCCTCCGATACAGTTAATGTCACTGATCCCCACCGATTCAGTCAGTCACCAATCTGCACCGATACACAGTCAATGTCACTGATCCCCACCGATGCATAGTCAACATCACCAATTCCCACTGATACAGTCAATGTCACTGATCCTCTCTGATACACAATGTCACTGATCCCCACCGATACAGTCAATGTCACCAATCCCCACCGATACAGTTAATATCACTGTTTCACACTGATACAGTCAATGTCACTGATCCATAGGCACACAGTCAGTGTCACTAATCTTCATCGATCCTTAGTCAATGTCACCAATCCCCACCAATACACAATGTCATCATTCCTCAATGATATACTGTCAATGTTTCCAAACCCCACCAATACAGTCAATGTCATTGATCCCCACCGATACAGTCAATATCACCAATCCCCACCAATACAGTCAATGTCACTGATCCCCACCAAATCACAGTAAATGTCACCAATCAATAGATTCTGGCATTCTACCGGATGACTGGAAAATTGCAAACGTTAATCCGCTATTTAAAAAAGGTGGGAGGCAGCAGACAGGAAATTATAGATCTGTTAGCCTGACATCAGTGGTTGGGAAGTTGTTGTAATCGATTGTTAGGGATGAGATTATATAGTACCTGGAGGCACATGACAAAGGCCAAAGCCAGCATGGTTTCCTGAAAGGAAAATCCTGCCTGACAAAACTACTGCAATTCTTTGAGGAAATTACAAGCAGGGTAGACAAAGGAGTTGCAGTAGACGTGGTGTGCTTGGATTTTCAGAAGGCCTTTTGCAAGGTGCCACACATGAGGCTGCTTAGCAAGATAAGAGCCCATGGAATTACAGGGAAGTTACTAGCATGGGTGGAGCATTGGCTGGTCAGCAGAAAACAGAGAGAGGGAAAAAGAGATCCTACTCTGGTTGGCTGCTGGTTACTAGTGGAGTTCCACAGGGGTCGGTGTTGGGAACACTGCTTTTTACGATGTATGTCAATGATTTGGGCTATGGTATTAATGGATCTGTGGCTAAATTTGCCAATGGTACAAAGATATGTGGAAGACCAGGCAGTGTTGAGGAAACAGAGAGCCTGCAGAGAGACTTAGATAGTTTAGGGGAATGGGCAAAGAAGTGGCAAATGAAATACAATGTTGGAAAGTGTATGGTCATGCACTTTGGTGGAAGAAATAAATGGGCAGACTGTTATTTAGATGGGGAGAGAATTCAAAATGCAGAGATGCAAAGGGACTTGGGAGTCCTTGTGCAAGATACCCTAAAGGTTAACCTCCAGGTTGAGTCGATTGTGAAGAAAGCGAATGCAATGTTGGCATTCATTTCTAGAGGTATAGAATATAAGAGCAGGGACGTGATGTTGAGGCTCTATAAGGCACTAGTGAAACCACTCTTGGAGTATTGTGTGCAGTTTTGGGCTCCTTATTTTAGAAAGGATATATTGACATTGGAGAGGGTTCAGAGAAAATTCACAAGAATGATTCCAGGAATGAAAGGGTTACTATATGTGGAACATCCGGCAGCTCTTGGGCTGTATTCCCTGGAGTTCAGGAGAATGAGGGGGGATCTCATAGAAACATTCCGAATGTTAAAAGGCCTGAACAGATTAGATAAGGCAAAGTGATTTCCCAGGTTATGGGATTCCAGGATGAAAGGACACAACTTAAGGTTTGAAGGACGTCCATTTAGAACAGAGATGCGGAGAAATTACTTTAGTCAGAGGGTGGTAACTCTGTGGAATTTTTTGCCATGAGTGGCTGTGGTGGTCAAGTCATTGGGTGTATTTAAGGCAGAGATAGATAGGTTCTTGATTAGCCAGGGCATCAAAGGGTATGGGGAGTAGGCAGGGGAGTGGGGATGACTGGAAGAATTGAATCAGCCCATGATTGAATGGTAGAGCAGACTTGTTGGGCTGAATGGCCTACTTCTGCTCCTATATCTTATGGTCTGATGGTATGGTGATAGGGCTGAGGAGACCTTTGCTGTGTGGAGATTCCTGAATAAATAATGAAGTGTATAGCGCAGTGAAGGAAACGTTTCCTTGCCTTGGTTCTAAGTGCATCAAATGTTACAAGAAGGTGCCAGAGGATGTGTTTAACATGAGGGCAGTGGTCCCATCCGCCTGTCTCAATGCACACAGAACAAAGTATGTGTAACTCTACCTCAATGCACGGGAGCCCTCCTGGTGACCTGGACAAGATTCTTAAATAACTTCAAGGGAATTTAATTTTAATGCACATTCTTAAGTCAATTTTGTCAACTGCCATTAAGAACTGGACACCTAGAATTGGTTACATTGAAGGATTCACTTTAAGAGGTCAGTGAATGTCAGTTAATGTCTAATGTTTTTCTTGAAGCAACATATTTTATACCTGGAATAGTCAGGACGTTGAATGATTGATTTACCAGCCAACAGGCAGCACTTGGGGTGGGGTGTGGTGTAGGGTGAATAGACTTGATTCACATCCCCTGCAATCTTCTGTCATTCAAAAATTCTGTGTTCTGTGAATACACTCCAAGGGTTGCCATCGTCTCTGGTGTCTACAGAAGAATAACAAACCACTTCCTGCTTTCCACTACCATACAATTTCAGCAGTGAAACTGTGGAGCAATGCAAGAATTATGGCTTCAGACTAAAAGCTCTTTGAATATTTTCATGATTAGTTATTTAATGACTGATAATGAAGTGGTTGGACTAGGTGGGTCAGGTCAAGTGATCTGTCAGAATCAGTAACCTCTACCTCTCAACGCCAAACTTTCAAAGTCCATTTTCTCAGCAGTTACTCCCCCGTTCCCCCATCCCTGTCTGTGTGGGTGGGACAGAATCAAACCATCATCAGCATGTTGGCAGTGAGTTCAAGGGGTACTGAGGGTGGGAGAGACAGGAACCGGTGAGAACATGCCTCTTGTTGGGGAACGTTCAAGGGTGGTGTCTCTATGGTTGCTGAGCTTGGTCAAGTTTGTGCTCCCCACATACCCTGGATAGCTGCTGTACTGGATGTAGTCTGACATGCATTTGATAACTCTGGGCTTGTACTCGCTGAAGCTTAAAAGAATGAGAGAGTGATCTCATTGAAACCCATTAAATATTGAAAGACCTAGACAGAGTGGATGTTGGAAAGGATATTTCCTCTAGTGGGGGGAGTCTAGGCCCAGAGGGCACCACCTCAGAATAGAAGGGCACCCCTTCAGAGGAATTTCTTTAGCCAGAGAGTGGTGAATCTGTGGAATTCATTGTCATGGACTGCCAAGTAATAGGGCATATTTAAAGTGGAGGTTGATATGTTCTATGTCAGTAAGGGCATCAAAGTTTATGGGGATAAGATTATAGGAGGTTGAGGTTGTGAGGAATAATAAATAATAAATTGGCCATGATTGAATGTGGAGCAGACTTGATGAGCTGAATGGCCTAATTCTGTTCCTATGTTTTATGGTTTTATGGAATTTAAGGAGATCTTGCCTAATCTTTCCTTGCAGTGACTGTGCCCAGCTTTAGTGTTAGATAAAGCAAATCTCCTTTGGCATGGGGAGCTAGAGGGTGTTCAGGAGAGAGTGATAAATCAGCAACACTCCCTCTCTGGCCCGACACAGTCCGTCTCTGTGTACTTCCCACAACAAGCTGCACAGCAAGGAGTGCACTGTAGAAATATTCGCTTTCCTGCTAGGATGGCAAATGAGATGCTGCCAGTGCTCGCTGTTCCAGGCAGATGAGTTATTATCTCCCAAAACCTTCTCACTGTCAGGGAGTTCCAGCAATAATTGGGGTGAAGTAAAAACACGATTATATCAATTTATAAATTGTTAGTGAAGCAGACCTGCCCTATTATTTGTTTTTTTGTTCTCCACGTGAGAGGTTGCTCTGCATTTTCCGAGAATGTGTGAGTGTGTTGGGCAGCAGTGTTAGTGTAATAACATCCTGTTTAATGGATGACTACCTGAAGAGAGGAATGGGAAATCATGGCCTCGGGCTGGTGGAGAAAGAGCGGTCTTGGATCAGATTCACTTATTTATCACATGTACATTGAAACATACAATGGAATGTGTCGTTTGCATTAATAACACTGCTGGGGGCAACCTGCAAGTGTCACCACACTTTCCACTGTGACATAACATGTCCATTGTTCAGCAGAACAACATCAGCAAAAGAAGCCCCTTTCTCTCTCTCACACACACACACACACACACACACACACACACACACACACACACACACACACACACACACACACACACTGACATCAAAAAGCAGTTGGCTGACACTTCAGCAACCTCCCTAACCATTCTGCCCCTCCCCCACTGACTCACAGTATGAGTCCATGAGACAGTCCATGAGAAGCAACAGTACCCTGAAAGGTCTTCTCAAACCTACTCCCTCTAACACAGGGGTTCCCAACCTTGGACCCCTACCTTTAACCCAGAGGTCCATGGACCCCAGGGTGGAAACCACTGCACCACCACTATATAGAACAGTTTGTGCAGGGGAATAGCACCAAATCACAGACTGTTTCTTCGTTATCACTGGATCTAACTACATTCCAAAGATGTACGGGTTAGCATTAGTGAGCTGTGGGCGTACTGTGTTGGTGCTGGAAGCATGGCAACAATTGTGGACTTCTCCGGCACATTGCTTACTTATTTGATTTGATACAAATGAAACATTTCACAGCATGCTTTGTTGTTTTGTTGTGCATGTGACAAATAATAAACCTGATAAATCCCCATCAGCACTGTTGGAGCAACTTCACCAGAAACATCAGCACCACAGGAGCAACTTCACCAGAACCATCAGCAGCTTCACTGGAAACACCAGCAGTCAAGAAAGCAGCTCACACCCATTTTCTGAAGGGCAGGTATGGGTAGGCATAAGGGGATCCACACTCACATCTTGGATAATCCTGTGGTGATTAGCAAGTGGAGAGTGGGCAGGATTGTGAGGTCTGGAAGCACTAAGTCACGAGTTGCACAGAAGGATGCTTGACAGTTGTGCAGGGCTTGAATATAATCACTTCTATACAGTTAGATCAAGCAACATAGGCAATAATGAGGTTCACTTCCAGATGAGCTCAATGCCTTCTATGCTCGCTTTGACTGTCAAAATATGGAGGAACTCCCACAGCCTCTGGGGATCTTGTGGTTTCAGTCTCTGAACTCGATGTGCAAGCATCCTTCAGGCGAGTGAACCCACAAAATACATTTGGCCCAGACAGATTATCTGGCTAATTACTGAAGGCCCATGCTTATCAACTGGCTGGAATGTTCACTGAGATATTTAACCTTTCATTTCTGCAGTCTGAGGTACTCACCTGCTTCAAGCAGGCTTCAATTATACCGGTGTCAAAGAAGAACGTTGTAACCCGTCTCAATGACTATTGTCCAGTAGCATTTACATCCACAGTGAAGAAGTGTTTTGAGAGATTGGTGATGAAACATTTACACTCCTGCCTGAGAAGCAACTTGGATCACTCCAATTTGCCCACTAGAGCAACAGGTCCACAGCAGATACCATCTCTTCGGCTCTTCACTCAATTCTGGAATATCTGGACAGCAAAGATGCATACATCAGAATGCTCTTTATTAACTACAGCTCAGCGTTCAATATCATCATCCCCACAAAACTAATCAATAAGCTCCAAGACCTTGGCCTCAATACCTCCTTGTGCAATTAGCTCCTCAAATTCCTCACATAGACCTCAGTCAGTTCTGATTGGCAACAACATCTCCATCAGCACAGATGCATCACAAGAATGTGTGCTTTGCCCCCTGCTCTACTCACTTTACACTTATGACTGTGTGGCTAAGCACAGCTCCAATCCATATTCAACTTTGCCGATGACATGACTATCATAGACGGAATCAAAGGTGGTAAATCGGATCAGCCGTGACCTTATCGAATGGCGGAGCAGGCTTAATGGGCCAGATGGCCTACTCCTGCTCCTATTTCTTATGTTCTTATTCAATGAATCAGCACATAGGAGGGAGATTGAAAATTTGGCTGAGTGGTGTCATAGCAACAACCTCTCACTCAATGTCAGCAAGGCTAAAGTGCTGATTAGTCTGATTCAGGAGGAGGAAGCCAGAGCTCCATGAGCCAGTCTTCATCAAAGGATCAGAGGTGGAGAGGGTCAACTTCAAATTCGTTGGTGTTATCATTTTAGAGGACCTGTCCTGGGCCCAGCACGTAAGTGCAATTACATATAAAGCACGGCATGATTTATGAAGATTTGGCATGACACCCAAAACTTTGACAAACTTCTATAAATGTGCAGTGGAGAGTATATTGACTGGCTGCATCACTGCCTAGTATGGAAACACCAATGCATGGAAAATTCTACTAAATGCACTGGAATCATCCCAGTCCATCACAGGTAAAGCCCTCCCCACCACTGAGCACATCTATGCGAAATGCTGTCGCAGGAAAGCAGCCCCATCATCAGAATCCCCCACCACCCAGGTCATGCTCTCTTTACACTTCTGCCATCAGGAAGAAAGTACAAGAGCTTGAGGACACCCACCACCAGGTTCAGAAATAGTTATTACCCTTCAACCATCAGGCTCTTGAACCAGAGGGGCTAACTTCACTGTGCCCCATCACTGAAATATTCCCACAGCCTATGGACTCAGTTTCAAGGACTCTTCATCTCATGTTCTTGATATTTATTGCTTATTTATTAATTATTATTATTGTCATTATTATTATTTATTTATTTGTATATTTGCGCACTTGTTGTCCTTTGCACACTGTTTAACTACTCAGTTTATGAGGTCTTTTATTGATTCTGTTATGATTATTATTCTATTATGGACTTACTGAGTATGCCCACAAGAAAACAAATCTCAGGATTATATATGGTGACACAGATGCACTTTGATAATAAATTTACTTTGAACTTTGAGAACATTTGGTTGGCACTGAGCTCTTGGACTGAGACAGAAGGAGTCATTCAACAGCTGTACCCACAACTGAGCAGGCACAATTAGGATCCACTCTGCTCACCCCTCTCAGGGAAGGGATTGGAGGAGGTGCCCTAAAAATAGCCGGCCTTGAAACCTCCTGATAGGATTACTGTGTCCAGAGGGGTGACCATATGCATTCTGAAACAAGAGAACATGACCTTTGGAACAATAAGCAATAACCTTGCTGGTGATGCCCGTATCTTAAAAACTAGCAGAGTCAAACTTTGATTCACGGCTGTATAACAAATGCTGGAAAATAGAGTGAGCACAGGCTGATGATCGATGGTCACTATTGAGCTGGTGGGCTGAATGGCCTGTACTGTGCTCTGTTGCCGTGTGACCAGTGTGGGCCTGTGATTCTGTACAGCATTTGTCCGTTCTGAGACCATGTGAGGATGTGCTGAGGTACTGATCATTGCCAATGCTGGTAATGTGCTGTGAAATATTTAAAATTAATAGCAGTCAACAAAGATTGTAAATTGGTTTTGCTGGTGTGCAGATGGCTTTAATTGCTCTTTGCCTCTTTGCATCTGGAATTGCAGAAGTTAATTGGGCAGAATTTATCCAACAATGTTTCCAGGAGCACCTTGCCTCCAGCTAGTTATGAGTCTCCTCTCGCTGCCCTCTTTCACAACGATACATCACAGTTCTCCTGAAATACAATCATTGTTAAATTGTTCACATGTTCTTTCATAGTGAAGTGGTAGCTGTCAGTTCCCCACAGCCAGGAGCTTGGTCCCAGGCTGGAACTGTGGGTACAAATGGCAGAGTGTGTGTCGCGGTGTGCCCCTTCATACTTGCTGTACCCCACCGTCTTCTCCCTCCTCACTCAACCATCAGCTCAAACCACATAGTTCATCCACTGCATGTGCATGCGCACACACACACACACACACACACACACACACACACACACACACACACACACACACACACACACACACACACACACACACACACACACACACACACACACACACACACACACACACACTCCACTCTATTAGAGCAGGACAGTAGATCTGCTGTCTCACACGTCAACTGGGTTCAGTCCTGACTTGCAATGCTGTCTGTGTAGAGTTTGCATGTTCCTACTGTAAATGGCTGTTCTGATCTCCTCCTACAGTATGGGAGAAGATCTGACTGGTGGTCTGGAGGTAGATATTCACTGGTATGGGGAGCAGGGGTATCTGGAAGGAGTTGATGGAGAATGTGGGATCAGATTATGTGCACAGACTTGATGGGCCAAAAGGTGTGCTTGCCATAGGCGCTACTTTCCGTAGATATGCCCCTGGTCTTCCCCAATCTTCGCATTGCTATTCAGATAATGCATTGTAGTTTCCATCGCCAGCTGTGAAAGATTAATCAGCAAGTTAAAACTAATACTTTTGTAATTGAGAGCCTCCATGGGCCAAGGCAGACTTGCTCTTGCTCTACTGAGTGTAGAAAGAGAAGAAACTGAAAAAAATGATTTTGATAACATCATAGACCAATTTGCATCAGTGAAAACTAGAAAGGTGCAGTTATAATTTTCAAGTAGTGCCATAATTTTTTAATTAAAAGATTAACGAACTTGACTTGTATTTTTGAGCTGATATTATGGTAAAGTTATCTAAAAGATGGGTGTCAGATGTTTGGACAGGGGTGCACTTTCAGTGCTTGCCATAGGTGCAATTTTCTGTAGATATGCCCCTGGCAGAAACGACTAATAGCAGGGGGCATAGTTTTAAGGTGACTGAAGAAAAGCATAGGGGAGGTGTCAGAGAGTGGTGGATGTGTGGAACACCCTGCTGGTGTGGTGGTAGAGGCTGATACATTAGAGACTCTTAGATAGGCACATGGATGGTAGAAAAATGGAGAGTTATGTAGGAGGGAAAGGTTAGATTGATCTTAGAGTAGGTTAAAAGGTTGGCACAACATCGTCGGCTGAAGCACCTGTATTGTGCTGGATCAGTTAATTCAAGGACTGAATGGTTGAAAGAAGCTTGAAATGGAGAGTTCAGTCAATTAAAAAAGCAAGAGATAAAGTGGGTTCATAGTCAGATGAACTTATAGATTTTTCTTGTTGTAAGTATTTAAGTACTTCTATAAATTTAAACATAGAACACTGAACATTACAGCACAGTTTAGGCACCTTGACCCATGATGGCAGAAAACCCACAGCACAATACAGGCCCTTCAGCCCTCAATGTTGTGTCGAACATGTACTTATTTTAGAAATCACCTAGGGTTATCCATAGCCCTCTATTTTTCTAAACTTCAAGTACCTATCCAGGAGTCTCTTAGAAGACCCTGTCGTATCTGCCTCCACCACCATCACCACACAGCTCATTCCACGCACTCACCACTCTCTGCTTAATATATCTTACTCTGGCATCTCCTCTGTACCTACTTCCAAGCACCTTAAAACTGTGCCCCCTTGTGTTAGCCATTTCACCCCTGGGAAAAAGCCTCTGACTATCCACATGATCAATGCCTCTCATCATATTATACACATCTGTTAGGTCACATCTAATCCTCTGTCACTCCAAGGAGAAAAGGCCAAGTTTGCTCAACCTATTCTCATACGGCATGCTCCCCAATCCAGGCAACATTCTTGTAAATCTCCTCTGCACCCTTTCTATAGTTTCCATATCCTTCTTGTAGTGAGGTGACCAGAACTGAGCACAGTACTCCAAGTGGGGTCTGACCAGGGTCCTAGCTGCAACATTACCTCTCGGCTCCTAAACTCAATCCCACAGTTGATGAAGGCCAATGCACCGTATGCCTTCTGAACCACACAGTCAACCTGCACAGCAGCTTTGAGTGTCCTATAGATTCGGACCCCAAGATCCCTCTGATCCTCCACGCTGCCAAGAGCCTTACTATCAATACTATATTCTGCTATCATATTTGACCTACCAAAATGAACCACCTCACACTTATCTGGGTTGAACTCCATCTGCCACTTCTCAGCCCAGTTTGGCATCTTATCAATGTCCCATTCTAACCACTGACAACCCTCCACACGATCCACAACACCCCCAACCTTTGTGTCATCAGCAAATTTACTAACCCATCCCTCCACTTCCTCATCCAGGTCATTTATAAAAATCACGAAGAGAAGGGGTCCCAAAACAGATCCCTGAGGTACACCACTGGTCACCAACCTCCATGTAGAATATGGCCCATCTAAAACCACTTTTTGCTTTCTGTGGGCAAGCCAATTCTGGATTCACAAAGCAAGATCCCCTTGGATCTCATCCCTCCTTACTTTCTCAATAAGCCTTGCATGGGGTACCTTGTCAAGTGTGTTGCTGAAAGCCATATACACTACATCTACAGCTCAACCTTCATCAATGTGTTTAGTCACATCCTCAAAAGATTCAATCAGGCTCATCAGGCATGACCTGCCTTTGACAAAGCCATGCTGACTATTCCTAATCATATTATGGCTCTCCAAATGTTCATAAATCCTGCCTCTCAGGATCTTCTCCATCAACTTACCAATCACTGAAGTAAGACTCACTGATCTATAATTTCCTGGACTATCTCTACTCCATTTCTTGAATAAAGGAAAAAGATTTGCAACCATCCAATCCTCTGGAACCTCTCCTGTCCCCAATGATGATACAAAGATCATTGCCAGAGGCTCAGCAATCTCCTTCCTCACCTCCCACAGTAGCCTGGGGTACATATCGTCCGGTCCTGGTGACTTATTTAACTTGATTCTTCCCAAAGCTCCAGCACATTCTCTTTCTTAATGTCTATGTGCTCAATCTTTTAAGTCCGCTGTAAGTCATCTCTACAGTCGCCAGAATCCTTTTCCATACTGAATACTGAAGCAAAGTATTCATTAAGTACCTCCACTATCTCCTCTGGTTCCATACACGCCTTTCCACTCTTAAACTTGGTCCTATTCTATCACATCTTATCCTCTTGCTCTTCACATACTTGTAGAATGCCTTGGGGTTTTCCTTAATCCTGCTCGTCAAGGGCTCCTCATAGCCCTTTCTGTCTTTCCTAATTTAATTCTTAAACACCTTTCTGCTAGTATTATAATCTCCTAGATCTCTATCATTATCTAGTTTTTGAACCTTTCGTAAACCTTTCTTTTCTTCTTGACTAGATTTTCAATAGCCTTTGTACACCATGTGTCCTGTACCCTACCATCCTTTCCCTGTCTTATTTGAATGTACCTATGCAGATCGCCATGCAAATATCACCTGAATATTTGCCACATTTCAGCCGTACATTTCCCTGAGAAATTCCATTCCCAATTTATGCTTCCAAGTTCCTGCCTGATAGCTTCATATTTCCCATTACTCCAATTAAATGCTTTTCTAACTTGTCTGTTCCTATCCCTCTCCAATGCTATGGTAAAAGAGATAGAATTGTGATCACTATCTCCAAAATGCTCTCCCACTGAGAGATCTGACACCTGACCAGGTTCATTTCCCAATACCAGATCAAGTACAGCCTCTCCTCTTGTGGGCCTATCTACATATTGTGTCAGAAAACCTTCCTGAACACACCTAACAAATTCCACCCCATCTAAACCCCTTACCCTAGGGAAATGTCAATCAATATTTGGGAAATTAAAATCTCCCATCATGGCAACTCAGTTTTTATTACACCTTTCCAGAATCTGTCTCCCTATCTGCTCCTTGATTTCCCTGTTACTGTTGGGTGGTCTATAAAAAACACCCAGTAGAGTTATTGACCCCTTCCTTTTTCTATCTTCCACCCACAGAGACTCAGTAGACAATCCCTCCATGACTACCTCCTTTTCTGCAGCTGCAACACTACCTCTGATCACCAGTGCCACGCCCCCACCTCTTTTGCCTCCATCCCTGTCCTTTCTGAAAAATCTAAAGCCTGGCACTCTAAGTAACCATTCCTGCCCCTGAGATATCCAAGTCTCTGTAATGGCCACAACATCATAGCTCCAAGGACTGATACACGCTCTAAGCACATCTGCTTTGTTCATGATACTCTTTGCATTAAAATAGACACATCTCAAACCATCAATCTGAGCACATCCTTTCTCTCTCACCTGCCTATCCTCCCTCACACACTGTCTACAAGTTTTCTCTATTTGTGAGCCAACTGCCTCTTCCTCTGTCTCTTCAGTTCGGTTTCCACCCCCCAGCAATTTCTAGTGTAGCAAACCTCCCTGCCAGGATATTGGTCCCCTTCTGATTCAAGTGCAACCTGTCCTTTTCATACAAGTCACGACTGCCCTAAAAGAGGTCCCAATGATTCAGAAATCTGAATCCCTGCCCCTGCTCCAATCCCTCAGCCATGCATTTATCCTCTACCTCGTTCTATTCCTATACTCACTGACGCGTGGCACAGGCAGTATTCATGAGATTGCTACCTTTGAGGTCCTGCTTCCGAACTTCCTTTCTAACTCCCTGTAGTTTATTTTCAGGACCTCCTCCCTTTTCCTTCCTATGTCGTTGGTGCCTCTGGCTGTTCACCTTCCCACTTCAGGATATCGTGGATGTGGTCAGAAACATCCTGGACCCTGGGAGGCAAACTACTATTCATGTTTCTTTCCTGCGTCCATGTATGTCTGTCTTGAATTGTCTGTCTGCCCCCTAACTACGGAGTCCCCTATCACTACTGCCATCCTCTTCCTTTCCCTACCCTTCTGAGCCACAGGGCCAAACTCTGTGCCAGAGGCGTGGCCACTGTTGCTTCCCCCGGGTAGGTTTTCCCCCCCAACAGTACTCAAACTGGAGTACTTATTGTTAAGGGGGACAGCCCCAAGGGTACTCTCTAATATCTGACTCTTGCCTTTCCCTCTCCTGACTGTTACCCACTTACCTGTCTCCCAAGGCTCCGGTGTATTGACTTGCCTATAACTCCTCTGTATTACCTCCTCACTTTCCCTGACTAGATACAGGTCATCGAGCTGCATCTCCAGTTCCCTAACACAGTCCGTAAGGAGCTGCAGCTTGATACAACTGGTGCAGATGTGTTCATCCGGGAGGCTGGGAGTCTCCCGGACATCCCACATCTGACACCCAATACAGAACACCGGCCTCACAGATATACTTCCTATTCCTATTCTTCACAAATAATTTTCCTTGCTGTGACCCATTGAGCAAAAGCCCTCCTACTTTGACTCCCTCTACTCAGATGTCTGCTCTATAAAGCTGTCTTCTATTTAAATTCTTTCCACTATCTAACTCACGCCTGTGCAGTTATGCCTTGATGTGCAGATCTTTTATCCTACTCCAAGATCAATCTAACCCTTCCCCCACTGCATGACCCTCCATTTTTCTATCATCCATGTGCCTATCTAAGAGTCTCTTAAATGTCCCTAATGTACTGTACCTGCCTCTGTCACCAGCCCTATGTTTTTTCCAGGGTGGAGATGATTTGAATCAGTGTACATTGCTTTGTGATCAGAGTTGAAAGTTTAGAGGGAATGAATGAGGCAGGTTCTTTTACACAGAGAGTGGTGGGTGCCTGGAGTGTGCTGCTGGGAGGGAGGGGGTTGTGGTAGAAGCAGAAGTGACGCACTGTTTATGAGGTATTTGGACAGACAAGTGAACAGGGTAAGGAATTGAGGGATACAAAACATTTATCCAGTTTTTTACTCAGTATACAGGGCAGGGAACAGAAGATGCCGCAAATACCCTGCAGTCAGGCGGAATCCATAGAAGGAGAAACAAAGTTAAACTGCAGAGACTAGGTTCTTTTCTCCCTGTGGTGGAGGAGATGAAGACATGGTATAGTTGTGTTGCTTTTCCTTTGTATAAGAGGTGCAATGAAAATCTTTCAGCAGCATCGCAGGCTTGTAGCACCATATAAACAACAATCAAAGAAAACTATAAACATTTATCATGCACAATTTTTGCAAGAGAAAACACAAGACAATTTTAGTGCAAAGTGATCATCATGTTAATAAACTGTAGTCATTAGGGTTCACCTCTAAATCTCACATCCTTATCCTAAATCTTTCCTCCTATTTTATTCAATGCTTCATTAGATGGCATGAGGTTGCTGAGCCTAAGAGACAGAGACAGCACCATCTGACGGGGCAAATGGGTAGTCAGTGTGTTGGGGTGAGTCTAGGGCAGTGAGCTCACCACATCTGGAGTTCTGTTATTTTGCGGGGAAGAGTGATAATGTGCAGAGACCTGAAGTGGGTGAGTTGTCTAATGGGGTGAAGGTCAACAGGCTTTTATCCACTGGAGATTAGAGAGTGAGAGGGGCCTGAACGGCTTTGATCCATAAGATAGAACAGCAGAATTAAGCCATATAGCCAATTGAATCTGCTCCACCATTTCATCATGGCTGATTTATTAACTCTTTCAACCCTACCCTCCTGCCTTCTCCCCATAACCTTTGACACCCTGACTAACCAAGAACCCATCAACCTCTGCTTTAAATATATGCAATGACTTGGCATCCAAGGCCATCCTTGACAATGAATTCCACAGATTCACAACCCTCTGGCAAAAGAAATTACTCCTCATCTCTGTTCTAAAGGGTCATCATGTGCCCTCTGGTCCTAGACTCCCCCACTATAGGAAGAATAGTGGTGGATGCGGAGTGGATGCTTCCTCTTGTGGGAGAAAATAGAACTGGGGTTACTATTTCAAAGCAAAGGCTTTCACATTTATGACAGGGCAGGTCACTATTTTTCTCACACAGGGTGTGAGTCTTTGGAACTGACTTCCTCCAAGATGGGTAGAAGATGTGCTGTTTGGCCTTAATTCAGCAAGAGGTAGATTCTTGATAAGGCAGTGATGAAAGGTTAGCAGAGACCACTCAGGAATGTGGTCAAGTTACAGTTGGATCTGTCATGATCTTTTTGAATGCTGGATTAATATTGAAAGGTTAATGTCCATCCCTGCTTCCAGCCAAAGCCAGACAGGAGAACTTTTATTTGGAAATAAGGAAATGGCTGAGGACTTTGTCGAGTATTCTTGAACTGAATTAACTTTTTTACTGACATCCTTCACATACATGAGGAGTAAAAATCTTTACATTACATCTCCGTCTAAATGTGCAATGTGCATTTGATAGTAATTTATAATAAATAGTATGTACAACTGGACAGTCATTATAGCACAGAAATATAATTGTATCAGTATGATTTAATTGGTCTGATGGCCTGGTGGAACAAGCTGTCCTAGAGCCTGTTGGTCCTGGCTTTTATGCTGTGGTACCACTTCCTGCATGGTAGCAGCTGGAACAGTTTGTGTTTGGTGTGACTCAGGTCCCTAATGATCCTTCGGGCCCTTTTCACATATCTGTCTTTGTAAATGTCCTGAATAGTGGGAAGTTCACATCTACAGATTCACTGGGCTATCTGCATCACTCTCTGCAGAGTCCTGTCATTGAGGGAAGTACAGTTCCCATACCAGACAGTGATATAGCCTGTCAGGATGCTCTCAATTGTGCCCCTGTAGAAAATTCTTAGGATCTGGGGACCCTTACCAAGCTTCTTCAACTGTCTGAGGTGAAAGAGGCACTGTTGTGTATTTTTCACCACACAGCTGGTATGTACAGACCATATGAGATGCTTGGTGATGTGCATGCTGAGGAATTTAAAGCTGTTCACCCTCTCAACCCCAGATCCGTTGATGTCAACAGCGTTTATCCTGTCTCTATTCTTCCTGTAGTCCACAACCAGCTCCTTTGTTTTTGTGAAATTGAGGGTTGTTTTCTTGACACCACTGTGTCAGGGTGATGACTTCTTCTCTATAGACTGCCTCGTTATTATTTGAGATAAGGCCAATCAATGTAGTATCACCAGTAAATTTAATTAGCAGATTGGAGCTGTGGGTGGCGACACAGTCATAGGTATACAGAGAGTTAAGGACACAGCCCAGGGGGATACCTGTGTTGAGGATCCAAGTAGTAGAGGTGAGGGAGCCCACTCTTGCCACCTGCTGGTGATCTGACAGGAAGTCCAGGATCCAGCTGCACAAGGCAGGGTCAAGACCAAGGTCTTGTTGACAGGTAACGTTGCAGCTATATAGGACCCTGGTCAGACCCCACCTGGAGTACTGTGCTCAGTTCTGGTCGCCTCACGTACAGGAAGGATGTGGAATGGAAACCATAGAAAGGGTGCAGAGGAGATTTACAAGGATGTTGCCTGGATTGGGGAGCATGCCATATGAGAATAGGTTGAGTGAACTTGGCCTTTTCTCCTTGGAGCGACGGAGGATGAGAGGTGACCTGATAGAAGTGTATAGATAATGAGAGGCATTGATCGTGTGGATAGTCAAAGGCTTTTCTCCAAAGCTGAAATGGCTAGCATGAGAGGGCAGTTTTAAGGTGCTTTGATGTAGGTACAGAGGAGATGTTAGGGGTAATTTTTTTATGCAGAGAGTGGTGAGTGCGTGGAATGGGCTGTGGTGGTGGAGGCCAAAAGGATAGGGTCTTTTAAGAGACTCCTAGAGAGGTACATGGAGCTTAGAAAACTAGAGGGCTATGGGTAAGCCTAGGTAGTTCTTTGAGGGCTGAATGGCCTGTATTGTGCTGTAAGTTTTCTATGTTTCTATGTCTCTGAGCTTCTTGTCGAGCCTGGATGGAACTATGGTGTTGAATGTTGAACTGTCGTCCAAGAACAGCATTCTCACATAAGCATCCTTCTTCTCTGGATGTGGAAAGATGGTGTGTAGAGCTGTGGCTATTGCGTCAGCTGTCGATCGGTTGTGTCAGTAGGTGAATTGTAGGGAGTCCAATGTGGGTGGTGTGTCATTCCATGTGTCATTATAGAAAATTATGAAAGCCAACAGGTCTAATTTGAAGGAGGAGTTGTTGCGAGGGTTGACCATGGAGGAGTGGGCACACCATGTTGATCATCAACTTTGTAGAAATCTACGAGATGCCATATCGTTGAAATGGTGAGAGGTGGAAGGATGTTGGGAAGGAAGTGTATGTGCATGAATCTCTGAACATATAGGGACTGGCCAGGTCAATGTATATTGGCTTTTATTGCAAGAAGGATATACTGAGATACAGTGAAAAACTTGCCTTCCATACTGTTCATTCAGATCAAATTATCTTACAGTGCATTGTGGTAAAGAAGGGAAAACAATAACAGAATGCAGAATAACGTGTTACGCTACAGAGAAAGTAGATGCAGGCCGTCAATAGGTTGTGAGATCGTAACAAGATAGATTATGATGTTATGTTATAGAGCTATTTAATAGTCATAACAGTGGTGTAGAAGCTGTCCTTGAGCTTGGGAGATTTCAGTAGAAGAATAAAGACCATCTTATTGGAGTTATCAAGGGTCAAAGTTCAAAGTAACTTTTATTATCAAAGTACATATATGTCTTCATATACAACCCTGAGATTCATTTTTTTGTGGGCACACTTAACATGTCTAATAATAACTATAATAAAAATCAATGAAAGACCACCCAGCTAGGATATTTAACCAGAGTGCAGAAGACAACAAACTCTGTAAATGTAAATATAAATAAATAGCAATAAATAATGAGAACATGGGATGAAGAGTCCATGAAAGTGAATCTATTAGCTGTGGGAACATTTCAATGATGATGAAGTTGAGTGAAGTTCTCTCTTTTTATTCAAGAAATCAATGATTGAGGGGTAGGAACTGTGCTTGAACCTGGTGGTGCGAGTCCTGAGCCTCTTGTACCTTCTACCTCATGGCAACAGTGAGAAGAGAGCATGACCTGGGTGATGGGGATCTCTGATGATGAGTGCTCCTTTCCTACAACAGTGTTTCATGTAAATGTGCTCAATGGTTGAGGGGGCTTTACCCACGATGTAATGAGCCAAATCCATTATTTTTTGTAGGATTTTCCATTCATTGGTACTGCTGGGGTACAGACTTGAGTGTGCTGGTCTGGTCTCCCCACCATCTCTGTGATCAGGGCACTTCCATGAAAGTTCACCAACTATACTGTTCAGATGAGCACTGTCCTGTGAGGAGAGATTTCTCAGGCAGGGTGGAAATACCCTTGTGAAGATGAACAGATGGTCTTATCAAAGCATTCAATGTTCCAATGGTGCTTGCTGGGGTAGATTCAGGGAGGATGTTCCCTTTGGTTTTGTGGCTGGAACAGTCTCAGAATGAAGCAATTGTCATCAAGGTGAGGAAAGGTTATCCATCTTGGTTCAAGAGCCTAATGGTTAAGTGGTAATAACTGTTCCTGAAGCTAATAATGGATGCTGATTTCCTGCGGCAATGCTCCACGTACGTGTGCCCAATGATAGGGAGGGCTTTATCTGGGATGGACTGGACCATATCCACTACTTTTTGTAGGATTTTCCATTCAAGGGCATTGGTGTTTCCACACCAGGCTGTGATGCAGCCAAAATATACTCATCACTACACATCTATAGAAGTTTGTCAAAGTTTTAGATGTAATGCCGAATCTTCTCAAATGTCTATGGAAGTAGAGGCGTTGCTGTGTCTTCTTCATAATTGCACTTACAAGCTGGGCTGAGGACAGGTCCTCTAAAATGAGTAATTTAAAGTCGCTAACCCTCTGCAGTCAAACTGATTCTCCTCCAGAGGATGTCAGTGAACCAGAGGTGAGGGCCTTCAAATAGCTTCATGGCAGCATCTATTGAGAGGAATAAGCAGATAATGTTTCGAGCTGGGACCATTCATCAGGTCATCAGTACCCTTTACAGTGTTGTGCTGTTGCCTAGATTCTGGCTTCTAGAATTCTCTCCCTACTCTTGTCGCTGCTTAACACCCCCTTCCCCCATTTCTTAGACTGAGCCTTACTCCCCTGTTCCAGCATCTCCAGATGTAATCGTGTGCTAGTCTTTTTCATAACAACTCATGGGAAGGAGGCCTTTGCTGTGTTGTCTGTGTGTATCTGTGGCAGTGCGATTGACTACTGATCCAATAATGTAGACCATAACCCAGAATCAGGGAGTGGGGCTGCTGGACTAGTTATTCAGCTAGTCACAGGGAGGCTGCTGGTCTTGGAGAGTGATAAAGATAAAGATTAGCTTTATTTGTCACATGTACATCGAAACATTGAAACATACAGCAAAATGCATTGTTTGCATTGACGACTCACACAAAGGATGTACTTCTGGGCAAGCTGTGGGGAGCTGTCTGTAATGGAACTAGCCACATTCTCCATGGTGTTTGCAGATTTAAGTATTTCCAATGCTGTCAGCTGTAAAATATTCATTGTTTGGTGTCTGCTGTTTCATTTGGGAGCTGGGCAAGATTGAGGTGGAAGATCGGAAGGTGGGGGAAGGGCAATTCACTGAGGTCTTACAGGCGACTCATTAAACCTTCTGAGGAATTCTCTTTATCTTGTTCCAGGAATAGAGCATGTTGAATGCCTATCTTCACATCGGGTGGATCTGCATCTGCCTGGGATCTGCTGCCATTCCACAAGAGGCAGGTATGTTGTCAGCGTGCACACTGCAGAGGGTAATGGAATCTGTGAGGAGGTATGTGTTGTGCATCCCGCTGTACCCTGTAGAGAAATGAGCTGTGGATCCCAGAGTGCACCCACACTGTAGATCTCACAGTGACCCCCACAATAAACTCTTCAGTGAGCCCCTCTGTGAGTTAACTAATCTCCTTCTCGGCCTGGTTTGCAATGAGCCCAATATGTTGACAGCAGCTTTAACAAGGACTGATCTGCCTGTATCATCACCCTGCTCCAATCTGTGGAAGCAGGGCAGCTCCACACAGAGCAATTCCCCAATGATAACAAGACCATGGGCAGCCTCAGGTATGATATCTGAGGATAGATATCCACCAAGACTTAGGGAAGAGTGTCATGGGATCTTACACCAACTGAAAGGGGTGTTTGAGCTCACTCCTTCCTCCAGTGATGACTCAGGGGCCACGCCAACAGTCCCAGGGATAGTACCACATGACTGTTGTGGTTCTCTGGCTAAGATAACAGAACAAGACACCGTCTGCTTTTGTGGAATATAAAAGATCCATGGCATTTATTGAAAAGAGCAAAGAAACTTTTTCAAGTCATCTGTGGTACCTTTGAGCAAATCTTGATACAAGTTTTTGAATCTTTTATTTCATCCCACTATGTGCAGTCTTGCTGTGCACAAATTATCTGCCTTATCTTCTGCACTTACTATACTTCAAAAACCCCTGAATTGGCCATGAAGTCTTGAACTCCTGAACTGGCTACGAAGGTCAGTTCACAAACTCCTGAACTGGCTGTAAAGGTCAATCATAATCAAGTTCAAGTTCAAATGAAATACACATGAATACAGGCAAATTAAACAGTACTCCTCTGGGTCCAAGGTGCAAAAACACAGAACCAACAGTGACACACAACACAAAGCTCATATAGCACATAATTACAATGGCAGAGAAACATTCAGTTACAAAATATAAATAATAATCTAGTCCAAGTCCCTGAGCACCATGGTCTGTAGATTCATGCCATGTTTCTGCAAGAGTAGTCGGAGCATTTCACAAACTCGCTGTCAGGATATCTGTTTTCCAGCAGTTGTACTATAAATTACATTAAGAATATAGTACAAAAGAAGAGCAAATTATCCCCAAAGAAGTGCTGTTCATAGGTTCATGGACCATTCAAAAATCTGCTGGCAGAGGGGAAGAAGCTGTTCCTAAAACATTGAATAAACATAAAAACATAGAAACATAGAAAATAGGTGCAGGAGTAGGCCATTCAGCCCTTCGAGCCTGCACCGCCATTCAGTTTGATCATGGCTGATCATCCAACTCAGAACCCTGTACCTGCTTTCTCTCCATACCCCCTGATCCCTTTAGCCACAAGGGCCATGTCCAATTTACTCTTAAATATAGCCAATGAACCGGCCTCAACTGTTTCCTGTGGCAGAGAATTCCACAGATTCACCACTCTCTGTGCGAAGAAGTTTTTCCTCATCTCGGTCCTAAAAGGCTTCCCCTTTATCCTTAAATTGTGACCTGTCGTTCTGGACTTCCCCAACATCGGAAACAATCTTCCTGCATTTAGCCTGTCCAATCCCTGTAGAATTTTATACATTTCATTAAGATCCCCCCTCAATCTTCTAAATTCCAGTGAGTATAAGCCTAGTCGATCCAGTCTTTCTTCATATGAAAGTCTTGCCATCCCAGGAATCAATCTGGTGAACCTTCTCTGTACTCCCTCTATGGCAAGAATGTCTTTCCTCAGATTAGGGGACCAAAGCTGCACACAATATTCTAGGTGCGGTCTCACCAAGGCCTTGTACAACTGCAGTAGAACCTCCCTGCTCCTGTACTCAAATCCTTTTGCTATGAATGCCAACATACCATTTGCCTTTTTCACCACCTGCTGTACCTGTATGCCCACCTTCAATGACTGGTGTACAATGACACCCAGGTCTCGTTGCATCTCCCCTTTTCCTAATCGGCCACCGTTCAGATAATAATCTGTTTTCCTGTTCTTGCAACCAAAGTGGATAACCTCACATTTATCCACATTAAATTGCATCTGCCATGAATTTGCCCACTCACCTAACCTATCCAAGTCACCCTGCATCCTCTTAGTATCATTTTCACAGCTAACACCGCCGCCCAGCTTCGTGTCATCCGCAAACTTGGAGATACTGCATTTAATTCCCTCGTCTAAATCATTAACATATATTGTAAACAACTGGGGTCCCAGCACTGAGCCTTGTGGTACCCCACTAGTCACTGCCTGCCATTCTGAAAAGGTCTCGTTTACTTCCACTCTTTTTTTCCTGTCTGCCAACCAATTCTCTATCCACATCAATACCATACCCCCAATACCTTGTGCTTTAAGTTTGCACACTAATATGCTGTGTGGGATCTTGTCAAAAGCCTTTTGAAAATCTAAATATACCACATCCACTGGCTCCCCCCTATCCACTCTACTAGTTACATCTTCAAAAAATTCTATAAGATTCGTCAGACATGAGTTTCCTTTCACAAATCCATGCTGACTTTGTCCGATGATTTCACCTCTTTCCAAATGTGCTGTTATCATATCTTTGATAACCGACTCTAGCATTTTCCCCACCACCAATGTCAGACTATCCGGTCTATAATTCCCTGGTTTCTCTGTCCCTCCTTTTTTAAAAAGTGGGGTTACATTAGCCACCTTCCAATCCTCAGGAACTAATCCAGAATCTAAGGAGTTTTGAAAAATTATCACTAATGCATCCACTATTTCTTGGGCTACTTCCTTAAGCACTCTGGGATGCAGACCATCTGGCCCTGGGGATTTATCTGCCTTTAATTCCTTCAAATTACCTAACACCACTTCCCTACTAACATGTATTTCCCTCAGTTCCTCCATCTCACTAGACCCTCGGTCCCTTACTATTTCCGGAAGATTATTTATGTCCTCCTTAGTGAAGACAGAACCAAAGTAGTTATTCAATTGGTCTGCCATGTCTTTGTTCCCTATGATCAATTCACCTGTTTCTGACTGTAAAGGACCTACACTTGTCCTGACCAATCTTTTTCTTTTCACGTATGTGAAAAGAATGTGTGTCTTCAGGCTCCTGTACCTCGTTCTCAATGGTAGTGATGAGAAGAGGGCATATAATGGGTGGTGGGGGGTTGTTCATCATGGATACAACCTTGTGGCATGGCCTTGTGAAGGGTCTGTAGTGGCGAGGGTGCCATGGGAATGCAGATTGCTTCCGTTGTAGGTATCTCCAATCACCATTGCTCACATACCCCACTGCTCATTTCACCAACATTGGATTCGGCCTGGTAGTCTATGCACTCATAGTAACTGTCATAAGCTCTAGGTGCTGGAGTAATTATTCCCAGCCACACAGCATGTACACAACATAACAATTCACTCCATGGAAGAATGAAGTTGGTATTAAAGGCAATAATTTGGCTACGTAAGTTTCCCATTAAATTGGAATCAGTCTGACCTTTCAGTGAAACTGGTGTTTGTAACACACTAAAATGTGAGAGTGATTCTAATGAGCTGGCAGCCAGCAGCCACTGTTACTATAGTGTGGATCTTGTCCTTTATAATTGAAACCTTGCTGAATTTGCTCACCTCCTGTCCCCATGATAAGTTATCCCAGCTCCCAACAGTTCAAACTCCAGCTGGCTCCTGACCCATTGAGCCTGCCGCTTACTAACCAATCCTCACAGATTGTCCTCTTAGCCAGGTGCCACATAAGTGAAGCCTGTTAGTGAGTGCAGGAAGGCATAGAGTCACAGAGCACTACAGCCTATCTAGTCCATGCTGAACTGTCATTCTGTTCAGTCCAATTGACCTGCACCTGCACCTGGACCATCCCTCTCCCATCCATGTACTTATCTGAATTTCTAACTGCTGGAATCGAACCAACATCCACTTTCACTGGCAGCTTGTTCCACACTCACACCACCTTTGACTGAAGAAGCTCCCCCTCAAGTTCCCCTTAAGCATTTCACCTTTCAACCTTATCCTATGATTTCTAATTCTAGCCTTAACCAACCTCAGTGGAAAAAGCCTGCTTGCATTTAACCTATCTATACCCCTCATAATTTTGTATACCTCCATCAAATCTCCCCTCATCCTTCTACACTCCAGAAAATAAAGTCCTAACTTATTCAACCTTTCCTTGTAACTCAGATAATCTGGTCCTGGTAACATCCTTGTAAACTTTCTCTGCACTCTGTCAATCTTATTGATATCTTTCCTGTAAGTAGGTGACCAAAACTACACACAATATTCCAAATTAAGCCTTAACAATGTCTTTTCAAT
Organism: Hypanus sabinus; assembly: GCF_030144855.1. NCBI lineage: Eukaryota > Metazoa > Chordata > Chondrichthyes > Myliobatiformes > Dasyatidae > Hypanus > Hypanus sabinus. The sequence goes on along the minus strand of NC_082721.1, from coordinate 1,469,346 downwards.
TTTAACATTACATCTCAACTCATATCCTCCATACGTTGATTTATGGAGGTCAATGTGCTAAAAACTCTCTTTAGAACCCTACCTACCTGTAACATCACTTTCAAGGAACTGAAACACTGGGAATTGTAGAGAGGGGCAGCCCCAGGCCAGGTCCGGAAATGGTGTGCAGGAGAATCCCAGAGCCGACAGTGTAGCTTTTATAGCAAGTTTTGGCACTGCTGTTACTGTATCTGAAAAGACAAGAGAATGTTCTGGGGTACATGGGAGGGGCTGACAAGGAAGGAGCTCATGAGAGAGTGTGACAAGTTCAATTGCTCACCCTGTGTTTGTCCCTCCCTCCCCCAGCAACAGATAACAGGTACGAGAAGGCGGTGAACATAAAGAAGGTCCAACACCAGCCAGTTGTCCGGGGATTAGCTGACTCTGCCTTGCTACCCTGCATTTTCTCTGTGCTCCCCAGTTCAACCACTGACCCCTTGCTGCTTCATGACCCTCCTCGGATCAAATGGACCAAAGTGTCACTCGAAGGTGGGAACAGTAAGGAAGTTCTTATTCTGGTAGCCAAGAACAACACGGTGAAGCTGAACCCAGCCTACAAGGGCAGGGCCAGCCTGCCTGGCTATGGCCCCTTCCACTACAACGCCAGCCTGCAGATCGTTTCTCTGCGAGCAAGTGATGCGGGTGTCTATCAGTGTGAAGTGGTCGTGGGAATGGATGATGAGCAGGATACCGTGCCACTGCAGGTTATCGGTGAGTTTCTGGGGTTGAGTGGAGGTGGGAGGTGACCTCAGAATGTCTTTTCCCACTGTCAAAATGACTGATATCAGAGGGCTTGAGGTTAAAGTGAGAGGGGTGTTTGGATGACGATTTAGGTGTAGATTAAAAAGGTCAGGATGCCAGAACCTGAGGCGAGGGATGGACCAGTTTGCCACGCTGCTCAGCTCTGTGCAGACGTATTAGAGAATTTAGTACCAATCAAACACAAACTAGGCAAAGACCTTGAAGTCAGTATGATGTTGTGAGCATCTATCTCTGAGTCATGGCTGAAAGAAGGCCATAGTTAACATCAAAGGATGTACTCTGTATTGAAAGGACAGGCAGGGAGGCATAGGCAGTGGTGTGGCTCTCTACATGTTTAGAAAGAGATGACATAGGATCAGAGAATGTTGAATCTTAGTGGATGGAATTAAGAAGCTGCAAGGGTAAAGAAATTATGATAATCATATATAGGCCTCCAAATAGTAGCCAAAATGTGGGGTTGCGATTGCAAAGGGAGCTGGAAAAGACATGTAATAAGGGTAATGACACAATTGTAAGGGGAAATTTCAATATGCAAGGGGATTGGGAAAATCAGGTTGGTGTTAGATCGTGAGAGAGAAAGTATAGTCTCTGAGGTGGCTTTTCAGAGTAGCTTGTGCTTGAGCCAACTCAGGGAAAGGCTATCTTAGATTATGAGTTGTGTAATAACCTAGATCTTTTTACAGAGCTTAATGTAAAGGAACCCTTAGGAGGCACTGATCATAATATGATTGAATTCATACTGGAATTTGAGAGGGAGAAGTGTAAGTCACATGATTCAGTATTGCAATGGAATAAAGGGAATTACAGAGGCTGAGAGAGGAGCTTGCCCAGGTGGATAGGAGGAGGATTTTGGAGGGGATGATGGCAGACCAGAGGTTGCTGAAGTTTCTTGAACAGTTTCAAGAACAGGATAGATATGTCTCACAGATGAAGTAGTTCTCAAATGGCAGGGTTATGCAACCATGGCTGATAAGGGAAGTTAAAGAATTAAAGTCTGTCCCAAGGCTTATAGGCTCATCAGGCCGGTGCTTATGCCAGTTTCCGTGGCGTGAAGCGACTGTGAGTATGAAACCCCCCCCCCCCCCCCGGATAGGATGCCAGTCTATCGCGAGGTTAACCCCCAGCATTTTGTCGGTACCCATTTTCAGCTGGGTGGACTGGAGCGATGTGTGGTTAAGTGCCTTGCTCAAGGACACAGCACGCACGCTTCCTCGGCTGAGTCTTGAACTCCTGACTTTCAGATCGCTAGTCCAATGCCTTAACCACTTGGCCACGCGCCACACATAAGGGAAGTTAAGGACTGCTTAAAAACCAAGGAAAGGGCATATAAAGTAGCAAAAGTGAGTGGGAAGTTGGATGATTGGGAAGCTTTTAAAATCTGACAAAAGACAGCTAAAAAAGCTATAGAAAGGGAAAAGAGGGCAAACTAACCAATAATGTAAAGCAGGATACTAAAAGTTTTTTCAGTTATGTAAAGAGTAAAAAGGAGGTGAGGAGGTATCGGACCATTGGAAAATGATGCTGGTGAGGTGGTAATGGGGGACAAAGAAATGGCAGATGAACTTAATGAGTACTTTGCAACATTCTTCCCTGTGGAAGACACTAGCGGTGTGCCAGAGGTATGTGAGTGTCAGGCAGCAGAGTGAGTGCCATTACTATTACAAAAGAAAAAGTGTTAGGCAAACTCAAAGGCCTTAAGGTGGATAAGTCACCTGGACGAGATGGGTTACATCCTGGAGTACTGTGAGAGGTTGCTGAAGAGATAATGGAAGCACTTGTCATGATCTTTCAAGAATCACTTGATTTTGACATGGTCCCAGAAGACTGCAAATGTTACTCCACCTTTTTAAAAAAGAGGAACGCAAAAGAAAGGAAATTATAGGCCAGTTAGGTTGGGAAAGTGTTGGGAGTATATTTTTAAAAATGAGTTTTCAGGGTACTTGGAGTCTAATAATAAATTAAGTCAAAGTCAGCATGGTTTCTGTAAAGGGAAATCTTGCCTGACAAATCTGTTAGAGTTCTTCGAGGAAGTAACAAGCAGGGTGGACAAAGGAGACAGTGGATGTCATTTACTTAGATTTTCAGAATGCATTTGATAAGGTGCCACACATGAGGCTGCTTAACAAAATAAAATCCTATGGTGTTGCAGGAAAGATACAGGCATGGGCAGAGGAATGGCTGACAGGCAGGAGGAGGCGATTAGGAATAAATGGGTCCTTTTCTGGTTGGCTGCCAGTGATTAGTGGTGTTCCTCAGGGGTCAGTATTGGGACTGCTATTTTCACAATGTTTGTCAACGATTTGGAGAATGGAATTGATGCCTTTGTGGCAAAGTTGGCAGATGATATGAAGATAGGTGGAGGGGTAGGTAGTGCTGAGGAAGCAATGTGATTGCAGCAGGACTTAGACAGATTGGAAAAATGGGCAAAAATGTGGCAGATGGAATACAATGTATGATAATGCATTTTGGTAGAAGGAACAATAGCGTGGACTATTATCTAAATAGGGAGAATATTCAAACATCAGAGGTGCAGACGGATTTAGGAGTCTTGTGCAAGACTCCCAGAAGGTTAATTTACAGGCTAAATCTGTGGTAAAGAAGGCAAATGCAACATTAGCATTTATTTCAAGGGGAGTAGAATATAAAAGCAAAGAGATAATTATGAGTCTTTATAAGACATTAGTCAGGCTGCACTTTGAGTGTTGTCAGCAGTTTTGGGCCCCATATTTCAGAAAGGAAGTGTTGTCATTGGAGAGCCCAGTAGATGTTCACAAGGATAATGCTGGGAATGAAGGGGTTAACATATGAGGAGTGTTTGGCAGCTTTGGGCCTGTGCTCACTAGAATTCAGAAGAACGCAGGGGTATTTCATTGAAACCTACTGAATGTTGAAAGAATTAAATAAGGTGGAAATGGAGAGGATGTTTGTTATGGTGTGGGTATCCTGAACTAGAGGGCACAGCCTCAAAATTGAGAGGTTAGAACAGAGGTAAGGAGGATTTTTTTTTGCCAGAGAGTATTAAATCTGTGGAATGCTCTGCCACAGACTGCAGTGGAGGCCAAGTCCATGGGTATACTTAAAATGGAAGTTGATAGTTTCCTGATTGGTCAGGACATCAAAGGATATGGCAAGAAGGCAGCTGTATGGGGTTGAGTGGGATCTGGGATCAACCATGATGAAATAATGGAGCAGACTCAATGGGCTGAATGGCCTAATTCTGCTCCTATGTCTTACGGTCTTATGGTCTAAAACAGTGTGAAAAAAACTAATTACTGCCTTTATTTTCTGAATTCAAGGAGAGCCATTCCACAAATCTCTGCTGATGCAAGGTTACATTTCAAATTTATACAATAAATCTAATCACACTGGGTCAGTCATGTCCAGACACTGATTCCACAATCTATACAACATGAGCACCAATACAATTGGTTCCACATTGCTCAGAGGTCCAAACAATCCATTAATCTGCCTCTCAGATGATTAACATCTCTACATTGATGACATGATCTATTGTTAGGACAAGGAAGATAGACCTATCCTGTTTTTTAAATATCATCCTCTCCCCATGAGTCTGCTAACCCCCCCCCCCCCCCAGTCCTCAAACTTAACCCATTTCTTCTACAGTCCCCTCCTTTTAGATCAATCGGTCAACCCTACTCCTCCTCATTGTCCAGATATGGGGGGTTCATAATCTGGGGGTTGGGGCTGCATGTTTAAGCAAGCATCTTCATTTTCCATCTTCCCTTCTGAAGATAACTCGCAGTTGCACAGTGCCATGTACTTTCCCCTGGACTTTCACAGCAACCCTTGTCACCTGGATCCTGTGTTAGGGCTCTTTCCACCCAGGAGAAAGAGAGTCTTGAGTGTCTTTACATGGTCTCCAGGTTTAAAAGGATGAGTGTTTCCTTCCCCTGGCTGAGGTAAGGCAGCAGCTACCTGTCCGCAGTTTGCTCTTATTGCTTCACCAAGGGCTTTAATGATTTCTATGGTTTTCTCATCGGTCCAGACCAGGCACGTCTATACACTTGTCAAAGGGGCTGAGTCCCTGCTGGTTTCGGCTTTCCCATTAACACCTCGAAGGGAGTAACAGATACAAAATGTTGGTGGAACGCAGCAGGCCAGGCAGCATCTATAGGAAGAAGTACAGTCGACATTTCGGGCCGAGACCCTTCGTCAGGACTGAAGGGAATAGTTTAGTTGTCCAACTGACCTGATTTTTTTAGAGTGCATAATGCTATGGGAAGAACCTCTGGCCATTTCAGTCCCATTTCCTGACATACCTTAGCCAATGTATCTTTTAATACTCCATTCATTCTACTGGTCCTGAGGACTGGAGCTGATATGGAAGGTGATATTCCCAAGTAAATCCTAACCCCTGACCCAATTCCTTAATTAATTTACCTGTAAAATGTGTCCCTCTCTCACTGTTAAATGTGTATGAAACCCCAAATCTGTGAATAATTTCCTTTATTAATGTAACCACAGTTCGTGTATCATCTTTTCTAGTGGGAGTTGTCCCACCCATTTGGAGAAGATGCCCACTACTACTCATGGGTATTTATAACCCCACTGGCTGGCACATGCACACAGTTTATCTGTAATTTGGCAAATAGTGCCTCCGCAGGTGACAAATGGACAAATTTAACAGGTGACTTACCCTACTGTTTCTCTGGCAAATCTCACAGCTTCGCACAACCTGTCCTGCAATGACTGTTAACCCTGGTGCAAACAATTGTTGTTGTGTCTGATGTGTAATCTGCCCCCCCTTTCCTACATGACCCTTCCCAGGTACTAGTCGAACAAGGGCGCCTATGAGATTCCTGGGACACATATGGCGATTATCCGGATGTCTCCACACCCCCTCCCCCCATGGTCCATAAAACACTGCTTTCCTTCCAAGTCCTTTTTCCTTTTCCGGGTCCGTCTTGGGCAGAAATTAAATCTTGCAAGTTTGGGGTAGGGGTTACAGGGGTACATGGTACCCGCATACGTACCAGCTTAGCTTTTCCCGCACCAGCGGCCGCGTCAGCGGCAGGATCTCCTTTAGTTATGGGGTTTGAGGCACTAGTGTGAGCTTCGCACGTAATGACAGCAATTCGGTCTGGCAACTGCACTGCTTGTAGCAGATTTTTAACGAAATATGCACGTCGGATGGGTTTACCCACGAACATAATGAACCTTCGATGTTGCCAAAGTCACCCAAAATCATGTACCACCCTAAGGCATACCTAGAGTCTGTTTAGATGTTTACTGGGTATCCTTCGGCTAAAATATAGGTTCGTGTTAGAGCAAAAAGCTCAGCTGTCCGAGAAGATGGCCCTTGGGGAAGGGTTCCTACCAGAGTCACTGTTGCATAAGCTGCCGGTACGGCGTGGTCATTAGGCTTGCAAGAGGAGCCGTCCATAAAGAGTATTAAATCGGGGTTATCAAGGGGTACAGTCAGGTCATGAGGACCTAACTGTCATGGGGTTCTGAGGACTCGGTCATACGGATCAGCGTAGCCGGGTTGAGTGCGGGTGCTCTTTTAGAAGTTAAATTCGACTTGTTAAGTAACACGACTTCATTTCTCATCGTAGCAGTTGAGTTGAGGAGCAGCGTTACAGCATGAGGTGTCAGTACCGGACCGGCATGCTCTAGTATTAACGGGGCAGCCCTTTCGAACATTACTGCTGACGTTGCCACCGCCCTTAAACATCCTGGCATTCCTCTAACCACTGGAGACCATAGGGTGGAATACGCCGCTGGTCCTCCTAAGCCACCATGTTCTTGGGTTAATATTGCGCTTGTGAAACCCTCCTTTTCATTCACATATATCTGGCATGGTCTGCTGTAATCGGGCCTATACTGGGGCACCTTTTAGTAACTCGTAAGCCTGTTGCATATCCTCAGTCCATTATATGGGATCAGGTGCAGCCTGGGCTGCTGCATCTCGGAGGGCAGCGTCATAGTCTCGGAATTCAGGTAGCCAATGTCGACAGCCATTCGTCATTCCCGGGAAAGTCTTCGTCTGTTTTGTTTTGGTAGCAGGTCTGGGAGCCTGCACAATGGCAGTCACATGCTCTGTCCCTAATTGACGGATTCTCTTGTGCCCTAGATATGTTATTGTAAGTTGGCAGAGTTGTAATTTTGACAGGGAGTCTGACTGTCCTCAGGCAGCCAAATGATTCAGTAATGGCACGGAGTCTTCTCTACAGTCAGCCAGTGTCTGACAACACTAACTCGTCTGCATATTGTAAAATCATGATGTCTCCGGGCAATACATCCGGACTTCCTGATATAGCCTTGCAGTAATTTTGTCCACGTGTATTGCTGTCTATTATATGTAAAAACGAACAGATGCTGACTGTTCTCATGCAGTCTTATCGAGAAAAAGGCAGATTACCAATCAATCACCGTATACCTACAGGACTCCGAAGAGATAGAGGCCAATATCACATTGGTGTCTGGAACCACCGGTGAAATGAGCTGGACTACCTGTTTTATAGCCCACAAATCCTGAACAAACCGCCATTCATCCGGTCTCCCTGGCTTGGGGATGGATAATTTCAGCGTATTGCAAGGGCTTTGAGTTAGTCGCAGAACGCCTTGTTGCATTAGCGTCCCTAAAGCGGGTTCAATACCGCTGACGGTCCTTGGAGATAGACGATACAATACTGCCTGATGGAGGGTAGTCGGGCGTTTGATTAAAGAGTGACCTGATGGTGAGCTACGGATCTCACTAATCCTACATGATTCTTATGCTGTGTCCACAATACGGGATCCACCCTGCGAAAATCTTGTGGATTGCTCAATTAGGGTGCAGGAGGGGGCTCTGTCTATGGAATTCACAGTTACAACTGTTACCCCTGTATCTGGTCCATAGTAAGTCACCCCTCTTTGGTTAGGTGGTGATCTGTATTACCACAACCGTCTCTCCATAGTTCCCAAATCTTTAGGCTTAAAAGGGGGTTTCACACCAGTGGGACATGGGGGAATGAACATGTGCCCCCGAGGAAGAGTTCCTCCTGTTATCAGCTGAATCTCAGCTGCTATTCACTCAAAATTTACCCTACCCAATAAGAATATTAGCCCCCTCTTACCTTTATGTTGATTTGCTCGGTTTCTATAATTGTATTTGAGATCTAAATCCCGGAATGCTGCAGGACAATATAGTGCAGTAACTACTTTACAAGTTCCAATTAAATTGTCCAGAAATCCCCTTGCTTTAATGTCAGCTTCAATTTTCTGCCATAGCCAATTTCCCCGGGGATTTTCCCCAATGCTCCAGCTATAGAGAGCAGCCGGGTCCCCTTATTGTTCAGTTTTTGTAGCATTGTACCATGGAGCTCAGCCAGTCTGTTTTCAGGGATTTCAAGATACAATTCTTTGGAGATGCAATGAATAACGGCATTTAATTTACAGCGTGCTTAGCGTCCAAGCAAATTAACAGGTGAGTTTTCAGCTATAATCAACTTGTTCTTTATTGTTATTTCAAATGGCTCCAGCAGGGTTCTATCAGAGGAACTCTGACTATTCCTAATAATTTATACTTTTGAATACTTTTACTGCCTTTAGGTAATACAACAGAAAGGTGTATGGACAATACTTTAGCGTCTGAATCGACCAGGACTTGTATTCTCCTACTAACTATCAATGCGTTTAATATGGGGTTCTCTGGGAGGGCGGTTCTTGAGAGCCTGATCATTGCTGCCTGTATCACCCACCCTTCGTGTCCACCTATTGTTGGTTAAAGGTGTTACGATTAAAGGGCTCATGCATGGTAAAGCAGGTTTCTCTCAATTTCCCCTCTTGTCTTTATCAGGGTCTCTTCTCTTTACATTCGATCTGGCCAGAATCTTTTCTTCCAACACTGCCTGCATACATCCTATCTCTTATCCCTGTGCTTCGGCCTTTCTCTCAACTCATCTCCTCTTCTTTGTTGCACCACCGTTCCTTTTCTTCCTGATTTGTAAATAGCCCATTCCTATCCATGTTAATGAGGAATGTTATGGCATCCTCCCAATTTTTGTTTTGCCATTCCAGATCGGTCAATTAAAAAAAAATTGGAGACAATTTATAAAGCTTTGCACTGCCAGTGGGTCATTTCCTGCCGGGGGTATCCCTGCGCTAGATTCCCAAGTATCTTTAAACAGGCAATAACATCAGTAAGTCTTCCCTTCTTCTGCTGACATCTAGGTATTCCTCCAAAGTAACTGTGTTGCCTGATTCCTGCAAGAATGGCATATTTTACTCTGTTCAGCCAATCATTCATTCCGTCAGTAGGACCCCCATCACCATTCCCCTCCATTGAGAAATCCCGTTCGAACTCCTGACAAGGAAGTTCCAGGATACCTTAAGCAATGCCTCGACATCTCCAGGAAATGAATTAAAATTTGGCAAGTCTGGACCAGCTAACACGAGGAAATCTGCAGATGCTGGAAATTCAAACAACACGCACAAAATGCTGGTAGAACACAGCAGGCTAGGCAGGACGGCTATTAGTTTGCATAATGGCTTGGAGGCTTCGCTAATCGTGTTCCCCTACCATTCGGCGAGGAGCCTGGAGCAGGGAGTCTAAGCTATTCGCCCCCCCACCTCCGGCTCGCCTCCCACGTGTTTGTGATTTTGTCACAGGTCCATCTCTTGACCCGGTCTGTGAATCTGGTTCTACCCCATTCGTCCCGGGGTCGTGTTATCCCGATCCCCGCTCCCCTACGGAACCGGCTAATGTCTGTGGGCTGAATCTCTCTTTAGATCAAAGGATCCGCATGAAGCCAATGTCCACAACTCCACCCATAGAGATCCCTTGAAGTTACAGATACCTGCTCAACACACTGGAGGAACTCAGCAAGTCGAGCAGCATTCGTGGAAACGAGCAGTCAACGTTTAGAGCCGAGACCCTTCGTCAGGACTGAAGAGGGAGGGGGCAGGGGCCCTTTAAAGAAGGTGGGGGGGGGGGAGGGTGGGAAGGAGGAGGCTGGTAGGTGCCAGGTGAAAAAACAGTAAGAGGAAAGATCAATGGGTGGGGGAGAGGAAACAAAAAGGGGATAGGCAGGAAAGGTGAAGAAGGAATGTAAGGAGAAAGCACAATGGATAGTAGAAGGAGGCAGAACCATGAGGGAGGTGTTAGGCAGCTGGAGGAGGAGGCAGAGGGAAACTGGGATGGGGGGGAAGGGAATTATCAGAAGTTGGTGAATATAAAGCTCATGCCAAGGGGCTGGAAACTACCCAGATGGTATATGAGGTGTTGCTCCTCCAGTCCGAGTTTGGCCTCATCATGGCAGTAGAGGAGGCCATGTATGTACATATCCGAATGGGAGTGAAACAGAGCTGAAGCGGGAGGCAATCGGGAGATCCTGTCTTTTGTGGCGGACGGAGCGGAGGTGCTCGATGAAGCAGTCCCTCAATCTGCCTCGGGTCTCACCGATGTAGAAGAGGCCACGCCGTATGCAACAGATGACTCTTGCTATCTCTCGTTGCGAACCACACCTTGTGCGCGGTCGACTCCGAGGGAGCCAATGGCTCCCCTAAAAGCTGTTTCGTCTTTCTGTAGTTTTCAATCTTCTTTCGCGTGTTATTGTTCATGGGTGCTGTCGTTAGGGGATCAGCAGGCCGAGTCCTGGCGTGCAGTGTTGATTCAGACAGTCCTTCCAGGTGAGTCGATACTTCACCTGTGAGTCGGCTGGTGTGATATACTGCGTCCGGTGCTCCCGGTGCAGCCTTCTATATATTGGTGAGACCCGACGCAGACTGGGAGACCATTTCTCTGAACACCTACACTCTGTCCACCAGAGAAAGCAGTATCTCCCAGTGGCCACACATTTTAATTCCACGTCCCATTCCCATTCTGATATGTCTATCCATGGCCTCCTCTACTGTCAAGATGAAGCCACACTCAGGTTGGAGGAACAACACTTTATATTCCGTCTGGGTAGCCTCCAACCTGATGGCATGAACATTGATTTCTCTAACTTCTGTTAATGTCCCTCCTCCCCTTCTTACCCCATCTTTGATTTATTTATTACCCCCTTTTTTCTTTTCTCTCTCTGGCCCTCTTACAATCACTCCTTGCCCGTTCTCCATCTCCCTCTGGTGCTCCCCGCCCTCTTTTTATCTCCCTAGGCCTCCCGTTTCATGATCCTTTCCCTTCTCCAGCTGTGTATCCCTTTTGCCAATCAATTTTCCAGCTCTTAGCTTCATCCCTTCCCCTTCTGTCTTCTATCATTTGGGATTTCCCCCTCCCCCTCCCCCTCCCCCTCCCACTTTCATATCTCTTACTATCTCTTCTTTCAGTTAGTCCTGACGAAGGGTCTCGGCCCGAAACGTTGACTGTACTTCTCCTTATAGATGCTGCCTGGCCTGCTGTGTTCCACCAGCACTTTGTGTGTGTTGCTTGATTTTCCGTTTCTCTTTCTGGGGCTTACTATTCCCGTTATCCATTTAACCTCCCTGTTAATTGTTCTCTACAAAGGACTTAAGATATACCGAGAGTGTACACACTCAAAAACATACAATCTTATACTCGATATATTCCCCTTACCCTTTTTCCATTGGCCAATGGGGCAGGTTCTAATCTCGAGGGTTTAATTAGCTTCATTTTAATACCGTTTTTTAATCAGAGTTCCCAAAGCCCGTCTTGCTCTTAGTCCGAATTCGGGGGTGGTCACCTGCTGGTGTGCGGCAGCTCCGCTCCATAACCTGGCCTTGACTTTTATCTTTCAAACAACTCTCACGTTTGAGTATCCTGGTCCGAGTTTAACAATAAGCAAGTTTCTCGGGTGGGTTCGCTATGATACGGAATTCCATCCTCGTCGTAGATAGTCAGAAAATTTTGTGCCAATCAAACACAAGGTAGGCAACAACCTCAAAGCTATTTAACGCCTTTATTTAGTGAATTCATGGGTGACCTCTGTCAACGCGTATACAATTTACATTTATACAGTAAATCTAATCACATTAGGTCAGCCGGTCTCCAGGCACTGTTTCCGCAATTTATACATTAGCAACAATACAATCGGTTCCACGTCGCTCAGAGTTCCAAACAATCGTTAATCACGTTGCTTCTCAGATGGTTAGCACCTGTACAATTGGTTCCTCATTGATCATATGAATTATTGTTAGTTCACAGAAAACCCGTTCTGTTTTTTTTATCATGCTCTCCCTATGATTCTGCCAACCCTCCTAATCCTCAGATTTAAGCCCTTTCTTCCACAGACTGCGGACTCCAGTTCAGGCGGTTCGTGTTTGCGCCCTTTGTTAGTTTTTCTCATTGGTCATTGGCTGATCAGCCGTTTTCTCTTTTTTAAATGTTTTTGTTTTGGGGTTTCTTTGTTTCCTGGCTGCCTGTTAGGGGACGAATCTTAATGTTGTATAAATGTATACGTGCTTTGACAGTCAATGTGCAGTACTTTGAATTATGGAGAGCCAACACAACCAATTGGTCAGCTGAAAACTATTCCCAAACTGACTTTCACTGATTGGTCATTGTTCCTAACATTCTTGGGTAAACAATTTAAACAGCGTATTTTGGGGGTTGGGAGGTGGGTGGGGTCATGGCTGTGGGTTCCTCCTCCAGAGCTGAGATTTTTGTAATGAAGAAAGGATAAGCTTGTGTTCTGGCTTTGTCCTCCCTCCAGGCCTCTGGTCTCAGCAGTAGTTCTAGGTGAGCGAAGACAACAAAGAGGAAAGTTCAAGGAGATATGCTGGTGGGTGCCTGGGGTGGTAGCAGAGGCAGGCACGAGTTTAAATCTACACATACAAACAAGCTGGATGAACTCAGCAGGTCGGTCAGCATCCGTTGAAATGAGCAGTCAACGTTTCGGGCTGAGACCCTTCGTCAGGACTGAAGGAGGGGGCAGGGGCCCCATAAAGAAGGTGGGGGTAGGGTGGGGTTAGGGCCAAAGTGCAGGAAATGGAGGAGATGCGGGTTGAGGGCATCGTTGATTACGGCAGAAGGGAAACTATGGTTCTTAAAGAAAGAAGACATTTGGGATGTCCTGGAACTGAAAGCCTCATCCTGGGAACAGATGCGGTGGAGACAGAGGAACTGGGAATAGGGAATGGCATTTTTACATTTGGCAGGGTGTGAAGAGGTATAGTCAAGGTAGTTATGAGAGTCAGTGGGTTTATAGACGATGTCAGTGGACAGTCTATCTCCAGAGATTGAGAAAGGGGAGAGAAGTGGACCAAGTGAATTTGAGGGCTGGGTGAAAGTTAGAAGCAAAGTCGATGAAATTGACGAGCTTAGCATGGTTGCAGGAAGCAGCACCAATGTAGTTGTCAATGTAGCGGAGGAAAAGTTGTGGAGCAGTACCAGTATAGATTTGAAACATAGACTGTTCCACATAACCCATGAAGAGGCAGGCATAGCTGGGGCGCATGTGAGTGCCCATAGCTACACCCTTGGTCTGAAGAAAGTGGGAAGAGCCAAAAGAGAAGTTATTAAGTGTGAGTACCAGTTCCGCCAACCGGAGGAGTGTGGTGGTGTGGGGGAACTGGTGAGGTCTATTGTCAAGAAAGTAGCGAAGGGCTTTGAGGCCTTCTTGATGGGGAATTGAAGTGTATAAGGAGAGAGTTTAAAGGCTGTTAGATAGAGAATGGAGGTTTAGGGTTTAGATGTCATTGGTATGATTAGTCAGAACAACACCATGGGCTAAGGAACGTGTTCCTGTGCTTTACTGTTCTATTTCTACTGAACAAGAGAGCCTGTATTTCATTAACACCCCTCACATCCCGCATCTCATGGCCAAGTGATGGTATCATCAGGAGACCCAATGAACTCCCAAACCCTCGGCATCTCAAACTGATTCAACCGTGTAGGTTAACTACTAACCAGAACAAGAGGATGAGCACTTTAGATGTCCCTCGTGGAGCGGCAAAGCTTTCACACCCACAACGTTTCAGTGTCTCACCTGCTGAGGACCTCTGACAGTTCAGAGATGTGATGATGGACCTGTTGTCATGTTGTACAGTATCACCTGAGCAGGATTGGTTGACAACATCGTGTTTGTGCTGATAGGACACGGTCAGTGATGTTGGAGTGGGGAATGCCTGGGTCAGCATAGGCAGAATATTGATTCTCTCTGTGTACCGTTTGTATTTTGTTGTGAGGAGGATCCCACAGCCAAGATCCCACCCTGAAAACATCCTATCTGCCTTCCAAACCTAATACCCACCCACACTGGAGGGCAGTCTTTTACCCTAGGTTCAAACAGCTGATCCTATTGTGAATGGGGGTCCAGGCACAGCTTTGCCTGCCTTCATCAGAGGACAATGAGATACAGGAACAGAGTTAGGCCATTCTGTCCATCTGCTCATGACTGATTTATTTTCCAACACCATTCTCCCATCTGCTCCCCATAACCCTTAACCCCCCCTATCAATCAAGAACCTATCAATGTCTGCCTTACACACACCCCATGATTAGGCTTTGACAGTACTCTATGGCATCTGATCCCCTGTGGCTTAAAAATTCCTTAACATTCTTGTTCTATAGGGATGTCTGTCTCTTCTGAGGTTGTTGCTCTGGTTTTAGATTCCCCCACTATGGGAAACATCCTTTTCATGCCCGATCTATCTAGACCTTTCAATATTCAAAAATTTTTCCCTGTCTCCCCACCCCCCATCTCTCCCCTTCCCTCTGCCTCTACCCCATCTCCTCCTCCCTCAAGCTCCCCACCTCTCTCTCTACACCCACTTCCCTCTGGCCAACCTACTCCCTCCATCCCAGAGGATGGCTGCTGTTCTGATATGGCTGTGAAACAGGTTTCTGTAAGTGTGAAATAGATCACAAACATTCCCAAAACCACATGCTGTGGAGATTGATAACCTAAGGGGTTAAATTATTCTCTGGTAACCATGGTAACCAGTAACAGCAACCTGTAACAAGGATCTGGTCCACTTTTGTGTAGAGAATGAGTGTTTTGAGTAAAAATTAGGGGAGATGATAGGGAGGGGGAGGGTCTGAAATATGCCCCTGGGTGTATGATGCCCCCACAGGCATATTTGTACTTTTCACTGCCTTCTGCGTCAGGAGTAGTGGTGAAATACAATCTCTCCATGGTCTGCACACATTGTGACCTGACTGGTAATAAGCTCAATCTTGCAGCTCTACGAGGTTTAACCCATGCATGATTAACAGGACAATGGCAGCAACCTGTGCATGTGTTACATGTGGAGAGATGGAAACAAACACTTAGAACACACGCCTGGCTTACGCACACACCAGCCTGTAAATGTGCTGGCCTCTGAGCAATGTGGTCTGCCCATGCCCTGGTCTGCACATACTTCAGCCTGAGTACACCCAGGCATTAATGCAGTTTATCCACATCTATTACTGCCTACGTACAACCCCTCTATGCTTTGTATTGACTACAGGTTTGAGTTACTATTTGTATACAATTCTGTCTGCGTATACCATTGTTTGTGTACAGTGCTGTCTGATAACAGTAATATCAGCAACTTACATTGTCTGTGTCTATATCATTACACCAGATTGACAAAAGTCTGCCTTGTTACTGGCATTACCTTCAACTGTATATGACTGTGTACTGTCCGGTCTGTGTATCACACTGGCTACATCTATCTGGTCCAAGTATCAAACAGTCTGTGGAATGTCTGGTCTTTGTATCACATGGCCTACAACGTCTGGTCCATATATTACACTGCCAGTGTACTGACCGGTCTGTGTACCACACTGCCTGCATACTGCCCGGTCTGTGTATCGCACTGCCTGTGAATAGTCCAGTCTGTGTATCCCACTCTCAGTGAAATGTCTGGTCCATGTATCACACTGCCTGTGAAATGTCTGGCTGTTCTGTGTATGATACTGACGTGTATCACATGGTCTGTGAAAAGTCCAATCTGTGTATCAAGCAGTCTGTGGAATGCCTGGTCTGTGTATCACACGGTCTGTGAAATGTCTGGTCTATGTGCCACATTGTCTGTGAATTGTTTGTTCTATGTTTTACACAGTCTGTGAAATGTCCGGACTGTGTATCACACTGTCTGTGAAATGCCCAGTCTGTGTATCACACGGTCTGTGAAATGCCCAGTCTGTGTATCACATGGTCTGTGAAAGGACCAGTCTGTGTATCACACGGTTTGTGAAAGGTCTGGTCTATGTACTACACGGTCTGTAAAATGTCTGATCTGTGTATCATATGGTTTATGAAATGTCCAGTCTGTATCACACGGTCTGTGAAATGTCTGGTCCATGTATGACACTGTCGGTTAAATATCCGGTGTCTGTATGGCACTGTCAGTGAAATGCCCGGTCTCTGTATCACATGTTCTGTGGAATTTACAGTCGGAATATCGCACTGTCTGTGAAATGTTGTTGACCAGTGGTGTGCCTCTGGAATCTGTTCTGGGACCCCTTCTCTTCATGTTTTTTATAAATGTCCTTGATGAGGAAATGGTGGAATGGGTTAGTAAGTTTGCTGATGACACAAAGGTTGGGGGTGTTGTGAATAAGGTGGAAGGCTGTCAGAGGTTACAGTGGGACATTGATAGGATGCAAAATTGAGCTGAGAATTGGCAGCCGGAGTTCAACCCAGATAGGTGACCCGACGCAGACTGGGAGACCTATCTGAACACCTACACTCGGTCTGCCAGAGAAAGCAGGATCTCCCAGTGGCCACACATTTTAATTCCACGTCCCATTCCCATTTTGATATGTCTATCCATAGCCTCTTCTACTGTTAAGATGAAACCACACTCAGGTTGGAGGAACAACACCTTATATACTAGCTGGGTAGCCTCCAACCTGATGGCATGAACATTGACTTCTCTAACTTCCGTTAATGCCCCTCCTCCCCTTCTTACCCCATCCCTGACATATTTAGTTGTTTGGTTTTTTTTTCTCTCTCTGCCCATCACTCTGCCTGTTCTTCATCTCCCTCTGGTGCTCCCCTCCCCCTTTCTTTCTCCCGAGGCCCCCCATCCCATGATCCTTTCCCTTCTCCAGCTCTGTATCCCTTTTGCCAATCACCTTTCCAACTCTTAGCTTCATTCCACCCCCTCCGGTCTTCTCCTATCATTTCACATTTACCCCTCCCCCCACTATTTTCAAATCTCTTAGTATCTTTCCTTTCAGTTAGTCCTGACGAAGGGTCTCGGCCCAAAACGTCAACAGTGCTTCTCCCTATAGATGCTGCGTTGCACCAGCATTTTGTGTGTGTTGTTTAAGTGTGAGGTGGTTCATTTTGGTAGCTTACAAATGATGGCAGAAAATCATATTAATGGTAAGACTTTTGGCAGTGTGGAGGATCAGAGGGGTTCGAGTCCACAGGACCCTTAAAGCAGCTGTGCAGGTTGACCATGTGTTTAAGAAGGCATATAGTGCATTGACCTCCTCCAACACAGGATTGAGCTCAAGCATCAAGAGGTAAATGTTACAACTGTATAGGATCCTGGTCAGAGCCCATTTGGAGTACTGTGCTCATTTCTGGTCACTGCACTATAAGATGATGAGAGGCATTGATCATGTGGATAGTCAGAGGCTTTTCCCCAGGGCTGAAATGGCTGCCACAAGAGGACACAGTTTTAAGGTGCTTGGAAGGAGGTACAGAGGAGATGTCAGGGGTAAGTTTTTTACACAGAGATTGGTGAGTGCATGGAATGGGCTGCCGGCGATGGTGGTGGAGGCGGATACAATGGGATCTTTTAAGAGATGCGTTGATAAGTACATGGAGCCTGAAAAATAATGGGTTATGGGTAACACTGTGTAGCACACTCTCTGAGAAACGTCCAGTCTGTGCATCACACTGTCTGTGAAACGTCCCGTCAATGTATCACACTGTCTGTGAAATATCCGATCTGTGTATCATGCTGTCTGTGAATTGTCCAGTCTGTGTATCACACAGTCTCTCAAATATCTGGCATGTGTAAAGCACTGACTGTGAAATGTTTGCTTTATGTATCACACTGTCTGTGAAATGTCTGGTGTGTATATCACACTGTCTGAGAATGTTCTGGTGTCGGCATCACACTGCCTGTCAAACGTGCACTCTGTGCATCGCACTGCCTGTGAAATGTCTGGTGCGTGTATCACACTGCTTCTAAATTATTCGGTCTGTGTATCATACTGACTGTGAATTGACCGGTCTGTGTATCTCAATGTCTGTGAAATGTCTGTTCGGTGTATCACACTATCTGTGAAATGTCAGGGCGGTGTATCTCACTGTCTGTGAAATGTCTGTTCGGTGTATCACACTGTCTGTGAAATGTCAGGGCGGTGTATCAGTGTCTGTGAAATGTTCGGTCAGTGTGCCACACAGTCTATAAAATATGTGGTCCCTGTATCACACAGTGTGTTAAATATCTGATCCGGGGTACCACACTGTCTGAGAAATGTGCAGTCTGTGTA
This sequence comes from Hypanus sabinus, assembly GCF_030144855.1. Classification (NCBI taxonomy): domain Eukaryota; kingdom Metazoa; phylum Chordata; class Chondrichthyes; order Myliobatiformes; family Dasyatidae; genus Hypanus; species Hypanus sabinus. The sequence goes on along the minus strand of NC_082721.1, from coordinate 1,451,198 downwards.
TCACACTGTCTGTGAAATGTCTGGTCTCTGTATCACATGGTCTGTTAAATGTTCTATCTATGTTTTAAACTGTCTGTGAACTATCCAATCTGTGTATCACGCTGTCTGTGAAATGTCTGGTCTGTGTATCACATAGTCTTGAATATGTCCTGTCTGGTGTGTGTAACACACTGTCTGCGAAACACCCAGTCTGTGTATCACACTGTCTGTCAAATGTCTGGTCTCTGTATCACATGGTCTGTTAAATGTTGTGTCTATGTTTTAAACTGTCTGTGAACTATCCAATCTGTGTATCACGCTGTCTGTGAAATGTCTGGTCTGTGTATCACATAGTCTTGAATATGTCCTGTCTGGTGTGTGTAACACACTGTCTGCGAAACACCCAGTCCGTGTATCACACTGTCTGTGAAATGTCTGGTCAGTGTATCACACTGTCTGTGACATGTCTGGTCAGTGTATCACACTGTCTGTGACATGTCTGGTCAGTGTATCACACTGTCTGTGACATGTCTGGTCAGTGTATCACACTGTCTGTGACATGTCTGGTCAGTTTATCACACTGTCTGTGAAATGTCTTGTCTGTGTATCACACTGTCTGTGACATGTTTTGTTGGTGTATTGTACTGGCTGTTAAATAGCTGGACTGTGCTTCACACTGTCTGTGAAATGTCCAGTCTGTGAAATATCCTGTCTAAGTATCACGCTGTCTGAGATTTGTCCAGTCTGTTTCACAGTCTATGAAATGTCCGGTCAGTATTACACTGTCTCTGTGAAATGTCCTGTCTGTCAATCACATTGTCTGTGAAATGTCCAGTCCATGTATGATACTGCCTCTGAAATGTCTGGTCTCTGTATGACATTGTTTGTGATATGCCTGATCAGGGTCTCACATGGTCTGCGAAATGTCCGATCTGTGACTCACACTGTCTGTGAAATACCCAGTCTATGCATCACACTGTCTGTGAAATGTCTGTAATATGAATCACATTGTCTGTGAAATGACTGGTGTGTGTATTACACTGTCAGTGAAATGTCCTGTCTGTCAATCATATTGTCTTTGAAATGTCCCATCCATTTATCACACTGCCTGGGAAATGTCTGGGCTCTGTATGACACTGTGATATGTCTGGTCTCTGTATCACGTGTCTGTGAAATGTCCGGTCTGTGTCTTACACTGTCTGTGATATGCCCAGTCTATGTATGACACAGTCTATGAAATGTCCGGTCTGTGAGAAATGTCTGTACAGTGTATCACACTGTCTGTGAAATGAATGGTCCGTGTATCACACTGTTTATGAAATGTCCGGTTTGTTTATCACTCTGTCTGTGAAATGTCCAGACTGTGTTTCACATCGATTGTGGCATGTCGGGGCTGTTCATCACATGGACTGTGAAATGAATAGTCCGTATATCACACTGTTTGTGGAATATCTGGTCTGTGTATCACACTGTGAAATGTCTCATCTGTGTTTGACACTGTCTATGAAACGTCCAGTCTCTGTATCACACTGTCTGTGAGATGTCCGGTCTATGTCTTACATGGTCTGTGAAATGTCTGGTCTGTGTACGGCAGTTTCTGTGGCATGTCCTGTCTGCATATCACACGGACTGTGAAATGGCTGGTCTGAATATCACACTGTTTGTGAAATGTCTGGTCTGTGTATCACACTGTCCGTGAAATGTCCAGTCTGCGTATTTCACTGCCTGTGGATTTCTGGTCTGTGTATGACACCGTCTTTGAAATCTCCAGTCTCTGAATCATATGGTCTATTAAATATTCTATGTTTTACACTGTCTGTGAAATGTCTGGTCCATTTATCACACTGCCTGTGAAATGGATGGACTGTGTACCTCACTGTAAGTGAAATGTCTGGTCTGTTTACCATACTGTCTGTGAAATGTCTGGACTGTGTATCACATTGTCTGTGAAATATCCGGTTGATGTATGACACTTCCTGTGAAATGTCCGGTGTGTGTATCGCACTGTCTGTGAAATATCTTGTCTGTGTATTACACTATCTGTGAAATGACTTGTTTGTGCATCACACTAGCTGTGAAATGACTAGACTGTGGTTCACACTGTCTGTGAAATGTCTTGTCTGTGTACCACACAGTCTGTGAAAAGTCTGGTCCATAAAGCACACTGTCTGTGTATTACACAGTCTGAAATGTCTAATGTATGGGTTTCACTGTTTGTGAAATGTCTGGTATCCATTTCACACACCCTGCGATATGTCCGGTTCTTGTATCACACTGTGTGTGAAATGTCCTGTCTGTGTATTGCACTGTCTGTGAAATGTCCGGTTAATGTTTCCCACCATCTTTGAAATATCAGGTCTGTGTATCATGCTGTCTGTGAAATGTCCTGTTGGTGTATCACACTGGCTGTGAAATGACTGCACTGTGTATTACACTGTCTGCAAAATATTGGCTCTGTGTATAACACTGTGTCCACTCTGTTTCACACAGTCCATGAAATGTCCTGTTTGTGTATCACACTGTCTCTGTAAAATGTCCTCTGTTTGTCTTAAACTTTCTGTGAAATGTCTGGTCCGTACCACACCACCTGTGAAATGTCTGGTCTGTGCATCACACTGTCTATGAAATGCCCAGTCTGTTACAACACTGTCTGTGAAATATCTGATCTGTGTATCACACTGTCTGTGAATCGTCCACTCTGTGTTTCACACAGTCTATGAGATATCCGGTCTGTGTACCATACCGTCTGTGAAATGTCTCATCTGTGTATTACACTGTCTGTGAATTGTTCAGTCTGTGTATCTCACTATCTATGAAATGCCCAGTCTGATACAACACTGTCTGTGAAATATCTGATCTGCGTATCACACGTGTCTGTGAAATGTCTCATCTGTGTATCACATTGTCTGTGAATTGTTCAGTCTGTGTATCTCACTGCCTGTGATTTGTCTGGTTCTGTATCACACTGTCTATGAAATGCCCAGTTCATATCACTCTGTGTCTGAAATGTCCAGACTGTGTATCACAGAAGTCTGTGAAATGTCTGGTATGTGTATCGTACTGTCTGTGAAATGTCCAGACTGTTATTTCACACTGTCTGTGAAATATCAGGTCTGTGTATTTACTGTCTGTGAAATGCCCAGTCTATTTATCACACAGTCTCTGAAATGATGAGTCTGTGCATCAGACTGTCTGTGATATGTTTGATCTGTGTATGACAATGTCTATGAAAAGTCCAGTCTCTCTATCACATGGTCTTTGAGATGTGTGGTCTATATCTTTAATTATCTGTGAAGTGACCAGTCTGTGTATCACACTGTCGTGAAATGTCGGGCCTGTGTATCATACTGTCTTTGAAATGTCCAGTCTGTGTTTCAGACTGTCTGTGAAATGTCTGGTCTGTGTATCAGATTGTTTGTGAAATGTCCGGTCCATGTGTCACACTGTCTCTGAAATAACCAGTCTGTTTATCCCACTGCCTGGAAATGTCTGGTCCATGTATCACAGTGTCTGTGAAATGGTTGGACTGTGTATTACACTTTCTGTGCAATGTCTGGATTGAGTGTCACATTACCTGTGAAATGTCTGGTCTGTTTATCCCACTGCCTGTGAAATGTCCCGTCCGCGATTCAGTGTCTGTGAAATGTCCGGTCTGTTAGTCACACTTTTTGTGAAATGACTGGTCTGTGTATCACACTGGCTCTGAATTGCCCTGTCCATATATCATACTGCCTGCGAACTGTCCTTCACGTGTATCATACTGTCTGTGGCTTGTCCAGACTTTGAATCACCTTGTTTGTGAAATATCCAATCCATGTGTCACACTGTCTGTGAAAACTCCAGTGTGTGCAGCATCACACTGTCTGTGAAATGTCTGGTCCCTTTGTCATAGGCTTTGTGAAATGTCTGGTCCATAAATCTAATTTCCTCTGTGAAATGTTGGTGACCAGTGAGGTGCCTCAGGGATATGTTCTGGGAATCTTTCTCTTTGTGATTTTTATAAATGTCCTGGATGAGGAAGTGGCGGAATGTGCTAGTAAATTTGCTGATGACCCAAAGGTTGGGGAAGCCGGTCTGTGTATCATACTGTCTGTGAAATGTCTGTTCTGTCAATCACACTGTCTGTAAAATGTTGGTGACCAGTGATGTGTCTCAGGGATCTGTTTTAGGACCCCTTCTCTCTGTGATTTTTATAAATGTCCTGGATGAGGAAGTGGAGGAATGGGTTAGTAAATTTACTGATGATCCAAAGGTTGGGGGTGTTGTAAATAATGTGGAGGGCTGTCAGAGGTTACAGCAGGGCATTGATAGGATGCAAAACTGGGCTGAGATGTCGCAGATGGAGTTCAACCTAGATAAGTGTCAAGTGGTTCATTTTGGTAGGACAAATATGATGGCAGAGTATCATATTAATTGTAAGTCTCTTGACAGTGTGGAGGATCGGAGGGATCTTGGGGTCCAAGCCTACAGGACAGAGGCTTTTTCCCTGGGCTGAAATGACTAACATGAGAGGGCACAGTTTTAAGGTGCACTATATGTGAAATGTCCAGCCTGTGTATCACAGTGTCTGAGAAATGCCTGGTCTGTGTTTCACACTGTCAGTAAATTGTCCAGTCTGTGTGTCACACTGTCTGTGAAATAACTAGTCTGTGTATCACACTGTTTGTGAAGAGTCTGGTCTGTGTATCACACTGGCTCTGAATTGTCCAGTCTGTATATTACACTGCCTGCGAAATGTCTGTTCCACGTATTGCACTGTCTGTGTTATGTCCTGTTTGTAAATGTCCTTGTTTATGAAATGTCCAGTCTGTGTGTCACACTGTCTGTGTATCACACTGTCGGTGAAATGTCTACACTGTGAATCAGATCCTTTGTGAAATGTCCAGTACGTGTATCCCACTGTCTGTGAAATGTCCGATCTGTGTATCACATTGTCAGTGAAATATCCTGATCATGTCTCACACTGTCAGTAAATTGTCCGGTCTGTGTATCAGACTGTATGTGAACTGTCCAACCTGTGTAACACACTGTCTGGATATGTCTGTTCCATGTATTGCACTGTCTGTGTTATGTCCAGTTTGTGAAATGTCCAGTCCATGTGTCACACTGTCTGTGAAATATCAGGTCTGTATCACTCAGTCTGTGAAATGTCTGCTCCATTGATCACACTGTGAAATGTCTGGTCAATGTATCAAATTGCCTGCACAATGTCTGGTCTGCGTGTCACACTGTCTGTGAAATGTCCAGGCTGTGTATCACACTGCCTGTGAAATGACCTGTCTGTGTATCACACTGCTTGCAAGATATCTGGTCCGTGTGTCACACAGGCTATGAAATGTGTGCTGTGTGTGTCACACAGTCTTAGAAATATCTGGTCTGCATATCACACTATATGTGAAATGTGTATCACACTGCCTGTGAAATTTTTGGTCTGTGCATCACGTTGTCTCTGAAATGTCAGATCTTTATATCACCCAGCCTTTGAAATGACCTGCCTGTGTGTTACACTGTCTGTGAAATATCCAGTTTGTGTATCACACTGTCTGTGAAATATCCGGTTTGTGTATTATTCTGTCTGTGAAATATCTGGTCTGTGTATCACACTGTTTCTAAAATATCTGGTCCATGCATTACACTGTCAGTGAAATGTCCAGTGTGTGAATCTATCCGTCTGTGAAATGTCCGGTTTGTATATCACACTGTCAGTTAAATATCTAAACTGTGTATCACACTGTCTCTGAAAAGTCAAGCCTGAGTATCACCCTGTCCATGGATTATCTTCCTCTGAAATGTCTGGTCTGTGTATCACACTGGCTGTGATATTACACTGAATCTGAAATGTCCAGCCTACATTTCACACTGTCTCTGAAATGTCCGGTCTGTGCCTCACTCTGTCTCTGTAATGTTCGGTTTGTGTATCACACTGCCTGTGAATTGTCCAGTCTGTATATCACCCTGTCCGTGGAATATCCAGTCTGTGAAATGTCCAATCTTTGTATCACACTATCTGTGAGCGTCCTGTCCGTGTATCACACTGCCTGTGAAGTGTCTGGTCTCTGTATCACCCTGTTTATGAAATGCCCAGTCTGTAGGTGTGGGAGCAGTTAGGAGGTGGAAAAGGTAAAGGGCTGAACAGAGAATCTGACAGGAAAGGAGAGTGGTCCTTAGGAAAAGGGGAAGGGAGGTAACAGGCAGGTGAGAGTAAGAGAAGAGGTGATCGGGGAGCCAGTATGGGGAATGGAAGAAGTTATGAAAAATTACTTCAAGTTAGAGAAATCAATATTTATGCACAGTGCGAGTTACTTTGCCTATTGGTTGTTGATTGTGTTGTTTTAACATCCGTGTGATCACTTGCTTTTGTTTTCCAGGTGTGCATGGTGATCATAGTTCATATTTCTGGCCAAGACCTTCACCTGAAGGGTCTCAGCTTAAAACGTTTCTGTAGATGCTGCCTGGCTTGCTGAGTTCCTCTAGCATTTTGTGTGTGTTGCTTGGATTTCCAGCATCTGCAGATTTTCTTTTGTTTGTGCCTGGTGATCACCTATTATCGATTACTAATTGGGCCCATCTATGCTGGGTGTGCCTGGTTCTGCTCCAGGCATGTCCTGTGGTCACTGGACCAGTGGGATCACTGGCCTTGGAAGGTTGGCAGGTGTAGGATAGGCTAGCCATGGAATTGTGGACAGCACGTTACTCCTCCTTCAGATAGAGTGGTAGATTGTTTAGTAGTCAGGGCATCAAAGGTTATAGCGAAAAGGCTGGTGATGGGTTTGAGAAGGATAATTCATCAGCCATAATGGAATGGTGGAGCAAACCTGATGGGCTGAATGGCCCAATTCTGCTCCTATGTCTTTTAGTCTTGTGTTCCACACTTCCTCATGGATGCCCGGCTTTGCTGCCACATAAAATCTGTTCCACCCCATGTGATGTGACGAAGGTTGTGCAGAGAGAAATTGTGCAGTCATCATAGACTGATATGTCTACGACAGGTGGAGCATAAAGAGCGAAGTCAGTCGGTAACCCCCCCCCCCGCCGATGTTGGTTCACACGACCTGTTACAGACCTGATTTGGCAGAATGTTCTTCACCACTTGCCCAGCTTGGCTGACGACTGAGAGGAGGTGGCGTTGACTGGGTTGTTGATGGGCCAAAAGGTCCACTCCCTACTCTGCTTCTGCCAAAGGGTTTCATCACCTTTGGTTCATTTCCAGTTCTGTTTCCCATCTCCAGGAAGACAGTGAGTCAGCCAACAGCCATTCATCAATCTCACTTGGGAACAGTGAACTGGACTGCACTGAATACAGACATGTTGTGGGAACGGTGAAAGCCTTGTTTACCCCCTCAGCACTGGCGCCCGGCTGAGCTGAGGCTGGATCAGTTCCAGTGGACACTGTTTTTGTGTGGGGACCAGCAATTCAGGGTCCAACTGCCCATGTAGACAGAATTGATGTTTGTGTGTCTATGCATGTGAACCTGTGTACACCACTGTGTGCGGAAATGTATGTACATGTCTTGGGACAGGAACATTTATTATGGCTCTGCAGTTGACCATGCTGCTGGTGGTTCCTGTCCAGTGAAGTAGAGAACTTGTGATGCAAACCCACCAGGACTGTGACAGGAGGAGGGTGGATGGGGTGGGTATTCCACTAAACCTCTCACCTGGTGGATGAACAACAGCAGCTGTGACCGGGTGGGCCACAGATGTGCAGTCACGAGGTGTGAGTGGACGTTTCTGTTCTGTTGTTCAGTAATGGGTGTAGTAACCCAGCAACAAGGTTGGGCGCCCTGGTCTCAAGATCACTGGGGAGTGCTTTAGCTTAACACTGTCCTGGTGGGGGGAAAGTCTACATTTAGTAAGACCATCACTGGGACAGAAATGGTGGAGATCTGGTTCATCTGTGTCTTCCCTCTTCACCGCAACAGCTCATGTGTTGTGTGTCTGTGTTTCTGTTTATTTGGTTTTCACACATGATCCAGCTATTGCCTGTGTTTACGCAGGGTTTGATAAGGACTGGTAGATGAGTATGGGAGGATCTCTCTGGTTCTGTGGAGACTGAGACCCAGGGAACATATCTGAGGGGTGACCAGGGAGATGGTTCTGATGGTCAGAAAGGGAGAGGAGTCTGGACATGGGTGTGACTTCAAGTGTGGGCCAGTTTTGAACCATCATCAAAGACACCCTCTGATAAATCAAGTTGGCAATTCAGGAAAGCCTCCTTCCTGTGGGTAAGATGTTGGCTAAATGTACAGGAAAAGGATGTTGTGAGGTCTGGAGAACCTGAGCTATATGGAAAGATTGAATTGGTTAGGACTTTATTCCTTTGAACATAGAAGATTGGGAGATTTGATAGAGGTATACAAAATTATGAAAGGTAGAGATAGGGTAAATGCAAGAAGGCTTTTCCCATTGAGGTTAGGTAGTATGACAACCAGAGGTCATGGGTTCAGGGTGAAAGGGGAAAAGTTTAATTGGAAAATGAGGAGAATCTTCTTCATTTAGGGGGTTGTGATAGTGTGGGAGAAGCTGCCAGCACAAGTGGTTCCTGCATTTTCAGAAGACCCTTGACAAGGTCCCACACATGAGGCTGCTTAACAACCAAGAGCCTATGGTATTACAGGAAAGATATTACCATGGATAAAGTGTGGCTGATTGGCAGGAGGGAAAGAGTGGGAATAAAGGGAACCTTTTCTCTTTGGCTACTGGTGACTGGTGGTGTTCCACAGGGGTCTGTGTTGTGACCACTTTTTACATTATATGTCACTGACTTGGATGATGGAATTGATGGCTTTGTTGCAAAGTTTGCGAATGATACGAAGGCAGATGAAGGGGCAGGTAGTTCTGAGGAATTACAGAGGCTACAGAAGGACCTAGACAGATTAGGAGAATGGGCAAAGAAGTGGTAGATAGAATATTGCATCAGGAAGTGTATGGTCATGCACTTTGGTAAAAGAAATAAAATGGTAGATTATTTTTGAAATGGAGAGAGAATTCGAAAGTCTGAGGCACAAAGGGATTTTGAAATCCTTGTGCAAGATGCCCTGAAGGTTAATATGCAGGTTGAGTCTGTGGTGAGGAAGGCAAATGTGATGTTAGTATTTGTTTCGAGAGGACTTGAAGATAAAAGCAAGGATGTTAAGTTAAGGCTTTATAAAGCACTGGTGAGGCCACATGAAGTATTGTGTGCAGTTTTGGGCACCTTATCATAGAAAAGATATGCTGAAACTTGAGCGGGTTCAAAGGAGATTAATGAAAATGATTCCAGGATTGAACGGCTTGTCATATGAAAAGTGTTTAATGGCTCTGGACCTGTATTCACTAGAATCCAGAAGAATGAAGGGTGACCCTATTGAAATCTATCGAACGGAGAAAGGCCTTGATAGAGTGGATGTGGAGAGGATGTTTCCTATGGTAGGAGAGTTGAGGATCAGAGGACAGCTTCAGAATACAGGGGCGTCCTTTTAGATTGGAGATGAAGAGGAATTACTTTAGCCAGAGAGTGGTGAATCTGGAATTTGTCACCACAGGTGGCTGTGGAGACCATGTCTTTATGAATAGTTAAGGCAGTGGTTAATCAATTTTTGATTGGTCAGGACATGAAAGGATATGGGGAGAAGGCAGGAGGTTGCAGTTGAGAGTGAAAATAGATTAGTTATGATGAAATGATGGAACAGACTTGACAGGACAAATGAGCTAATTCCGCTCCTATATCTTACTGTCTTATGCAAGCTTGATTTCAATGTTTAACAGAAGTTTGGATAGGTATATGGGTGGCAGGAATATAGAAGACTATGGTCCTGGTGCAGGTCGATGGGAGAAGGCAGTTTAATGGTTTCAGCATGGATTAGATGGACTGAAGAGTGTGTTTCTGTGTTGTACTTTCAATGACACTAAGGAGGAGTGGGATGCAGGGGATATGGGAAGCAGAAACCACAAGTGCATCACAGGGAAGGGGGTGTGGGCAGTGTGCGGGGTGAGATCAGCATGGAGAGTGGAGATCAGCATGCAGAGTGGAAAGCAGCGTGGAGAGGAGAGATCAGAGTGGAGATCAGCGTGGAGAGGAGAGATCAGAGTGGAGATCAGCATGGAGAGTGGAGATCAGTGTGCAGGGGTGAGATCAGCGTGGAGAGGGGGGATCAGCATGCAGAGTGGAAAGCAGCGTGGAGAGGAGAGATCAGAGTGGAGATCAGCGTGGAGAGTGGAGATCAGTGTGCAGGGGTGAGATCAGCGTGGAGAGGGGGGATCAGAGTGGAGATCAGCATGGAGAGTGGAGATCAGTGTGCAGGGGTGAGATCAGCGTGGAGAGGAGAGATCAGAGTGGAGATCAGCATGGAGAGTGGAGATCAGTGTGCAGGGGTGAGATCAGCGTGGAGAGGGGGGATTGGGATGGAGAAGGTGAGCAACCTGCTGAGGCAAGCAGTGTGCAAAGAAGGAGCAGCACATTAGGGGCAGTGTGTTGTCGGTCTGCAGGCATAGCTCTACGCTGCTAGAATTGGGGTATTTACCTAAGGGAACTGTCCACAACCTCAGGGGATACAGGCTGATCCCACACACTCTCCAGTTCCGAGGGAGGAGGAGCTGTGCACTTACCTTTGGTTTCTCCTGTTTCAGGGACGGTGTTCCACTATCGCTCCAGCAACAACAGGTATGCATTAACCTTCAAGGAAGCTACACAGATCTGTCAGCAGAATTCGGCCACAATGGCCTCACCCCAGCACCTCCTGGCTGCCTTCCAGGATGGGTTCAACCACTGTGATGCTGGCTGGCTCTCTGACCAGACTGTACGGTGAGTCATATGTAAATACACCCCCCCCCCCACTTCTTCAGTTGTCCATTGGAATCTGATGACGACGTCCATTCCTTTAACGGTGAGATCTTTGATGACTATACAGTCCTATCCTGGGCCTACAAGTTCTACTGCAGATGGGACATGTATATGTGGTAGTGGTTGTAGTGATGGCAACCATGGCTGCATCTCTCCTGGCTCTCTTCTGCTGTCTTCTGGTTGTTCTTTCCATCTCCAGAATACAAACTCCATCCCTACACAGCTGTCGCCAAGTGATACGGTCAGCAGCAACATCCTCCAGGTCCACAGGTCTGATCTTGCGCTTCCTTAAAGCATTCTTCATCTGATCCTTATAGCGCTTCTTCGGCCCTCCAGCTGAGCATTGACCATGATGTAGCTGGCCGTATAACACTCTGCGGGGCAGCCGACATTGGGGCATCCTTATCATGTGCTCCAGACACTGCAACTGACGCTGGGTGATCATGGCCTCAATACTTCTGCAGTTGGTCTTTACAAGTATTTCAGTGTGAGGCACCCGCTCACACCAAGTAATTCCCAAGATGCACTGAAGGCAGCTTATGTGGAAGCGTTCCAAGGACTTGATGTGACGGCTGTAGGTTACCCAAGCTTCACAGCTATAAAGGAGGGTGGTGACACAGACCGCTTGGTATACGGCGACCTTTTGTGGAGGGACGAAGGCTCCTGTTCTGAAAGACTCTATGCCGAAGTTTCCCAAAGGCAGCTGATGCCTGTTTAATGCAGCTGTGGATGTCAATGCTGCTATTCTCAGAGAGAATGCTCCCCAGATTTTTGAAACATGGCACTATTGACAGCTTTTCATCACCAATAATGAAGGCAGGTAGGGTGGGTGGGACAGTGGCACTCCATTGGCAAACCGCTTCTGTCTTGGTGGTATTGACAGTCAGCCCCACCCTGCTGTATGCTCCGACCGCTACAGCAAGGACAGTCTGAAGATCCTCCAGAGTATGGGCCACAAGAGCACAGTCGTCTGCATACTGCTGCTCCAGGACCCATTCTCTATGGAGTTTGGTGGTTGTGTGGAGCCTGCTCATGTTAAAGAGGTTGCCATCTAATCTGACGTCCACTGCCACACCGCTGCTGTCCTCAATCTCATTGTGGAGAAGCTTGGTAACACACGAGAGGAAGATGTTAAAGAGCACTGGTGCTAGCACATGACCCTGCCTCATCCCTGTGTGTACAAGGAAGGGCTCGGACTCTTGTCCTCCTATGGTCACCCGAGCAGTCATCCCATTGTGGAACTGGTGGAGGATGTTAGCAAATTTATTGGGACAGCCAAATCTGAGGAGAACATAAGAGCTCTCTTTGCACAGTGTCAAATGCTTTGGAGAGGTCGACAAAGGCCATAAACAGGTCTTGATATTGCTCCTGGCACTTTTCCTGAAGCTGCCGGGCTGTGAAGATCATGTCGAACGTGCTCCTGTTCTTCCTAAATCCACACAGCGATTCAGGCAGCATTGACTCGGTGATGTTGCTGATGAGCTTCTGAAGCATCACCTTAGCCAGGACCTTTCCAGCAACAGAAAGGAGAGATATGCCCCTACTATTGTCGCAGATGGACTTGTCACCCTTGTTCTTATCAATGACAACAATGTTTGCATTTCTCCATTGCTGTGGGATGTTCTCGTTAGTCCAGGCCTTGGTGATGTACTGGTAGAGGGTGCACATACATATGTACCCTCCGTTCTTCAGTAACCCAGCAGGGATATTGTCAGTGCCAGGGAACTTATTGTTCTTAAGCGAATGGACAGCTGATAGAATCTCCTGGAAGGTTGATGGTAGACTGAGGTCGTGAATAGGAGGAAGTTCAGGCAGTTCATCCAGGATGGTGGGGTGTGCATCATAGTCCTGATTAAGCAGGGTGTTAAAATACTCAGCCCACCTCAGCAGAATATTATTCTGATTCTTCAGAAGTGTTTGACCATCTGCTGTTTTCAGGGTAGTAATGCATTGATTTATTGGGCCGTAGATGGTTTTGACAGTATTGTAAAAATCATGCATGTCATTATTATCGGCAAAGGACTGGATTTCATGTGCCTTTTCAGTCCACCACTCATTTTGTATGGCCCATTTTGTCTTTTCTACTTTCCTCTGAGCTGCCTGCCAATGCTGTCTGATACTGATGGATGAAGGGTTAGCTAAAGTTGCCTGGTGTGCTTTGTGCATGTCCTTTTGGAGAAGGAAGTCGGAGGATCAGAACAGGAGTGCGGCAGGAGCCATTTTAATTTTTTTCATATTCTCATTGGAGTTAAGAGAGGCGGGACTGCGCAGCCGTGTAACATCAGGCAGTGAAGCGGGGAAGATTTAAAAAGGACACAGCCTTATACAGCGCACACCGTCGTTTACGGGCAGAGGAGTGAGCTAGGAGCAGAGTGTAAGCTTAAGGGCGTTGGCTCAATGGGTTTAGGCGGAAGCGGGCGAGGCAAGGTAGGTTTAGGTTTCAGTTTTTCTTGTTATTTGAGGAAAGGGGGAAGTATGAGTGTGAGGGCAGCTTGTTGTTCTCTGTGTCGGATGTGGGAGGTCCTGGAGTCTCCTAGCCTCCCGGATGTCCACATCTGCGCCAGGTGCACTGAGCTGCAGCTCCTAAGGGACCGAGTTAGGGAACTGGAGCTGCAGCTCGATGACCTTTGTTTGGTCAGGGAGAGTGAGGAGTTGATAGAGAGGAGTTACAGGCGGGTGGTCACACCGGGGCCACGGGAGGCAGACAGGTGGGTCACGGTTAGGAGGGGAAAGGGGTACTAGAGAGTACCCCAGTGGCTGTACCCCTTGACAATAAGTACTCCTGTTTGAGTTCTGTTGGGGGGGGGGGGACAGCCTACCTGGGGGAAGCAACAGTGGCCGTGCCTCCGGCACCGAGTCTGGCCCTGTAGCTCAGAAGGGTAGGGAAAGGAAGAGAAAGGCAGCAGTAATAGGGGACTCGATAGTTAGGGGGTCAGATAGGCGATTCTGTGGACACAATCAGGAGACCTGGATGGTAGTTTGCCTCCCTGGTGCCAGGTCCGGGATGTTTCTGATCATGTCCAAGATATCCTGAAGTGGGAGGGTGAGGAGCCAGAGGTTGTGGTACATATAGGTACCAATGACATAGGTAGGAAACGGGAAGAGGTCCTGAAAGCAGAATATAGGGAGTTAGGAAGGCAGTTGAGAAGAAGGACCGCAATGGTAGTAATCTTGGGATTACTGCCTGTGCCACGCGGCAGTGAGAGTAGGAATGGAATGAGGTAGAGGATAAGTGCGTGGCTGAGGGATTGGAGCAGGGGGCAGGGATTCAAGTTTCTGAATCATTAGGACCTCTTTTGGAGCAGGTGTGACCTGTACAAAAAGGACAGGTTACACTAGAATCCTAGGGGGACCAATATCCTGGCAGGAAGGTTTAGTAGAGCTGCTTGGGAGAGCTTAATCTAATTTGGTAGGGGGATAGGAACCTGAATGATGGAGCGGAGGAGAGGGAAAACAGAAATAGATCTAAGGTAGTGAGCAGTAAGGATGTCAGGAAGGACAGGCAGGTGATGAAGCAAATTTGCAGCCATTGGGATGAGTTGCAGTGCAATCAATGCAAAAAATACCAAATACTGGACTTAAGGTGTTATTTATGGACTTAAATGCATACAGCATAAGGAATAAGGTGGATGATCTTGTTGTACAGTTACAGATTGGCAGGTATGATATTGTGGCCATCACTGAGACGTGGCTAAAGGATGCATGTTTCTGGGAGCTGAACGTCCAAGGATACACAGTGTATCGGAAGGATAGGCAGGTAGGTAGAGGGGGTGGCATGGCTTTAATGGTAAGAAATTATATTAATCATTAGAAAGAGTTGACATACGATCGGAAGGTATAGAATCTTTATGGGTTGAGCTAAGAAATCGCAGGGGTGATGCCTGATGGCAGTTATCTACAGGCCTCTAAACAGCTGTAGTGATGTGGACTACAAATTACAACAGGAAATAGAAAAGGTTTGCCAGAAGGGCATTGTTATGATAATTGTAGGGGATTTTAACATGCGAATGGATTGGGAAAATCAGGTTGGCACAGGATCTCAAGAGAGAGAATTTGTAGAATGTCTACGAGATGGCTCTTTAGTACAGCTTGTTATTGAGCCCACAAGAGGATCAGCTGTACTGGATTGGGTATTGTGTAATGAACTAGAGGTGATAAGAGAGATGGAGGTGAAGGAACCATTAGGAGACAGTGATCACAACATGATTGAGTTCACAGTGAAATTTGAGAAAGAGAAGCCGAAATCCGATGTGTCGGTATTTCAGTGGAGTAAAGGAAATTCCAGTGGCATGAGAGAGGAACTGGCCAAGGTTGACTGGAAAGGGACACTAGTGGGAAGGATGGCAGAGCAGCAGTAGCTGGAGTTTATGTGAGAAGTGGGGAAGGTGCAAGGCAGATATATTCCAAAGAAGAAGAAATTTTCAAATGGAAAAAGGATGCAGTCGTGGCTGACAAGAGAAATCAAAGCTAAAGTAAAAGCAAAGCAGAGGACATACAAGGAAGCAAAAATTAGTGAGAAGACAGAGGATTGGAAAGTTTTTAAAAAGCTTACAAAAGGAAACTAAGAAGGTCATTAAGAGGGAAAAGATGAACTATGAAAGGAAGCTAGCAAATAATATCAAAGAGGATACTAAAAGCTTTTTCAAATATATAAAAAGTAAAAGACAGGTGAGAGTAGATATAGGACTGATAGAAAATGATGCTGGAGAAATTGTAATGGGAGATAAAGAGATGGTGGAGGAACTGAATGAGTATTTTGCATCAGTCTTCACTGAGGAAGACATCAGCAATATACCGGACATTCAAGGGTGTCAGGGAAGAGAAATATGCGCAGTAACAATTATGACAGATAAAGTACTCAGAAAGTTGAATAGTCTAAGGGTAGATAAATTTCCTGGACCAGATGAAATGCATCCTCGTGTTCTGAAGGAAGTAGCTGTGGAGATTGTGGAGGCTTTAGCAATGATCTTTCAAAAGTCAATAGATTCTGGCCTGGTTCCAGAGGACTGGAAGATTGCAAATGTCACTCTGCTTTTTAAGAAGGGGGCAAGGAAGCAAAAAGGAAATTATAGACCTGTTAGCTTGACATCGATGGTTGGGAAGTTGTTGGAGTCGATTGTCAAGGATGAGGTTACGGGGTACCTGGAGGCATATGACAAGATAGGCAGAACTCAGCATGGTTTCCTTAAAGGAAAATCCTGCCTGACAAACCTAGTGCAATTTTTTGAGGAAATTACAAGTAGGCTAGACAAGGGAGATGTAGTGGATGTTGTGTATTTGGATTTTCAGAAGGCCTTTGACAAGGCACTGCACATGAAGGCTGCTAAACAAGATAAGAGCCCATGGAATTACAGAAAAGTTATATACGTGGATAGAGTGTTGGTTGATTGGCAGGAAACGGAGAGTGGGAATAAAGGGATCCTATTCTGGTTGGCTGCCGGTTACCAGTGGCGTTCCACAGGGGTCCATGTTGGGGCTGCATTTTTTTATGTTGTATATCAACGATTTGGATTATAGAATAGTACAGCACATTACAGGCCCTTTGGCCCATGTTGCTGTGCCGACCCTCAAACCCTGCCTCTCATATAACCCCCCACCTTAAATTCTTCCATATACCTGTCTAGTAATCTCTTAAATTTCACTAGTGTATCTGCCTCCACCACTGACTCAGGCAGTGCATTCCACGCACCAACCACTCTCTGAGTGAAAAACCTTCCTCTAATATCCCCCTTGAACTTCCCTCCCCTTACCTTAAAGCCATGTCCTCTTGTATTGAGCAGTGGAGCCCTGGGGAAGAGGTGCTGGCTGTTCACTCTGTCTATTCCTCTTAATATCTTGTACACCTCTATCATGTCTCCTCTCCAAAGTAAAGCCCTAGCTCCCTTAATCTCTGATCATAATCCATACTCTCTAAACCAGGCAGCATCCTGGTAAATCTCCTCTGTACCCTTTCCAATGCTTCCACATCCTTCCTATAGTGAGGCGACCAGAACTGGACACAGTACTCCAAGTGTGGCCTAACTAGAGTTTTATCGAATAGATGGCTTTGTGGCTAAGTTTGCTGATGAAACAAAGATAGGTGGAAGGGCCGGTAGTGCTGAGGAAACAAAGAGTCTGCAGAGAGACTTGGATAGATTGGGGGAATGGGCAAAGAAGTGGCAAATGAATTACAATGTTGGAAAGTGTACAGTCATGCACTTTGGTAGAAGAAATAAATGGGCAGACTATTATTTAAATGGGGAGAGAATTCAAAGTTCTGAGATGCAATGGGACTTGGGAGTCCTCATGCAGGATACCCTTAAGGTTAATCTCCAGGTTGAGTTGGTGGTGAAGAAGGCGAATGCAATGTTGGCATTTATTTCTAGAGGAATAGAGTATAGGAACAGGGATGTGATGTTGAGGCTCTATAAGGCACTGGACTTTATGATGGACTTTAACATTTTGAATATTGAAAGGCATGGACAGAGTGGATGTGGCAAAGTTGTTTCCCATGGTGGGGGAGTCTAGTACGAGAGGACATGACTTGAGGATTGCAGGGCGCCCATTCAGAACAGAGATGTGAAAAAATTTTTTTAGCCAGAGGGTGGTGAATCTATGGAATTTGCTGCCATGTGTGATAGTGGAAGCCAAGTCATTGGGTATATTTAAGGCAGAGATTGATAGGTATCTGAGTAGTCAGGGCAACAAAGGTTATGGTGAGAAAGTGGGGGAATGGGACTAAAGGGTAGATTGGATCAGATGATGAAATGGTGGAGCAGACTCGATGGGCCGAATGGCTGACTTCTGCTCCTTTGTCTTATGGTCTTAAGCAAGTTGTGGATGGTATCTGAGTTATCGTCAAACCAGTCTTGGTGGTTTCTACTCTTATGGCCGATGGATTGGGCTGCTGCCTCATAAAGTGCAGAGCTGATATAGGTCTACTGTTGTTCCATGGTATTTTCTGAACTCAGACAAGGTTCCTGCTCCTTTAGTTTCTCAGCTAGGATGCATCGAAACTCACTTTTTGCTTCTGTGTTTCTCAGGTGGTTGCAATTTAGCCGCTTTTTATTGGGTTTTTGCAGCCATAAGTGGGGGATGCACTTTCATTTGGAACTTGGCCACAATCATACGATGGTCAGTCCAGCACTCTGCGCCTCTTATGGCACGGGTGATGAGAACATCCTTGATGTCACTATGTCTCACAATGATGAAGTCAATCATGTGCCAATATTTAAAGCAAGGGTGCATCCACGAGGTCTTATATTTTGCCTTCTGCTGGAAGATGGTGTTGGTTATGGTAAGGTTATACTCAGAGCAAAGAGTAAGTAGCTTCATGCCATTTCCATTGACCTTGCCAATACCATGCCTACCTAGCACTCCACTCCATATCCTGTTGTTCTGCCCCACCCTAGCGTTGAAGTCCCCAAGCAAAAGGATCTGATCATTCTTAGGATCTGGCAAAGAGCTTCATTCAATGTATGATAAAAGCATTGCTTGGCCTCATTCTCAGATGGCAAAGTTGGTGCATAGGCACTGAGAAGCATGGCATAACGTTTCTTTGCTGGGGGTTACGGAGGGTCATTAGTCTTTTACCAATGCCAAAAGGTGTTTCTGTGAAACTTGGTAGAAAGGTGTTCTTGATGGCCAATCCTACTCCAAGGAGATGTTGTCCACCTGGGGGAAACCTTTCCAGAAGAAGGTGTGACCCATCCCTTTCTCTGTTAAAGAGCCTTCATCCAGGAGCCTGGTCTCACTCAGGGCAGCAATGTCAATATTGTAGCGCCTCAGCTCAGCAGCGATCAAGGCTGTTCTCCAGTGAGGTCAGTCAGAGATGGCAAAAGAGTCCAGGAGAGTCCTTACATTCCATGTTGCCAGCTTTAGGTTGTATTGTTTCTTATTTTGACTGCATTAGTGGAATAGCCCGATAGGCGTGGTAACCTATCCAGGTGGGTGATTGAATGGACAATTTTTAGGCCCTTCCCCAATTGGGGTGAGCAGTGGGTCCCTAAATTGGGCTGTTCAGTTGCACAGGGGTCTGCCGAAAACAGCTGCCGCTCAGTCCCAGCAGCTAGCGACCAAATAGCCTGTGCTGCTGCCATGCAGGGTTCTGACTAGAAGCTTCCAATCCATTTGTACCTGCTTCCGTTGCCAGATGCCCCATCACTGTCAGACTTCAACCATACGTAAGGTCCAGGTACTGTTCACTGTGGTCAGAGGTGGAGACCTGTGCAAGGAAGATATTAAAGTGCCACAGGGGGTGCACCATTCCCAGTAACACTATCTTCACCATGATGGGGTAAATCCCGGTGACAAGGGTGAACCCAGGACAACCGGTCTCACATCTTGGCTGCAGGAGGCTGTTGGGTCCTTGGTCTGTTAACGCCCACCTGTTGTGCGCCGCAAGCGCATTGCTTTTCTGTCAGGGTGTGCTCCCTTAGCCTTGTCTCAACAGACTTACCACAAGGCAGTGGGGCTATTTACCCATAGCTGGGACAGTGGTTGATGGGCGCCAGGGCATATCTACACAGTGGTGGGCCTGCTTGCCATGTCTCTGGGGCCCACTGCTGCTCCGAGATCCCTTGTAGTTTAGCCTAGGACCGTAAAATACCAGTTTCCTGTGTGGCCCCGAGGAGGCACTGCAGGAGCCTTGGTGGTGGACAGTCTCTGTACTGGCAGGAGGAAGCTCACAGACTTGACTCCTCTTTTCACCCTCTGTTGAGAAGGCTAGCCAGCAGCAATAGCTGTAAGTGGAGAGTAGCAAAAGCAGAGAGTGCTAAGCAGCATACAGCATACAACATGCACTAACTGCAAGCACTACTACACTACTGCACTAGACGCTTCACACACACACACACACACACACACACACACACACACACACACACACACATACACACACACACACACACACACACACACACACACACACACACACACACACACACACACACACACAGACACACACACTCAGGTACAGACATACATATACATGCAGAGATGAGAAGTGTTTTATAGCTCTGGGTCTGTACTCGCTGGGGTTAAGAAGAATGAGGGGGATCTCACTGAAACTTCTGAATATTGAAAGGCCTAGATAGAGTGAAGATGAAGAGGATGTTTCCTATTGTGGGTGAGTCTAGGACCAGAGGGCACAGCCTCAGAATAGTGGGGTGTCCCTTTACAACAGAGATGGTGAGGAATTTCTTTAGCCAGAGGGTAGTGAATCAATGGAATTTATTGCCAAAGACAGTTGTGAAGGTCAAGTCATTAGGTTCTTGATTAGTCAGGGCAACAAATGTTACAAGGAGAAGGCAGTTTGAGAAGGATAATATATCAGCCATGATGGAATAGCAGAGCAGACTTGATGGACTGAATGGTCTTATTCTACTCCCATGTCTGAAAGACACCCCCATAAAGATTCATACTTGTTTGTTCCCCTCCAGCACAGACATTATACAATTCTGGCTTTTGCTCCCTTCCTTTCTGGTCTTGATGAAGCTGCTTTGCCTAAGATGTGAACTGGTTATTCCCACCTAAGGATGCTGCCCGATCTGCAGAGATCCTTCAGCATTTTGTGTATTGCTCCAGACATCTCATGGTGTGGCAACTGAATGTTCATCACCCAGAGAGATGTGGCTGCCTTACTGACCATGGTGAGGGATGCTCCCTCGAGCTGACTCTGGCAGTGGTCAGTGGACTGGCTGACCACTGCCCAATCAATCTGCTCCCAGCTGTTGACAAGCCCCTCATTCTTCCTACAAAACTCTGGTACAGGAGGTCCTCAGGGCATTGCTGGGCCCAACCTGCTCCACTGTGACCTACCTTCCGTCATGAGGTCAAACATGGGCTCTTCACCTCTGACACTAGAGCTGAGGCATAGCTTCAGTCTGAGAGGGTGACCAAGATGATGCTAGAAGGCTGGGATCCAGCTGAGGGCTGGGGATACTGAGTTATGGACGGATGGATTTTGGAAAGGTGAGGGATGGGGAGTTCAAGTGCAGATCAGATGCCATGTGAATGAGGCACAAGACTGGGTTATGCTCAGTCCACAATGTGCCAGGATTGGGAACTCAGTCTCCGGTTTCTGCTCCAGTTCCGTGAGCTGGAGTATCCTAAGGGAGCCACAACTGTTTGTGAATTTCAATTAAATATAAACTCCACACAGTGCCCTACTTAATAGAGCTAATTGACAGCAGAATAGAAATTCACTCTTTCACGAAATCCAGTCAGGAGCTGCTTCTCTATTTTCCAACTGATTCTCTGCCTGTTATTTTGACCCTATCTGCATTTCTTGTCAATTGCTTGGTCTAAAGTTGATTTATTTATTCAGGTTGTGTTTAAAGTGATTTGATTATTATCCTCACTCTATGTTTTCCCGACGCTATTCTCCCAACTCTCTCTCAACCACAGCTCTATCCCCCCGGCTCTCTCCCCCCCCCCCCCAACAGCTCTCCCACCCCCCCAACAGCTCTCTCCCCCCACAGCTCTCTCCTTTCCCAGTTCTCTCTCCCCCCCCAGCTCTCTCCTTCCCTCCCATATCCCCACACTTACTCTCTCCCCACATCACTGTTGACCTGTTATAAAAAGCTGGAGGTGCTGGCTACACTCAGCTGGTTGACGAAGGGAAATGTTCCATGTCCAGACTGTTGCTCAGAACTGGACCAAAGACAGAACAAAGTCCAAAGTTTTGGATGGGTAGGGGAGGGGTGGATAGGGCAACTAGGATGAAGCAGGGGCTTCCGTGGGATTAGGTTTTACAGCTCACTGGTAGATGGGTGGAAGGGGACATGTAGTGAGATTGGAAAAACCAGGCTGGTACTGGATACCAGGAGGAGGAAGTTGTAGAATGTCTATGAGACTTTTTTAGAGCATCTTGTTGTTTCGCCCAGTAGGGGATCAACTATTAGAATCATAGAGAAATACAGCACAGAAGCAGGCCCTTTGGCCCATCTAGTCCATGCTGAAACCATTTAAACTGTCTACTCCCATTGACCTGCACCTGAACCAAAGCTCTCCACCCCTAATACCATTCCAAACTTGAAATCAAACTTGCATGCACCACTTGTGCTTGCAACTTATTTCACACTCTCACCACTCTCAGAGTGAAGAAGTTTCCTCCTTATGTTCCTCTTAGACTTTTCATCTTTCACCCTTAACCTGTGACCTCGTTATCTTCCCACCTAACCTCAGTAAAAACACTGCTTGCATTTACCCTATCTATAGCCCTCACAATTTTATCTCTACCAAATCTCCTCACAATTTTTGATGTTCTAAGGAATACAGTCATAACCTATTCAACCTTTCCTTATAAATCAGGTCTTCCAGACTGAGTAACACCCTTGTAAATTTTCTCCATGTTCTTTCAACCCTGTTTATATCTTTCCAGTAGGTGGGTGACCAAAACTGCACACAATACTCCAAATTAGGCCTTACTACTGTGTTATACAACTTCAATATAACATCCTATTGCCTGTATTCAATATATAGATTTATGAAGGCCAATATGGCAAAATACCCTATCTATTCCAGATTGAGTGTTGTGCAATGAACTGCAATTGATTAGATACATCCCAAAGAAGAAGAAATATTCTAAAGGCAGGATGATGCACCCGTGACTGACAAGAGAGTCAAAGCCACCTCAAAAGCTAAAGAGAGGGCATTTAATAGAGCAAAAATTAATGGGAAGTTAGAAGATTGGGAAGCTTTTAAAAACCAACAGAAGGCAACTAAAAAAGTCATAAAGAGGGAAAAGATGGTATACAATGGTAAACTAGACAATAGTATTAAAGAAGGTACCAAAAGCTTCTTCAGATACATAAAAAGAGAGGCGAGAGTAGATAGAGGACTGCTGGAAAATTATGCTGGAGAGGTAGTAATGGGGGACAAGGGAAAAGGTGAAGGAATGAATAAGTATTTTGCATCAGCCTTCTCTAGCAGTATGCCAGATGTTTGAGAGTGTCAGGGGGCAGAAATGAGTGAAGTTGCCTTTACTAGGGAGAAGGTGCTTGGGAAATTGAAGGTCTGTATGTATATAAGTCACTTGGATGAGATGATCCAAGGTTTTGAAAGAGGTAGCTGAAGAGATTGTGGAGGAATTAGTAATATCCTTCAAGAATCAATAGATTCTGGAATGGTTCCAAACGACTGGAAAATTGCAAATATCACTCCACTCTTCAAGAAAAGAGAGAGACAGAAGGGAAGAAATTATAGACCTGTTACTCTGACCTTTGGGTGGGAAGATGTTGAAGTTGATTGTTAAGGATGTGGATTTCGGGGTATTGGAGGCAAATGATAAAATAGGCTGAGGTTTATCAAGGGAAAATTTTGCCTGACATATCTGTTGGAATTCTTTGAAGAAATAACAAGCAGGACAGACAAAGGAGAATCAGTGGATGTTGTGTGCTTGGATTTTCAGGATATCTTTGCCAAGGTGCAGCACATGAGGCTCCTTTAATAAGATAAGAGCCAATGGTATTACAGGAAAGATACTGGCATGGATAAAGCAGTGGCTGATTGGCAGGAGGCAAAGAGTGGAATAAAGGGAACCTTTTCTGACTGGCTGGCGGTGACAATTGGGGTTCCACAGGGAAAACATGAGGGAATCTGCAGATGCTGGGAATTCAAACAACAACACACACAAAATGCTGGTAGAACATAACAGGCTAGGCAGCATCTATAGGGAGAAGCGATGAGGACGTTTCGGGCCGAGACCCTTCGTCAGGACTAACCAAAAAGAAAGATAGTAAGAGTCCACAGGGGTCTATGTTGGAACTGCATTTTTTTTTACATTATATGTCAATAATTTGGATGATGGAATTAATAGCTTTGTAGCCAGGTTTGTGGACAATGCAAAGCTAGGTAGAGGGGCAGATAGCATTTAGGAAGCAGGGAGTCTGCTGAAGGACTTGGACAGATGAGGAGAATGGGCAAAGAAGGGGCAGATGGAATACAGTAAGGAAATGTATGGACATGCATTGTGGTAGAAGAAATAAAAGCAGAGACTATTTTCAAAATGGGGAGAAAATGTAAAAATCTGAGGTGCAAAGGCACTTGGGCGTCCTTGTGCAGGATTCCCTAAAGGTTAATTTGCAGGTTGAGTATGTCATGAGGAAGGCAAATGCAATGTTAGCATTCATTTTGACAGGACTAGAATACAAAAGCAAGGATGTAATGTTGAGGCTTTGTAAGGCACCGGAAAGGCCTTACTTGGAGCATTGTGAGCAGTTTTGGGCCCCTTATCTTAGACAGAGCGTGCTGGAGAGGGTTCAAATGAGGTTCATGAAAATGATTCCAGGATTTGACAGCTTGTCGTATGAAGAGCATTTGATGGCTCTGGGCCTGTATTCACTAGAATTCAGGAGAATTGGGGGGAGGGCGGATCTCAGTGAAATGTATCAAATGTTGAAAGGCCTCAATAGAGTGGATGTGGAGGTGATGTTTTCTATAGTAGGGGACAGCCCCTCTGGTTTAGAATGGCGATGAGGATGAATTTTTTTAGCTGGAGAGTGGTGAATCTGTGGAATTTATTGCCACAGTTGGCTGTGGAGGCCAAGTCATTGGCTTTATTTAAGGCAGAGATTGATAGGTTCTCGATTAGTCAGGGCATGAAGGGGTATGGGGATAAGTCAAGAGATGGTGGCTGAGCGGGAAATGGATCAGCCATGATGGAATGGTGGAACAAACTTGATGGGCCAAATGGCCTAGTCCTGCTCCTGTGTCATATGGTCTTATTAGAGAGTGAGATACAAGCAGAGGATTGTGAAATTTATGGAGAGCAGCTTTGTAGGAGGTGGTAAAGAGAGAACAACGAAAGAATGTTGCAGAGAGGATTGGCACCATTCAGAGGCTGGAGAATCCCAGGCAGCAATGGACTGGTTGGTGTGGCAGAGGTCAGCCTGGAAGTGAGGACTATTAACCAAAAGTTTCCAAGAAATGTGCCGTGCATTGAAGTTCACCTTTTTGAGGAAGGAATTTCATCTACATTTAGTTTCTCTGAGACTTTCGTCTCAATATTTCCTTCAAAATACTGATCTCTTTTGAAGAACTGATTACGGAAAATTAATAGGAGCATTGGGATTTGAATGGTCAGATAATTTCATTTCATTGTAAATCCATGTAATTCTTGTGAATACATCTCCCTCCCCTGAGCAGTTACTCAGTCAGTGAAGCTGTTTCCCTTTGTACATTAATAATTCTCCTGACATTTCTTGTTTCAAAGGTGAAATGCTTCCTAGGGATCTGTCCTGGCATATCAGATTCTCCCACTTTTTTACTGTTGTCAGCTTTTCCCAAGGCAAAGACTCATGCCAGGTTCTTACTGCCGCACTGTGTCACTGAGAGTGAGGGGTGCACTGAGGGTGTGTGGCACTGAGGGTGAGGGGTGCATTGAGGGTGAGGGGTGCACTGACTGTATATGTCACTGAGGGTGAGGGGCTGCCCTGACGGTGTGCGGCACTGAGGGTGAGGGGCTGCCCTGACGGTGTGCGGCACTGAGGGTGAGGGGCTGCCCTGATGGTGTATATCACTGAGGGTGAGGGCTGCACTGAGATTGTCTCTCTCAGGTGGAGACAGCAGATCTCAGCTAAATCTCAGATGGCAAGGAGGAGACATACAGGATTCCTAATTCTCTCTACAGGTTACTCAGAATTAGGTTTAATATCACTGGCAAATATCGTGAAATTGTTGTTTTGTGCCAGCAGTACACTGCAATACATAATAATAAAAAGCTATAAAGTAAGATATATACTGTATACATACTGACAAAAATATATAAAAATTAACTAAGTAATGAGGTAGTGTACATGGATTCATTGTCCATTCAGAAATCTGATGGTGGGGAGAGGAAGAAGTTGTTCTTAAAGAATGGAGTCTCCACATAATAGAAATGCACCAGAGTGATGTGGGAAGTCCCCTGATGTGGGTGTTTTTGTGATTTGTAAACTAGGCATTTGGTTGGACTATGGTGCAGAGAAATGTTCGGGTTCTCCAACTGAACTCTTCAATCAACACCTACCATGAGGTCTCTGTGTCTGCCTCTCTCTCTGGGATCTGATTTCTCCAAATGGACCATCCTATCAACACTTAACATGGGGTCCCTGCACCCACCAGTCTCTCTGGGTTCCTGGATATTCCCAAACAGGGCTTATCGAGATAGACGATGGTGGAAGGGAATTTCCTGTAGGAAGCTGCTGTGCATTCTCAAGACTCTTCCACTTCCGGAGGGACCCCATAAGAAGGTGCAGAACAGGAGGCATTCTCCACAGACTGGGCTCAGTGTGGGTGAAAAATCTTGTGAAGACTCTTGTACAAGCTGATGAATATTAAGGAAATGAACTGTAGATAAAAACCAGTAAATATTTGACTGAGGGGGTCATTAGATGAGTTGAAAATAAGTTTCTGTGCTGCAGTGTTCTGTGACCTTATGACCATAGGAATGGTTATTTTTGACAGGTATCCAATCAAGACACCAAGACCTGGTTGCTATGGCGATAAATTTGAATATCCTGGCATCAGAACCTATGGGGTTCGGGATCCGGGTGAGCGGTACGATGTCTACTGTTATATCAAGGAACTGAAAGGTAAGTGGGGGGGGGGGGTGGGGTGGAGGGCAGGGGTTGGCTTCAAATTCATTTATTGTCATGGACATACATTTGTTTAGGTATAAATGTCTCAAAAGTTAGTTTTCTGCAGCAGCAGTGTAGAACATTACAAGACAAGTAGAAAAATAAGTTAATATCAATTTAAATTAACATACATAACTTATACAACTTATAAGCATTGAAAATAAACACAATGACAGCAGTGTGTATGTGAGAGAGAGAGAGAGATATAGAGAGCGAGATATATACAGTCTGAGGCAGTGTAAGGGTTTTTCAGGCTGATTCAAGAACCAGATGGACGTGAAGATGAAGCTGTTGTTGAACCTTGGGGTGTGGGTCTTCAGGCTCCTGTTCCTCCTGCCTGATGGCAGCATTGAGAAGCGGGCATGGCCTGAATGGTGGGGTTCCTGATGATGGAAGTTGCCTTCCTGAGACATTGCCTCTTGCTGATGTTAGCAATGGGGGAGGGGGGAGAGCTGTAACTGTGATGGAACTGGTTAGGTCCACCACTCCCTGATGCCTGTATATTGGAATTTGTTTACCAGGCTATGATGCAATCACTCAGAATGCTTCACTCAGTGGGTCAGGCTGCATCTCTTGGAAGAGACACAGTCAACATTTCAGGTCTGGGACCCTGTTCTGAAGATGTCTGGCTGCAGGGATGGTGGGAGATTGTGGGGATAAATGACAAACCAGGACTGTGGTTAGTGAGTGAAGGTGGGGGCTTCTCTTGTTCTCTTGAACTTGAGAAACAACAACAGACAGACGTACTTTATTGATCCCGAGGGCAATTGAGATTTGTTACAGCCACACCAACCAAGAATCGTGAAGAAATATAGCAATATAAAACCATAAATAATTAAATAATAATAAGTTAATCATGCCAAGTGGAAATAAGTCCAGGACCAGCCTATTGGCTCAGGGTGTCTGACACTCTGAGAGAGGAGTTGTAAAGTTTGATGGCCACAGGTAGGAATGACTTCCTATGACACTCGGTGTTACATCTTGGTGGAATGAGTCTCTGGCTGAATGTAATCCTGTGCCTAACTAGTACATTATGGAGTGGATAGGAGTCATTGTCCAAGATAGCATGCAACTTGGGACAGCATCCTCTTTTCAGACACCACCGTCAGAGAGTCCAGTTCCACCCATACAACATCACTGGCTTTGAGTTTGTTGATTCTGTTGGTGTTTGCTACCCTCAGCCTGCTGCCCCAGCACACAACAGCAAACATGATAGCACTGGCCACCACAGCCTCATAGAACATCCTCAGCATTGTCTGGCAGATGTTAAAGTACCTCAGTCTCCTCAGGAAATAGAGACAGCTCTGACTCTTCTTGTAGACAGCCTCAGTGTTCTTTGACCAGTCCAGTTTATTGTCCATTCGTATCCCCAGGTATTTGTAATCCTCCAATGTCCACACTGACTCCTTGGATGGAAACAGGGGTCACTGGTGTCCTAGCCCTCCTCAGGTCTACCACCACCAGCTCCTTAGTCTTTTTCACATTAAGCTGCAGATGATTCTGCTCGCACCATGTGACAAAGTTTCCCACCGTAGCCCTGTACTCAGCCTCATCTGCCTTGCTGATGCATCCAACTATGGCAGAGTCATCAGAAAAATTCTGAAGATAGCAAGACTCTGTGCAGTAGTTGAAGTCCGAGGTGTAGATGGTGAAGAGAAAGGGAGACAGGACAGTCCCCTGTGGAGCCCCAGTGCTGCTGACCACTCTGTCTGACACACAGTGTTGCAAGCACACGTACTGTGGTCTGCCAGTCAGGTAATCAATAATCCATGACACCAGGGAAGCATCCACCTGCATCACTGTCAGCTTCTCACCCAGCAGAGCAGGGTGGATGGTGTTGAACGCACTGGAGAAGTCAAAAAACATGACCCTCACAGTGCTCGCCAGCTTGTCCAGGTGGGCGTAGACACGGTTCAGCAGGTAGATGATGGCGTCCTCAACTCCTAGTCGGGGCTGATAGGCGAACTGGAGGGGGGTCTAAGTGTGGCCTAACCATAGGCCAGAGCTGCTCTAGAACAAGTCTATCTAGGGTCTTCATGATGTGGGAGGTCAATGCCACCAGTCTGTATTCATTGGAGCCACTGGGGCACAGAAACAATAAGGGGTCCAACTTCAGACTCCAGGGCTGTCGGCTGAGGTTGGACCTTGTTGGTCAAAAGGAGAGAGGGGACACAGAGTAATTGAGAGAAGTCACCTCATGCCTGTGATAGTGACTGAGAGTTAGATTTCTTTCTTCACAGGCTCTGTGTTTCATGAATCAGCCCCTCAGAAGTTGAACTTCACGGAGGCAATGCACCAGTGCCTGATCAAAGGGGCAGAGTTAGCCACCGCTGGCCAGCTGTACCTGGCGTGGAGCCAAGGCTTGGATCGTTGTGATGCAGGCTGGCTGGCTGATGGGAGCGTCCGTTATCCTATCAACATTCCCCGGAGGAATTGTGGTGGGGATGCGCCAGGAGTAAGGACAATTTATCAACTCCCAAACAGGACAGGCTTCCCCGACCCTGGTTCCAAGTATGATGCCTACTGTTTCCAAGGTAAGATCTCAGTGTGGTGCTGTGTCCACTGGAGTGTGGTTTTACAAACTGTGGGGTACAGGGAGCGTGGGTGATGTGACTGAATACCAGTGTTGTTACACAGGACCACAGAGTCACAGAGTCCTGATCTGACTTGTGTGTGTTTTTCAATAACCCATGTGTTGTTAGTTAAATGAAGATAATATTGGTGAGAGAGACTGTGCTTCAGATCCACAAATCCCACCTCACACCCTGTGCATGAAGCGTGGAAGAAATAAATAACTTCTTCATCACAGATCAAGAACTCAGCCAGGTGAACTGTGGTGACACAGTTCCCTTGAATGTCACTTCTTGACTTCCCATGACCTGGATTAGGCAGTTCTAATGTTTCATATTCACTGCTCACCCATTCCCTCTAAACGCTGATCCACTCCACCACCGGTGCACTGTGGCACTGCCTGCAAAATACACTGGGCAACATATTCTATTATTCAAGATTTGTCTAATCTCATTTCCAGTATACAAGCGCAAAAGAGAATGAAATAATTGTTACTTTGGATCTGATACAGCACAAAATAAAACTACAAAAAAGAAAGAAAAATAATAATAAAAAGTGTGGAGGTGTTGATTAGTGGTCCTGGTGTGGTTGCTACGTAGCTTCCTCCCCGATGGGAGTGGGACAAACAGTCCATGAGCAGGGCGGGTGGGATCCTTCATGATGTTACTGGCCCTTCTCCAGCACCTTTCTGTATAGGTCCTTGATGCTGGGTAGGCTGGTGCCGGTGATGCATTGGGCAATTTTGACTACCAGTTGTCGAGCCTTCCTGCCCACCACAGTGCTGTTTCTGTACTGAGCAGTGATGCAGATTGTTAGGATGTTCTCTACTGAATGGAAAATCGTACAATATGTAGTGGATACGGCCAGGCCCGTCATGAGTAAAGCCCTCCCAACCATTGAGAACATCTACACAGAGTGTTGTCGGAGGAAAAGCAGCATCCATCATCAGGAATCTCACCACCCAGGTCATGCTCTCTTCTTGCTGCTACCACCAGAAGGGAGGTACAGGAGTCTCAGGACTCACACCTCCAGGTTCAGGTACAGTTATTACCACTCAACCATCAGGCTATTGAACCAAAGGGGATAAATTCATGTGCCCCATCACTGAACTGTTCCCATAACCTATGGACTCAATTTCAAGGACTCTTCATTTCATGTTCTCAATATTTATTGCTGATTTATTTATTATTATTATTATTTATTTCTTTTTTGTATTTGCACAGTTTGTTGTCTTTTGCAGACTGGTTGAAAGCCTAGTTGATGAGGTCTTTCATTGATTGTGTTATGGCTATTATTTTCTTAGGCATTTATTGAGAGTGCCTGCAAGAAAATAAATCTCATGTTTGAATATGGATATAGATATGTACTTTGATAATAAATTTACTTAGAACTTTTGAACCTTTCTGTGCATTTGTAGAATGACTTGAGTATGGATCTGCATGGTCTAGTTCCCTTTAGCCTCCTCAGAATCAATGTGTAGTTAGCAGCCATTGGACAACTGCATCCCTTCACTTAGTACACCAAGCTGTCCGTCAGTCCTTACTGTCACACACAGCTGTCTGGCTATCACCCTCTGCAATGACCATTCGCAGGAACATTCACATCGGGGGTCTTTCAAGAATGTGAATTCTTGCAAGGTTACAGGCCCTGATGCAGTATCTGGTAGGGCTCTGAAAACCTATGCCAACCAATTGGCAGGGGTGTTCGAAGATACTTTGAATCTCTCATTGCTACACTTGGAAGTTCCCACCTGCTTCAAAAGGGCAACAGCCATTCCAGTGCCCAAGAAGGGCAGGGTGAGCTGCCTTAATGACTATAGTTCAGTAGCACTCACATCTACGGTGATGAAATGCTTTGAGAGATTGATTATGGTTAGAATTAACTCCTGTCTCAGCAAGGACATGGATCACCGCAATTTGCCTATCGCCACCATAGGTTAATGGCAGACCTGATCTCATTGGCTCTTCATGTGGCCTTGGATCACCTGGACAATACAAATACCTTTGCCAGGATGCTATTTATCGACTACAGTGCAGTGTTTAACACCAACATCCCTCCAGTTCTGATCGAGAAGCTACAGACTTGGGCCTCTGTACCTCTCTCTGCAACTGGATCATTGACTTCTTCACAAGAAGACCACGATCTGTAGGGATCGGAAATAACATCTGCACCTTTCTGACAATCAGCACTAAGACAGCTCAGGGATGTGTGCTTAGTCCACTGCTCGACTCTCTTTACACCGACGACTGTGTGGTTAGGTACAGTTCAAATGCCATCTATAAATTTGTAGACAACGCAACTATAGTTGGCAGAATCTCAGATGGTGATGAGAGGGCATACAGGAGTGAGATAGATCAGCTAGTTGAATGGTTGTGGTAAACTATGTGTATACCTGTCTGGACAAGCCCCTCTGCTGACTGCTCCTGTGGCTTCTCCCACAGACCCCTGTATAAAGGCGATTGGAGGCACTGCTCCTGCCTCAGTCTCCAAGATGTTGTGGTCACGTTTGCAGCTAATAAAAGCCTATCGTTTGCCTGACAGATTGGACATTGATCCTCAAGCTCCCGAAGCAGCTATTGCCTTTGAACTCTGGCTTGCATGCTTCCAATCATACCTGAAAGTGATTCCCGTGACTGAGCCTGCTATCATTCAAAGTTCTCCTCTCCAGGGTCAGTCCGTGGGTATACTCCCTTATCAGAGACCTGCCGACCTACCAAGGGGCACTGGACGCCCTCAAAAGACAGTACCTGCGGCCGGTGAACACCATCTACGCGAGACATCGCTTAGTGACACGGCGGCAGCGGGCCGGAGAGTCGAGCGCTGAGTTTGTCCGGGCCCTGCAGACACTCGTGCGGGCCTGCGACTGCAGGGGACTGACGGCGGAACAGCATGCAGAGCTCCTGGTATGAGATGCCTTCGTTACAGGGGATCAGGTCAGTGTACGTGCACCAGCGGCTGCTGGAAAATGCCGATCTTACCTTACATTCGGCGATCGAGCTGGCCGGTACGCTAGAGAGTGCTCTTCACAACGCTGACGCTGTCTAGCCGCGCAATCTCCCGCTGGTCCCATGGACGCTGCAGACCCTGCCACCCAGCCAATCAGCCTCAGCTGCTGCCAGTTGCGAGCCCGTGAAGTCCCGCAACCCACCAGTGGGTCGACCATGGCTGCTGCCAGTCGCAAGACCGCGCAGTGTTACTACTGTGGACTCGAAAAGCACCCCTGAAATCGCTGTCTGGCCTGAAAAGCTACCTGCTCCAGCTGTGGAAAGAAGGGTCACTTTGCCAAGGCCTGTAAGTCTAAACCACGAGTGGGGTCGAGCAGTGCCGTGTGCGAGACATGGGGATCGCCATCTTGGTCACCGCCATCTTGCCTGCCTGCCTTGTGCGAGACATGGGGGCGGCCATCTTTACAGCGATTCAACTCTGGCCTCCGTAACCCTCAACCAAAGCGCTCCACACCAGCTCTCAAGGTCGAAGATGGACATCCTGGTGGAGGGGCACAGGACTAGCTGCCTGTTTGACACGGGCAGCACTGAGAGTTTTATTCACCCGGACACAGTGCAATGCTGTGGACTCGTGACACGGCCGGTAAGTCAGAGGGTCACCATGCCTTCTGGATCGCATTCCACAGACATCCGGGGGGTTGTGTAGCAACATTGGTGGTGCAGGGCACAGAATATCAGAACTTTGCATTACTGGTCATGCCTCAACTGTGTGCCCCTGTGCTGTTGGGGCTCGACTTCCAGAGCCACCTGAAAAGTGTGACAATGGAGTACGACAGGCCCCTCCCACCAATCACTGTCAGAAATCCTAAGTTTTGTGGGACTTCATCATATACCCCACTACTGACCACACACACACACCCACCCACACATCCCACCCAACACCATGCCAACGGCCGTGCTACTGACACCACTTGCAGCCTCTCCACCCTCAAGATCCCTCCCCCACCGTTTTTTGCCAACCTGACCCCTGACTGTAAACCTGTGGCAACTTAAAGCAGGAGGTACAACACAGGAGACAGTGCCTTTATTAAGTCGGAGGTGCAGCGGCTGCTCAGGGAGGGGATCATTGAGCCAAGCACAAGTCCTTGGAGGGCCCAGGTGGTCATCATTTGGACCGGGCAGAAAAATAGGATGGTCGTGGACTATAGCCAGACCATCAATAGGTTCACGCAGCTTGACACGTACCCCCTACCCCGCACCGCGGATATGGTCAATCAGATAGCCCAGTACAAGGTGTACTCGACCATAGACCTGAAATCCGCTTACCATCAGCTCCCCACCCGCCCGGAGGACTGCCCCTACACCGCCTTCGAGGTGGGTGGCAGGCTCTATCACTTACTGCGCGTCCCCTTCGGTGTCACGAATGGTGTCTCTGTCTTCCAGAGGGAAATGGACCAGATGGTGGACCAGTGCCAACTGAAGGCCACATTCCCATATTTGGATAACATCACCATCTGCGGTCACGACTGGCAGGATCACGATACCAATCTTGAACAATTTTTCCAAGTGGCCAAAGCTCTTAACCTCACCTGTAATAGGGACAGGTGTGTGTTCGGAACCACCCGACTTGCTATCCTTGGGTATGTTGTGGAGAATGGGGTCATTGACCCTGACCCCGACCTATTGGAACTCCCTCTCCCCACCACCCTCAGAGCCCTCAAATGGTGCCTGGGCTTCTTTTCCTTTGACGCCCAATGGGTCCCCTACTACGCAGACAAGGCTCGCCCCCTGGTCGTCCACCGCATTTCCACCCTCAGCCGAGACCCGCGCGGCCTTCAGCCGCATTAAAGGGGACATTGCCAAAGCAATGATGCATGCGGTGGATGAGACCATTCCCTTCCAAGTAGAGAATGACGCCTCAGCGCTGGCTGCTACCCTGAATCAGGCAGGAAGGCCGGTAGCATTCTTCTCTTGTACCCTCCAGGGCCCTGAAATTCGGCACTCCGCGGTGGAGAAAGAAGCCCAGGCCACAGTGGAAGTTATTAGGCACTGGAGGCACTATCTCACCGGCAGAAGGTTCACCTTGCTGACCGACCAGCACTCAGTTGCGTTCATGTTCAGCAACCAACAGCGGGGCAAAATCAAAAATGATAAAATTTTGAGGTGGAGAATAGAACTCTCCACCTACAACTATGATATCCTGTACCGACCTGGAAGGCTCAATGAGTCCCCTGATGCCCTATCCCGGGGAGTGTGTGCCAGCGTGTAGCTCGACCAGCTATATGCCCTCCATGCAGATCTTTGACTCCTGGGGGTCACTCGACTCTACCATTTCGTGAAAGCCCGGAACCTGCCTTACTCCCTTGAGGAAATCAGGATGATGACCAGGGACTGTCAAGTCTGCGCTGAGTGCAAACCGCACTTCTACTATCCTGAAAAGGCACACCTTATCAAGGCCACCCGCCGCTTTGAGCGACTGATTGTTGACTTTAAGGGCCCCCTTCCCTCCACCGACCGCAATGTCTACTTTCTCAATGTAATCGATGAGTACTCGCGGTTCCCCTTTGCCATCCCCTGCCCCGATACCACTGCCACATCCATCATAAAAGCCCTGCGCCAGCTCTTCACTCTGTTCGGATATCCCTGCTATATGCACAGTGATAGAGGGTCCTCGTTTATGAGTGACGAGCTGCGCCAGTACTTGCTGGCTAAGGGTATTGCTACTAGTAGGACCACGAGCTATAATCCCCGGGGGAATGGACAGATGGAGAGGGAGAATGCCACTGTGTGGAAGGCCACACTCTTAGCCCTTAGGTCAAAGGGTCTGCCGGTCTCTCGCTAGCAGGAGGTCCTCCCAGAGGCGCTCCACTCCATCCACTCCTTGTTATGCACGTCCACCAATGCCACCCCTCATGAGCGACTCTTTTCTTTTCCCAGGAAGTCTGCCACTGGCACCACCCTACTGGCTTGGCTGACATCCCCAGGGCCAATGCTGCTCTGGAAACATGCGAGGAACAATAAGTACTCCCCGATGGTCGAGAGTGTTCACCTACTTCATGCGAACCCCCAGTATGCCTACGTGGTCTTACCTGATAGGCCGGAGGACATGGTCTCCGTCCACGACCTGGTGCCCACAGGAGCACCAGACCCCTACCCCGAACACTCCACGGTGACTATGAACCCCATACTCACCGATGTGTGTGTGTGTGTGTGTGTGTGTGTATATATATATATACCCACGAGACCCCGCGCACACTACCCTCTCAGCCGAGGCCCACGCGCACTCCTCCACGCAGACTCCTCACGACACTCCCATACTGTGTGCCAGGCACACGCATGAGGGATTACTGACTCCTAATGGGCTGGCACCTCAAGTCAGGCCGGAGCCAGCACAACCACCGTCACCAGTGCAATCACCACCGGTGCTACGTAGATCGCAACGACAGACTCCGACCACCTGATAGACTTAACCTGTAAATATACTTGTAAGAAACTTTGCCCCGTGGGGACTCTCTTTTAAAACAAAGGGGGGGGGGTGAATGTGGTAAGCTATGTGTATACCTGTCTGGGCACGCCCCTCTGCTGACTGCTCCTGTGGCTCCTCCCACAGACCCCTGTAGAAAGGCAATTGGAGGCACTGCTCCTGCCTCAGTCTCCAAGATGTTGTGGTCACGTTTGCAGCTAATAAAAGCCTATCTTTTGCCTCCCGTCTCCGAGAGTTATTGATGGTGCATCAATGGTGTTGCAGCAACAACCTTGCATTCAGAATCAATAAGACCAAAAAACTGATTGTAGTCTTCAGAAAGAGTAAGATGAGGGAACACACACCAGTCCTCATACTGGGATCAGAAGTAGAAAGGATGAGTAATTTCAAATGCCTGGGTATCAACATCTCTGAGGATGTATCCTGGGCTCAACATATCACTGCAGCTGCGAAGAAGTCATAACAGTGGCTATATGGTAATGGTTGAGCTGGGAGATTGCTGACTGAACATCATCTCCTTAAAAAATGCCTTCACCCTCTGTTATGAAATGACAGCCGAGCCAGAAAAAATGTTTTGGAGAATGATACACTTCCTCCATCCCCCACCCCCTGAGAGAGAGGTGCCAGATTCCTCATTGCCCTGGGCTGTCCAGGAATTGAATATCTCAGTGAGCAGCTGTGAGTGACTGAGGGAGAAAATGAAAAAGGATATAGGTCAGGTGATCCTTTCATCATAAATTAGCATTCATTACTGATCATAATATTGCAGATGTTATAAAACAGGTCCATTTTGGTGATTAGGAGGCTATTCATGTTCTAATGAGCTGTGCAAAGGCTGGCCAGCTTAAAGGAAGTGCTGGAGAGTGGGGTGACACTGGTGGCCCCTCTCGTCCCCACCGGGTACATCTCCAGGCTCTGTTACCATCACTTGGCCTCATTGATGATCACAATGACTTTGCCTCAGCCACTGTTGCAGTATGTCAGACCTGGTGAGAATATCTTCTCCAGTAGTCATTGTGTTTTATCTATTGCCTGCTTTCAAATCCCTTCTTGTGGAGATTTATTTATTGAGATACAGTGCACAATAGGCCCTTTCAGCCCTTTGAGCTGTGCCACCAAGCAACCCCTGATTTAACTGTAGCCTAATTATAGGACAATTTACAAAGACCAATTAACCGACTAACTGGCATGTCTTCGTCTTGTGGGAGGAAACCGGGGCACCCGTAGAAAACCTAAACCTTCCATGCGTAAGACATAGAGTCCTTACAGATAACCTCAGAATTGAATTCTGAACCCAGATGCTCTGAGGTGTAATAGTGTTGCGCTAA
Source organism: Hypanus sabinus (assembly GCF_030144855.1). Taxonomy (NCBI): domain Eukaryota; kingdom Metazoa; phylum Chordata; class Chondrichthyes; order Myliobatiformes; family Dasyatidae; genus Hypanus; species Hypanus sabinus. The sequence goes on along the minus strand of NC_082721.1, from coordinate 1,414,470 downwards.
ACAGTACCCTACCGTGGTGCCCCTCAACAGCCCACTGCCCTATCACACAGGGATAGTGAGGAAGTGTCTCTTACACACACTCAAACCAGAAGAAGAGTCAGCTCCTCTTATCCGTGGCACAAACCTTTCTTGTTTCTGAGATATACAACATGGAATCAGGCCCTTCAGTCCATCTGGTCCATGCTGACCAAGGTGCCCCATTTGCCAGTGTCTGGTCTGAATCTTCTAAACCTTTCTCAGCCCTGCAGGTGAATCAGAATCAGTTTTGTTGTCACTGTAGAACAACCTCGTTATTTTAAGATCACTGTTTCACATAACAGTTTTACCAGTGACCATTCCCTGCCCAGTGTCACAGTGGAAATTCCTCTCCCTGCATAACCTGCCATCACATTCCTTGCTACTGTGGGACACTTCCTTGGTGCATGCGCTCTCCCTCTCTCTCACTCTCACTCTTTCTCTCTCACTCTCACTCAAAACTGGTGGGGTAGAAATGCAACTGTATCTTGGTACTGAGGTAAGGGCGTTCAGCACTCATAAAGAGTAAAACATTTATGCCGTCATGCACAATCATGCATGAGCTTTTTTTCCTGACACAAGAGATTCTGCAGATGCTGGAAATCCAGAGCAGCACACATAAAATGCTGGAGGAACTCAGCAGGTCAGATAGCATCTATGTAGGGGAATAAACAGTGAAGGTTTCAGGCTCAGATCTTTCATCAGCACTACAATTTCTCATGTTTTTCAGAACCCTCTATGTTTTCTCCCTCCCTCTCGTGCCAAATCACTCTTCACACCCTGATCTGTAACATCCTATGTATCCCACAAAGCATTCATGGCACCATCAGCTGCCAGACCCTCTTGTGATCTGTAATTTAATTCCTCAACCCACCTCTGCTGTACTTCCCTCTACTCAAAAGCAAAAAAGAGAGCATATGATATAGACAACATACATAATATATAATATAGAATTTAAGAGGAAGTTAGCTGATTGGGAAACTTTTAAAAACAGCCATAAAGAGAGAAATGATGAAATATAAAGGTAAGCCAGCCAATAATAAAAATAGAGGATATCAAAAGCTTTTTTTCTGATATATAAAGACTCAAAGTCAGGTGAGAATGGATATTGGACCATTTGAAAAATGATGCCAGAGAGGTAGTAATTGGGGAGAAACAAATGGGGGATTAACTTTTGTGTCAGTCTTCATTGTGAAAGATACTAGCAGAATGCCAGCAATTTGAGAATATCAGGGGGGGCAGAAATTAGCTTAGTTGCCATTACTAAAGAGAAAGTGGTTGGGAAACTGAAAGGTCTGAAGGTAGATAAGTCACCTGGACCAAATGACCTACACCCCAGAGTTCTGAAAGAGGGGGCTGAAGATATTAATGAGGCATTATTAATCATATTTTAAGAATCACTAGATTCTGGAATAGTTCTGGAGGAATGGAAAATTGTAAATGATTATCGTCCAGTTGCAATTACAGCCACTGTGATGAAATGCTTTTAGGTTGGTGATGAAACATATCAGCTCTTTCCTGAGAAGTGACTTGGATCTGCTCCAATTTGCCTATCGACACAACAGTCCACAGCAGATGCCAGTTAATGGGCTCTTCACTTAACCCTGGAACATCTGGACAGTGAAGATTCATACATCAGGATGTTCTTTATCGGTTACAACTCAGCATTCAATACTATCATCCCCTCAAAACTAATCAATAAACTTCTAGACCTTGGCCTCAATACCTCAATGTGCAACTGGATGCTGGATTTCCTCACTTCCAGACCCTGGTTAGATTGGATTGGCAACAACATCTGCTCCAAGATCTCCATCAGCACAAGGGCAACGCAAGGCTGTTTGCTTAGCCCCCGCTCTACTTGCTGTACTTATGACTGTGTGGCTAAGCACTACTCCAGTGCCACATTCAAGTTTGCTGATGACACCACTCTCATTGCCCGAATCAAAGGTGGTGATGGATCAGCATATAGGAAGGAGATTAAAAATCTGTGTGAGTATTGGTGCCACAACAGCCTCTCACGTTGACAGCAAGACCAAAGGGCTGATTTTTGACTTCAGAAGGAGGAAACCAGAGGTCCATGAGGAAGTCCACACTGAGGGATCAGAGGTGGAGAGGGTCAGAAATTTTAAATTCATCAGATTATCATTTCAGAGGGCTGCTCCTCGGCCCAGCATGTAAGTTCAATTACGAAGAAAGCACAGCAGCACCTCTACTTCCTTAGAAGTTTGCAATGATTCGGCATGACATCTAAAACTTTGACAATCTTCTTTAGATATGTGGTGGAGAGTATATTGACCGGTTTCGTCATGGCCTGGTAAGGAACCACGAATGCCCTTGAATGGAACATCCTACAAAAAGTTATGAATGTATGCCAGTCCTTACAGGTATAGCCCTCCTCACCATTGAATACATCAACAAAGAGTGACCATAAGACCATAAGATATAAGAGCAGAAGTAGGCCATTTGGCCCATTGAGTCTACTCTGCCATTCACTCATGGGCTGATTTTTCCAGTCATCCCCACTTCCCTGCTTTCTCCCCATACCCTTTGATGCCCTGGATAATCAGGAACCTATCTATCTCTGCCTTAAATGCACCCAATGATTTGGCCTCCACAGTTGCTCATGGAAACAGAGTGATATTGCAGAAAAGAAGCATCTATCATCAAGTTCCCCATCACCCAGGACATGCTCTCTTCATGCTGCTGCCATTAGGAAGAAGGTACAGGAGCCTTAGAACCCACAGCACCATCAGGCTCTTGAACCAGAGGGGATAACATCATTCAATTTCACTCACCCCATCATTGAACTCTTTCCACAGCCTATGCACTCACTTTCAAGGACTCTTCATCTCATGTTCTTGAAATTGATTGCATATTTATTATCATTATTATTTTTTTCTTTTGCATTTTGCAGTTGTCTTTTCCACATTGTTTGTTTGGCTCCAGTCTTTCATTAATTCTATTATGCTTCTTGAATTTATTGAGTATGGCTGCAAGGAAATGAACCTTCAGGTTGTATATGATGACATATAGGTAATTTAATACTAAATTTACTTTGAACCTTGAGTGCCGCTCCACTCTTTAAGAAGGTAGGGAGGCAGAAGAATTGAAATTATAGGCCGGTTAGCCTGACTTCAGTAATGGGAAAAATGTTGGAGTCCATTTTTAAGGATGAGGTTTTAGGGTATTTGGAGGCACATAGGCCAAAGCAGCAGAGTTTCCTGAAGGGTAAATCTTGCCTGACAAATACATTGGAATTCTTAGAGGAAATAACAAGCAGGATAGACAGTCAGTGGATGTTGTTGACTTGGATTTTCAGAAGGCCTTGAGGAAGGTATCACATGTGAGGCTCCTTAACAAGATAAGAGCCCATTATATTACAGGAAAGATATCCTCATGGATAGAAGATTGGCTGACTGAGAGGAGACAAAGAGTAGGAATAAATGGTTGGCTGTTGGTGACTTGTACTGTTCCACGGGGGTCAGTGTTGAGACCACTTCTTTTCATGTTATAGATCATTGATTTAGATGAAGAAATTTATGGCTTTGTGGCTAAGTTTGTGGACAATATGAAGGTAGATGGAGGGGCAGGTAGTGTTGAGGAAGCAGGAAGTCTGCAAAAGGATTTGGATAGATTAGGACAATGGGCAAAAAAGGGGCAGATGACATAGTGTCAGGAATTGCATGGTTATGCATTTTGGTAAAAGGAATAAAGGCGTAGACTATTTTCTAAATGGGGAGAAAATTCAAAAATCAAAGGTGCAAAAGGACTTCAGAGGTTAACCCTTAAGGTTAACTTGCAGGTTGAGTCAGTGAGGAAGGTGAATGCAATGTTATCATTCATTTCGAGAGGACTCGATTACAAAAGCAAGAGCATAATACTGAAGCTTTATAAGTCATTGATGAGATCACACTTGGAGTATTGTGAGCAGTTTTGGGCCGCTTATCTAGGAAAAGGTGTGTTGGTATAGGAGAAATTTCACTGGGTGTTCACAAGAATGATCCCTAGAATGAAAAGATTAACGTACAAGGAGTGTTTGATGGTTTTGGGCCTGTACTGGAGTTCAGAAGAATGAGGGAAGAATCTCATTGAAACCTAATGAGTATTGAAAGGCCAAGATAGAGTGACTATGGAGAGGATGCTTCTTATGGTGATGGAGTTTAGGAGCAGAGCAAACAGGTTCATAATAGAGGGATGTCCATTTAAAAGAGATGAGGAATTTCTTTAGCCAAGGGTAATGAATCTGTGTAATTCGTTGCCACAGACAGCTGTGGAGGACAGATCATTGGTATATTTAAAGTGGAGATTGAGAAGTTGTTCATTAGTCAAAATGTCAAAGATTGTAGGGAGAAGATAAGAGAAGAGGGTTGAGAGGGGTAATAAATCAGCCATGATGAATTGACAGAGTAGACTCAATGGGCTGAATGCCCTAATTTTGTTGACGAAGGGTCTCGGCCTGAAACATTGACTGCTCATTTCAACGGATGCTGCCTGACCTGCTGAGTTCATCCAGCTTGTTTGTACGTGTTGCCCTAATTTTGCTGCTGTGTCTAATAGACCATAAGCCACAGGAGCAGGATTAGGCCATTTTTCCCATTGAGTCTGCTTCACCATTCAATCATGGCTGATCCATCTTCTCCCGCTCCACTACCTGGCCTTCTCCCCGTAACCTTTGATGCTGTGACTAATCAAGAACCGATCAATCTCTGCCTTAAATACACCCAATGACCTGGCCTCCTATTCTGCCTATAGTAACATATTCCACAAGTTTACCACCCTCGGGCTAACGAAATTTCTCTGCATTTTTGTTTTAAGTGGATTCCCCTCTTGTCCTGAGGCTGAGCCCTCTTGTTCTAGACTCCCCCACCATGGGAAGCATCCTTTCCACATCTACTCTGTCCAGACCTTTCAACATTCAAAAGTTTTCAGTGAGATCCCCCCTCATACATCTAAATTCCAGACGGGCCCAGAGCATCAAACATTCCTCATACGGTAACCCTTTCATTCTGGAGTCACCTTTGTGAGCTTCTTTTTCTTAGATGAGGATCCCAAAGCTGTTCACAGTACTCAAGGTGAGGCCTCAGCAGTCCCTTATAAAGTCTCATCATCACATCCCTGCTCTTGTATTGTAGACCTCTTGAAATGAATGCTAATATTGCATTTGCATTCCTCACTACTGACTAAACCTGCAAGTTAACTTCAGGATGTTCTGCACAAGGACTCCCAAGTTTCTTTGCATCTCAGATTTTTGGTTTTTCACCCTGTTTAGAAAATATTCTGCACATTTATTTCTCCTACTAAAGTGCACAACCAGTCACTTTCCAACACTTTCATTTGCCACTTTCTTGCCCATTCTCCTAATCTGTCTAAGTTCTTATGCACCATACCTGTTTCCTCAACACTACCTGCCCCTCCTCCAATCTTCGTATCATCTGAACACTTGACAACAAAACCATCTATTTCATCTTCTAAATCATTGATATACAGCATAAAAAGAAGTGGTCCCAACACCGACCCCTACGGAACACCACTAATCATTGCCAGCCAAGCAGAAAAAGATCCTTTTACTCCCACTCGCTGCCTCCTATCAATCAGCCAATGCTCTAACCATCTTAGTAATTTACCTGTAATACCATGGGCTCTTAACTTGGTAAGCAGCCACACATGCGGCACCTTGTCAAAGGCCTTCTGGAAATCCAAATGTACAATATCCACTGTATCAGCTTTATCTATCCTACGTCTAATTCCATCAAAGAATTCCAGCAGTTTGGTCAGGCAAGATTTTCCCTGAAGAAAACCATGCTGACTTTGTACTATCTTATCCTGTGCCACCAAGCACTCCATAACCTCATCCTTAGCAATTTATTCCAACATCTTCCCAACCACTGAGGTCAGGCTAACTGGTCTATAATTTCCTTTCTGCTGCCTCCCTCCTTTCTTGAAGAGTGGAGTGTCATTTTGAATTTTCCAGTCCTCCAGAACCATGCCAGAGTTTGATAATTCTTGAAAGATCATTACAAATGCCTCCAAAGTCTCCACTGCTACCTCTTTCAGAATCCTAGCGTGTAGTTCATCTGGTTTGGGTGGCTTATGCACCTTTAGGTCTTTCAGCTTTTTTGAGCAACTTCTCCCTTGTAATGGTAACTGCACTTTCTTCTCTTCCCTCACACCCTTCAACATCTGACATACTTCTAGTGTCTTCCACAGTGAAGACTGATGGAATATCAAACAACACACACAAAATGCTGGTGGAACACAGCAGGCCAGGCATCATCTATAAGGAGAAGCACTGTTGAATATGTTGAATAAACACTGATGGAATATACTCATTTAGTTCATCTGCATCTCCTTGACCCCTGTTATTATTTTACCAGCCTCATTTTCTAGTGGTCCCATATCCATTCTCAGCTCTCTTTTATTTTTTTACAAATTTGAGAAAGCTTTTACTATCTACCATTATATTGTTTGCTATCTTGCTTTAATATTTCATCTTTTCCCTTCTAATGATTTTTTTCAGTTGCACTCTTTGGTTTTTTAAAAGCTTCCCAATCCTCAATCTTCCTGCTAATTTTTGTTTTGTTGCATGCCCTCTCATTTGTTTTTACATTATCCTTGACTTCCTTTGTCAACCACGGTTGTGCCATTTGAGTATTTCTTTGTTTTTGGAATACATCTATCCTGCACCTTCCTCATTTTTCCCAGAAACTCAAGCCATCACTGTTCTGCTGTCATCCCTGCCAGCATCTCATTCCAGTTTACTTTGGCCAACAACTCTCTCATACCACTGTGATTTCCTTTACTCTATTGATACACTGCTACATGAGATTTTACTTTCTCTCTATCAGATTTCAAGTTGAACTCAATCATATTGTGATCACTGCCTTCTAAAAGTTCCTTTACTTTAAGCTCCATAATCAACTCTGGATCATTACATAACACCCAATCCAGTATACCAACCTGATTTTCCCACCTACTAGCATGTTAAAATTTCCCATGAAATTGCCTTTTTGACACGCCTTTTGTATTTCCCATTGTAACCTGTAGTCCACATCCTAACTACTGCGTGAAGGTCTGTATATAGCTGTCAGCGGGGTCCTTTTACCCTTGCAGTTTCTTAACTCAACATCTTACGATTCTATGTCACACCTTTCTAATATTTTGATGCCATTCTTTACCAGCAGACCCATGCCACCTCCTCTGCTGACCTTCCTATCGCTCCAATACAAAGTGTAATCTTGGACTTTTAGCTCCCAACTACAACCATCCTTCAGCCACAATTCAGTGATGGCCACAACATCACACCTGAAAATCAGTAAAAATGCAACTAGATCATCCACCTTATTTCTTATATACCCTGTGCACTGAGATAGAACAATTTGAGTTATGCATTTGCTACCCAATTTGTTTCTGCATCCCTAATGCAGAATATTCACCCTGCTGGCTGCAATTTTGTCCTATCATTTGCCTGCCGTTCCTGCACACTATCTTTGCTTTTCGACCATCTGTTCTATCCAGAGTCCCTTCATTCCAGTTCCATTCACCCTGCCAAATTAGCTTAAACCCTCCCCAACAACTCTAACAAACCTGCCCTCAAGAATATTGCTCCCCCTCAGGTTCCGGTGCAACCCATCACTTTCGTACAGGTCATACCTCCCCCAGAAGAGATCCCAATGTCCAAGAACCTGAAGCCCTGCTCCCTGCACCAGCTTCTCAGCCATGGATGAATCTGCCAAATCAAACTGCTTCTGCCCTTACTGGCACGTGGCACAGGCAGCAATCCAGAAATTACTGCTCTGGAGGTCTTGCCTCTCAGCTTTCTGCCTAGCTCTCTAAATTCTGTCTTCAGGACCTCTTTGTTTTTCCTTCCTATATCATTGGTACCAATATGTACCAACAGATCTGGCTGCTCTCCCTGCCCCTCCAAAATGCTGTGGACACGATCCGTGACCATAAAAAAGTGGAGCAGAATTAGACCATTTGGTGCATCGAGTCTGCTCTGCCATTCAATCATGGTTGATCCTTTTCTCCTCGCCTCAACCCCACTACCTGCCTTTCTCCCTGTAACCTTTGATGCAATCAAGAACTGATCAAGCTCTGCCTTAAGTACATGCAATGACCTGTTCCCCGCAGCTATCTGTGGTAACAAATTCCACAAACTCACCACCCTCTGGCTAAAGAAATTTCTCTGCATCTCTGTTTTAAATGGATGCCCCTTTATACTGAGGCTGAGCCCTCTTGTCCTAGAATCCTCCACCATGGGAAACATCCTCTCTTTACCACCAGAGACGTCCCTGACCCTGGCATCTGGGAGGCAACATATCATCCGGGTGTTCCGTTCACATCGACAGAAACTCCTGTCTGTTCCTCTGACTATTGGGTCCCCTATCATTACTTCTCCCCTCTTTTCCCTCCTTCCCTTCTGCACCAGTGCCAGTATTCTGGTCTCTGTGGCATTCCCCTGGGAGATCATCTCTCCACAATAGTATCCAAAACAGTATATTTATTATTGATCGGAATGACCACAGGGTCTTGGACTCCTGAGCGTTGACATGTTTGTGCTTATGCTTACACTGCCTTATCACCTTGGACTGTGCTAGTTGTACTCCTGTGAAAGACCTGGCTATGAATTCCTACACTTCCAACTTCCTGAGGAAGGGAAGCTTTACTGTTTAAAATCCAAACCCGCAGCAGCAGTTTTGATATTAACTCTTTCCCATTTCATCTAAACTTCTCCCCACCTGCTCTTTAACCATGTGGACGTCCATTTCAAAGAGCCGTGACTCTCCGCCTTGGGACTCTTCTTCACTACAGTGCATTCAGATGTGCCAGAGCATAAAGATTCATTGGCTGGGCTCTATTTGCTTTGCTCCTGATTTGATATTAAATCTGATTCTGACTCTGGTTCCCATTAAGTATCTCCATTAAATTCTCACTGCAGTGTTTCAGAAGTCTTTAATTTGGATGGGTAGATTAAATGGAACATACTGATATGAAATATTTCACACTTGATTTGAAACTGCTGAAAAATATTAAAATTTACATAAAATATCATGGTTATTGTGCATGAAAGTCAAATTGTCCTGAAGTACCTCCTTCCTTCTGTTTAATTTTCACCACTCTGTACCTTCCAGCATTCAGACAGAAAAGCCATTAACATGGGTGAGAAATAACCGAATGATGATCTGGTGTTAGCTGAGACTCAGTAGGTAGTGCTCTGAGCAGAAGCTGTGAGTTCAAGCTCCATTGAGGAGATATGCCTGTACGTAAGGTACAGGGACATAATGAGAGTTTGGACAAACAAGAGAAAATCTGCAGGTGCTGGAAATCTGAACAACACACACAAAATGCTGGAGGAACTCAGCAGGCCAGGCAGCATCTATGGGAAAAAGTAGAGTTGACATTTTGAGCAGAGATTTTTCAGCAGAACTGGAAAAAAAGATGAAGCGACCCAGATGGAATATAAGGTGTTTTTTCTCCAACCTACGTTGGTCTCATTGCAACAGTAAAGGAGGCCATGGATGAACATACCGGAATGGGAGTGGGAAGTGGAATTAAAATGGGTGGCCATTGGGAGATCTCGCTTCTTCTAAAGGATGGAGCGTGGGTGCTCAGAGAAGCAGTTTCCCAGTCTATGTCGGGTCTCACCAATATACCGGAGACCACACCAGGAGCACCGGACACAATATATGACTCCAACAGATTCACAGGTGGTGTTGCCTCACTTAGAAGGACTGTTTGGGGCCCTGAATGGTAGTGAGGGAGGAGGTGTAGGGGTAGGTGTAACTGTTGTTCCACTTGCAAGGATAAGTGCCAGGAGCAAGATCAGTGGGGAGGGACGAATGGACAGGGGAGTTGCATAGGGAGCGATCCCTGTGGAAAGCAGAAAGTGGGGGAGGGGGAAAGATGTGCTTGGTGGTGGGATCCTATTGGATATAGCGGAAGTTCTGGAACTGGACTTAGAGGCTGGTGAGACCACGCTCAGGTTGGAGGAACACCTTAGATTTTGTCTGGGTAGCCTCCAAATTGATGGCATGAACATCAATTTCTTGAGCTTTCAGTCGCGCTCCCCCCTCCATTCACCAGTTCCCATCCCCTTTTCCCTCTCTCACCTTATTTCCTTGCCTACCCATCACCTCCCTCTGGTGCTCCTCTCCCCTTTTCTTTCTTCCATGGCCTTCTGTCCTCTCCTATCAGACTCCTTCTTCTCCAACCTGTTGGGAAGCGGCCTGGTTGAGGGAAGTGCCTGGTGTGAAAAGTGCTAGTCTTTGGCTTGAGAGTCTTCGGTGAGGAGGCTGAAGGAGGAGACTACACCAGGCTCAATTGGAGAGGGTGAAGACATGACCGCTAAGCTGATTCAGTGTGCTACGTGCATGATGTGGGAGGTCATGGACACTGATGGTGCCCCCGGCTGCTACAGCTGTGGAAAGTGTGTCCAGATTCAGCTTCTGAAGGAGCATGTTGCAGCACTGAAGAAAGAACTGGATGACCTCAGGTTTATCCGCAAAAACGAGGGTTTTCTGGACAGGACCTACAGTGAGGTCATTCCACCGAGGATACCAGAAGAGAGAAAGGGGGCGATGATGAGGAAAGAAAGGATGCTTGAAGTACAGGAGACCCCAGGGGATGTACCTCTCGTAAACAGGTTCACCTTCTTGGAAGCTGACAGGACAGAAGTTACTGTCAGTCTGAGAGAAGGACAGGTCTGCGAGCTGAAAATTGGTGCAGAAGCAGAGCCGAGGAGTCAGACATCAGGAAGAGCCGTGGTAGTAGGGGACTCCATAGTAAGAGGTACGGAAAGGGGTTTCTGCGGCAACAGGCGAGACTTAAGGATGGTGTGTTGCCTCCCTGGTGCTAGGATCCAGGACATCACGGACCGATTGCAGGGAATCCTCAAGGGTGAAGGTGAACAGCCGGAAGTGGTAGTGCATGTTGGCACAAATGACATCGGAAAGAAGAAGAAGGACATTCTGCAGCGGGGCTTCAGAGAACTCGGAAGAAGGCTGAAAAGCAGGACTTCCAGGGTGGTTGTCTCTGGTTTGCTTCCAGTTCCTTGCACTGGAGAGAGCAGGAACAGGGAGATAATGGATCTGAATGTGTGGCTGAGGAACTGGTGCAGGAAGCAAGGATTTACATTCTTGGACCACTGGGATCTGTTTTGGGGTAGGGATGAATTGTACAAAAGGGACGGGTTGCACCTTAATAGGTGGGGGACCAGCATTCTGGCAGACAGGTTTGCCACTGCAACACGGATGTGTTTAAACTAAGTAGTTGGGGGGAGGGGATGAACTGGAAATATAAGGATGGAGTTAAAGGGAAAGTGAAAATAAGAAAAGTTAAAAAGGACAACAGATTCAATGGAGTAGAAAGCTCAAGAAGAGATCATACAGTATGGCCAAGTGAAATAGGAATTGATATGAAAGGAGAGGGGAATACCGAATTAAAAGTATTATATATGAATGCGCGAAGTATAAGGAATAAAGTAGATGAGCTTGAGGCTCAGTTGGAAATTGGCAAGTACGATGTTGTGGAAATAACAGAGACATGGCTTCAAGCGGACAGGGCCTGAGAAATGAATATTCAAGGATATACATCTTAACGAAAGGACAGACTGACTGGCAGAGGGGGTGGGGTGGCTCTGTTGGTGAGGAATGATATTCAGTCCCTTGTGAGGGGGGACATAGAATCAGGGGATGTAGAATCAGTATGGATAGAACTGAGAAATTCTAAGGGTAGAAAGACCCTAATGGGAGTTATCTATGGGCCCCCAAACAGCAGTCTGGATGTAGGGTGTAAGTTGAATGAAGAGTTAAAATTGACATGTCACAAAGGTAATGATACAGTTGTCATGGGGGATTTCAACATGCAGGTAGACTGGGAGAATCAGAATGGTACTAGACCCCAAGAAAGGGAGTTTGTGGAGTGCCTCCAAGATGGATTCTTAGAACAGCTTGTACTGGAGCCTACCAGGGAGAAGGCAATTCTAGATTTAGTGTTGTGCAATGAACCAGATTTGATCAGGGACCTCGAGGTAAAGGAACCATTAGGGGATAGTGGCCATAATATGATATGTTTTAACCTACAATTTGAGAAGGAGAAGGGAAAATCGGATGTGTCAGTATTACAGTTGAACAAAGGAAACTATGGAGCTATGAGGGAGGAGCTGGCCAAAGTTCAATGGAACAATACCCTAGCAGGGAAGACAGTGGAACAACAATGGCAAGTATTTCTGGGAATAATGCAGAAGGTGCAGGATCGGTTCATTCCAAAGAGGAAGAAGGATCCTAAGGGGAGTAAGGGGTGGCCGTGGTTGACGAGGGAAGTAAAGGGCAGTGTCAAAATAAAAGAGAAGAAGTATAACATAACAAAGATGAGCAGGAAACTGGAGGACTGGGAACCTTTTAAAGAGCAACAGAAGATAACAAAAAAGGCAATACGCCAAGAAAAAATGAGGTACGAAGGTAAACTAGCCAAGAATATAAGGGAGGTTAGTAAAAGCTTCTTTAGGTATGTGAATAGCAAAAAAATAGATAAGACCAAAATTTGGCCGTTGAAGACAGAAACGGGTGAATTTATTATGGGGAACAAGGAAATGGCAGACGAGTTGAACAGGTACTTTGGATCTGCCTTCACTAGGGAAGACACAAACAATCTCCCAGATGTAATAATGGCCAAAGGATCTAGGGTAAAGGATGAACTGAAGGAAATTTATGTTAGGCAAGAAACGGTGTTGGATAGACTGTTGAGTCTGAAGGCTGATAAGTCCCCGAGACCTGATGGTCTGCATCCCAGGGTACTTAAAGAGGTGGCTCTAGAAATTGTGGATGCATTGGTAATCATTTTCCAATGTTCTATAGATTCAGGAACAGTTCCTGCTGATTGGAGGGTGGCTAATGTTGTCCCACTTTTCAAGAAAGGAGGAAGAGAGAAAACAGGGAATTATAGACCGGTTAGCCTGATGTCAGTGGTGGGAAAGATGCTGGAGTCAATTATAAAAGAGGAAATTACGACACATTTGGATAGCAGTAGAAGGATCAGTCCGAGTCAGCAGGGATTTATGAAGGGAAAATCATGCTTGACTAATCTTCTGCAATTTTTTGAGGATGTAACTATGAAAATGGACAAGGGAGAGCCAGTGGATGTAGTGTACCTGGACTTCCAGAAAGCTTTTGATAAAGTCCCACATAGGAGATTAGTAGGCAAAATTAGGGCATATGGTATTGGGGGCAGAGTACTGACATGGATTGAAGATTGGCTGGCTGACAGGAAACGAAGAGTAGTGATTAACAGGTCCCTTTCGGAATGGCAGGCTGTGACCAGTGGGGTACTGCAAGGTTCGGTGCTGGGACTGCAGCTGTTTACAATATACATTAATGATTTAGATGAAGGGATTAAAAGTAACATTAGCAAATTTGCCAATGACACAAAGCTGGGTGGCAGTGTGAAATGTCGGGAGGGTGTTACGAGAATGCAGGGTGACTTGGACAGGTTGGGTGAGTGGGCAAATGTATGGCAGATACAGTTTAATGTGGATAAATGTGAGGTTATCCACTTTGGTGGCAAGAACAGAAAGTCAGATTACTATCTGAATGGTGTCAAGTTAGGAAAAAGGGAAGTACAACGAGATCTAGGTGTTCTTGTACATCAGTCCATGAAAGCAAACATGCAGGTACAGCAGGCAGTGAAGAAAGCTAATGGCATGCTGGCCTTTATAACAAGAGGAATTGAGTATAGGAGTAAAGAGGTCCTTCTGCAGCTGTACAGGGCCCTGGTGAGACCACACCTGGAGTATTGTGTGCAGTTTTGGTCTCCAAATTTGAGGAAGGACATTCTTGCTATTGAGGGAGTGCAGCGTAGGTTCACAAGATTAATTCCCGGAATGGCGGGACTGTCATATGTTGAAAGATTGGAGCGACTGGGCTTGTATACACTGGAATTTAGAAGGATGAGATGGGATCTGATTGAAACATATAAGATTATTAAGGGATTGGACATGCTGGAGGCAGGAAGCATGTTCCCGCTGATGGGTGAGTCCAGAACTAGAGGCCACAGTTTAAGAGTAAGGGGTAGGCCATTTAGAACAGAGATACGGAAAAACTTTTTCACCCAGAGAGTGGTGGATATGTGGAATGCTCTGCCCCAGAAGGCAGTAGAGGCCAAGTCTCTGGATGCATTCAAGAGAGAGTTAGATAGAGCTCTTATAGATAGCGGGGTCAAGGGATATAGGGAGAGGGCAGGAACGGGGTACTGATTGTGTATGATCAGCTATGATCACAGTGAATGGTGGTGCTGGCTAGCAGGGCCAAATGGCCTACTCCTGCACCTACTGTCTATTGTCTATTGTCTTTCACCAATCAACTTCCCAGCTCTTTACTTCATCCCTCCCCCTCCTGGTTTCACCTATCACTCCGTGTCTCTCCCTCCCCTCCCCCGCCTTTTAAATCTACTTCTCATCTTTTTTTCTCCAGTCCTGCCAAAGGGTCTCAGCCCAAAACATCAACTGTACTTTTTTCTATAGATGCTGCCTGGCCTGCTGAGTTCCTCTAGAATTTTGTGTGTCACCGTGAGATGGGCCAAATGTGGGTTGTTTCCTCTGGAATGCTGGAGGCTGAGGAGAGATCGGATAGAGGCTTATAAGATGATGAGAGGCATAGATAGAGTAGACAGACAGTATCTTGTTCCCAGGGTTGAAATGTCTAATGCCAGAGGACATGTATTTAAGCTGAGAAGGGAAAATTTCAAAAGCAATGTGAAGGGCAAGTTTCTTGCACAGAGTGGTGTGTGCCTGGAATGTGCTGCCTGGGGGGGAGTAAATTCAGATACATTAGGGATTTTAAAGAGATGTTTAGATAGGCACATAAATGTGAGGGAAAAGGATATGGACATTGTGTAGGCAGAAGGGATTAGTTTAGTTAGCCTTTTGATTACTAACAATAGGTTTGGCACAGTATTGTGGGCTGAAGGGCCTATTTCTGGCTGTATGATCTATGTTCTATGCCCGGGGGAGGCTGCAGAAGGCTGGTCTGTTATCCGAGTGAGAGGTTAATCTGTGGCCTTGCAGATGTGTCAGACACTAGTATTTGTAAACTCTACCCTCTATCCTGCAGCCAATGCCAATGCCAGTACACAGAGATAGTGTGGCCAATCTGTGCTTTTCTTTGTTGCAATTATTGTGATTTAATTATCTCCTGAGAATCAGAACCAGGCTTATTGCCACTTACATCAGCCGTGAAATTTGTTCTTCTGTGGCAAGAATATAGTGCAGACAAAACAAATTACTAAAATTACAGTAAAATAAAAATTGTAAAAGGGAAATGGTGAAGTAGAGTACATTGATTGATGGGCCTTTCAGAAATCTGGTGGTAGAGGGGAAGAAACTGTTCCTGAAAAGCTGAGTGTGTGTCTGATGCACCATCAATAATTCTTGGAGATGTGAGTCAAGGCAGGCTTTTATTGGCTGGAAGAAAGCACCGTCAGCAGCAAGAGACCACCACACAACATCCTGGAGACTGAGGGAGGAGCAGTGCCTACAATCGCCTTTATACAGGGGTCTGTGGGAGGAGCCACAGGAGCAGTCAGCCGGTGGGGGGGGGGGCATGTCCAGACAGATATATGTAGTTCACCACATTCACCCCCCCTTTGTTTTAAAAGAGAGCCCCATGGCGCAAAGTTTCTTACAAGTAGATTTACAGGTTAAGTCTATCAGGTGGTCGAATCTGTCGCTGCGATCTACGTAGCACCAGCGGTGATTGCACCGGAGACAGTGGTTGTGCTGGTTCCGGCCCGACTTGAGGTGTCAGCCCATTAGGCGTCAGTGATCACTCATGCATGTGCGAGGCGCCCAGTATGGGAGTGTCGTGAGGAGTCTGTGTAGGGCTTGGTGTGCACGGTGTCAGGTGGGTATACACCTCAGTGAGTACAGGGTTCATAGTTACCGTGGAGTGTTCGGGGTAGTGGTCTGCTGCTCCTGCGGGCGCCAGGTCGTGGATGGAGACTGTGTCCTCCCCCCCCCCCCCCCATCAGGTAAGACCACGTAGGCATACTGGGGGTTTGCATGTAGTAGATGAACCCTCTCGACCAGCGGGGAGTATTTATTGCTCCTGGCATGTTTCCGGAGCAGCACTGGCCCTGGGGACGTCAGCCAAGCCGGTAGGGTGGTCCCGGTGGCAGACTTCCTGGGAAAAGAAAAGAGGCGCTCATGAGGGGTGGCATTGGTTGGCGTACATAACAGAGAGCAGATGGAGTGAAGTGCCTTGGGGAGGACCTCCTGCCATCGAGAGACCAGCAACCCCTTTGACAAGGGCTAAAAGTGTGGCCTTCCACACTGTGGCATTCTCCCTCTCCACCTGTCCATTTCCCCTGGGATTACAGCTCGTGGTCCTACTAGTAGCAATGCCCCTAGCCAGAATGTACTGGGGAAGCTCGTCACTCATAAAGGAGGACCCTCTATCACTGTCGATATAGCAGGGATATCCGAACAGAGTGAAAAGCTGGTGCAGGGCTTTTATGACGGACTTGGCAGTGGTATCGGGGCAGGGGATGGCAAAGGGGAACCACAAGTACTCATCGATAATGTTGAGAAAGTAGACATTGCGGTCGGTGGAGGGAAGGGGGCCCTTAAAGTCAACAATCAGATGCTCAAATGGGCGGGTGGCCTTGATAAGTTGCGCCTTCTCAGGACGTTAGAAGTGCGGTTTGCACTCAGCGCAGACTTGGCAGTCCCTGGTCATCGTCCTGATATCCTCAAGGGAGTAAGGCAGGTTCTGGGCTTTCACGAAATGGTAGAGTCGGGTGACCCCCGGGTGGCAAAGATCTGCATGGAGGGCGTATAGCTGGTCGAGCTGCGCGCTGGCACACACTCACCGTGATAGGGCATTAGGGGGCTCATTGAGCCTTCCAGGCCAGTACAGGATATCATAGTTGTAGGTGAAGAGTTCTATTCTCTACCGCAAAATTTTATCATTTTTGATTTTGCCCCGGTGTTGGTTGCTGAACATGAACACAACTGAGCGCTGGTCGGTCAGCAAGGTGAACCTTTTGCTGGCGAGATAGTGCCTCCAGTGCCTAATAGCTTCCACTATGGCCTGGGCTTCTTTCTCCACTGCGGAGTGCCTAATTTCAGGGCCTTGAAGGGTACGAGAGAAGAATGCTACTGGCCTGCCTGCCTGATTGAGGGTAGCAGCCAGCACGAAGTTGGAGGCGTCACTCTCTACTTGGAAGGGAATGGTCTCGTCCACTGCATGTATCATTGCTTTGGCAATGTCCCCTTTAATGCGGCTGAAGGCCGCGCGGGCCTCAGCAGAGAGGGGAAATGTGGTGGACTTGACCAGGGGGTGGGCCTTGTCTGCGTAATGAGGGACCCATTGGGCTTAATAGGAAAAGAAGCCCAGGCACCGTCTGAGGGCTCTGAGGGTGGTGGGAAGAGGGAGTTCCAACAGGGGGCGCATACGGTCGGGATCAGGGCCAATGACCCCGTTCTCCACGACATACCCAAAGATAGCGAGACGGGTGGTTCCGAACACACACTTGTCCCTGTTATAGGTAAGGTTCAGAGCTTTGGCCACTTGGAAAAATCATTGGAGGTTGGTGTTGTGATCCGGCCAGTCGTGACCGCAGATGGTGATGTTATCCAGATATGGAAATGTGGCCTTCAGTTGGCACTGGTCCACCATCCGGTCCATTTCCCTCTGGAAGACAGAGACACCATTCGTGACACCAAAGGGGATGCGCAGTAAATGATAGAGCCTGCTGCCCGCCTCGAAGGCGATGTAGGGGTGGTCCTCTGGGCTGATGGGGAGCTGGTGGTAAGTGGATTTCAAATCTATGGTCGAGTACACTTTGTACTGAGCTACCTGGTTGACCATATCTGTGATGCGGGGTAGGGGGTACGCGTCAAGCTGCGTGAACCTATTGATGGTCTGGCTATGGTCCACGACCATCCTATTTTTTTGCCTGGTCCGAACAACAGCCACCTGGGCCCTCCAAGGACTTGTGCTTGGCTCAATGATCCCCTCCCTGAGCAGCTGCTGCACCTCCGACTGAATGAAGGCCCTGTCCCCTGCACTGTACCTCCTGCTTTTATTTGCCACAGGTTTACAGTTGGGGGTCAGGTTGGCGAACAGCGGTGGGGGAGGGATCTTGAGGGTGGAGAGGCTGCAAGTGGTGTCAGTAATGCAGCTGTCGGCATGGTGTTGGGTGGGATGTGCGGGTCGGTGTGTGTGTGGTCAGTAGCGGGGTATATGACGAATTCTCACAAAACTGAGGATTCCTGACAGTGAATGGTGGGAGGGGCCCGTCATACGCCATAGTCACACTTTTCAGGTGGCTCTGAAAGTCCAGCCCCAATAGCACAGGCGCACACAGTTGAGGCATGACCAGTAGCACAAAGTCCCGATATTCTGTGCCCTGCACCACCAATGTCGCTACACAACCCCCCCCCCCCCCCCCCCCCGGATATCTGTGGAATGCGACCCAGAAGCCATGGTAACCCTCTGGCTTACCGGCTGTGTCACGAGTCCGCAGCGTTGCACCGTGAATAAAACTCTCAGTGCTGCCAGTGTCAAACAGGCAGCTAGTCCTGTGCCCCTCCACCAGGATGTCCATCAGTGACCTTGCAAGCTAGTGTGGGGCGCTTTGGTCGAGGGTTACGGAGGCCAGAGTTGTGTAAAGAGGGTTTCTTCTTTTTATTAACTAGCAGGAATGCTAATTTACTGATAACGAGAATGGTATTCCTTTGTAAACCAAATGGGGATTAATGTTCTTTCTTCTGAGTCTGTAAGCTTTTGTTGATGGGTTTTTGGGCAGATCGGCGCGAGGGGGTCGAGAGAGAGGACGCAATGCTCTAAGCTGGGCGAGGATCGGACCCCAAAGGGGGGTCCGAGGCCGGGAGATTCTCCGAGGGGGGAGGGGATGAAGCTAGATGTGCTTGGTTGACCGCTCGGAGGGTCCTGAGCTGTTTGGAGAGTCGAGGAGTTCGGAGGGGAGCGAATGGTGGCCAGAAGACTTCAGTAATTGAGCTCCAACGGTTGTGCACGAAGTGGTTTGGACTTTGATAAGTTTGGCGCCTTTTCTTTAATTTTCTCTTCATATATACTGTATCGTTATTAATCACTTAGTTATAGTAACCTTTATAAATTGTACTCATTTAATCGCATATGGTGTACTGTCTGTTTTTGGGCGAGGCGGGGACATCACACAGCATCCACACCAGCTGATTACCCAGTTTGGCGGGGCCGAAGGCTGCTCCCCCTAGACGAGAACGAGCTGAGCGAGCCTGAGGCGACCCAGGGGGTTACAGTTGAATCGCCGTCTTGGTGCCCGGTAAGCACCCATGGGTTGGAGGCGGGGCGAGGTGGCGCCGACAAAGATGGCCGCCCCCATTTCTCACATGAGGCAGGCAGGCAAGATGGCAGCGACCATGATGGCGGCCCCCATGCCTTGCACGTGGCACTGCTCGACCCCGCTCGTGGTTTAGACTTACAGACCTTGGCGAAATGGCCCCTCTTTCCGCAGCTTCTCAGGTTGGGCAGCGATTTCGGGGGTGCTTTTTGTGTCTGCAGAAGTAACACTGCACGGGCTTGCGACTAGCAGCAGCTGTGGTCGATTGCTGGGAGTGCACGGACTCGCAACTGGCAGCAGCTGAGGTCGATTCACCCTGCGGGTGGTGGTGTCTGCGGCGTCCACAGGGCCAGCAGGAGATTGTGCGGCTGGACAGTGTTAGCGTTGTGCAGAGCAGCCTCCAGCATGTCGGCCATCTCGATCACCGAGCGTAAGGTAAGATCGGCATTTTCCAGCAGCCGCTGGGGCACATACACTGACCTGATCCCCGTAACGAAGGCGTCTCGTACCAGGAGCTCCGCATGCTGTTCCACCGTCTGTCCCCTGCAGTCGCAGGGCCGCATGAGTGTCTGTAGGGCCCGGACAAACTCAGCGCTCAACTCTCCGGCCCGCTGCCGCCGTGTCGCTAAGCGATGTCTCGCGTAGACGGTGTTCACGGGCTGCAGGTACTGTCTTTTGAGGGCGTCCAGTGTCCCTTGGTAGGTCGGCAGGTCCCTGTTAAGGGAGTAATACCTTCGGACTAACTCTGGAAAGGAGGATTTTGTGCATGATAGCAGGTTCAGTCACGGGAATCTCTTCCAAGTATGATTGGAAGCATGCAAGCCAGAGTTCAAAGGCAATAGCTGCTTCTGTGGCTTGAGGAGCAATGTCCAATTTTTCCGGACGTAAAATACTTTCCATGTTTTAAAATTTCCAGCCAATAAAATTGATGCACCATTAATAACTCTTGGAGATGGGAGTCAAAGTAGGCTTTCATTGGCTGGAAGAAAGCACCGTCAGCAGCAAGAGACCACCACACAACATCCTGGAGACTGAGGGAGGAGCAGTGCGTCCAATCGCAGCGGCAGGGGTGGGGGGGGGGGCGTGTCCAGACAGGTATATGTAGTTCACCACAGTGTCTTTAGGCCCCTGTATCTCCTCCCAATGGGAGCAAAAACAAACAAGCTGGTTCTGGACTACAGGAGGAATGGAATGTGTTGTAATGTGAGTATTATTAAAAGTAAGTTAATACTACCGGGGTTGGTGGGGTCTTTACTTCCGCTCTTTCTACTCCCAGTATGCATTGTATATAGTTCCTCCACCCATGCCACACGAGCTACCTGGAAGCCTCTGTATTGTAAATATCATTTGCTGTCCCAGACAAAGATGCTCTTTTGGCCATCAAGTTGTCGAGTGGTCTTTTTGTAAAGTAGAAGTTACCACATATTTTTGACGATGAGGTAAACTGGTTTTGTAGACGGATCAGCCCCATTTTCGATCAGGAGCTGTGAGTGGGTGAGGAGCCTCTGTTCGGACAGCTGTAATCAGAATGGTCGGTGTGTTCGACGAGCAAATTGAGGAGTGGCCGGAGTACAAGGAAAGGTTGGGCCACTTTTTCTGTGCTAATGGAATTACTGAGGAAGCTAAGAAGCACTCTGTTCTCCTGAGTGTGTGTGGGGCAAGGATGTACAAGCTGATATGGAACTTAGCTACACCGCGGAAACCGGGAGAAATTCCATACGATGAACTGGTCAAGCTCGTGGGGAACCACCACAATCCGAAGCCTTCGGTGATAGCTCAGTGGTCCAAGTTTCACAGCCATGTCCAGAAGCCAGATCAGTCTGTGGCGATTTTGTGGCCGAGCTTCGGCAGCTGTCGGAGCATTGCGACTTCTGAGCCGTGTCGGATGACATGCTCTGTGACAGATTAGTATGGGGCATTAATAATGCCACCGTACAACACCATTTGTTGGGAGAAACCCCACTGTTGACTTTCAAGACAGCCCTAGAGATTGCTCAAGGCATGGAGTTGGCTGCTAATAATGCCAAAGATATACAGAAAGGATATGGGGGGGTTGCAGTCGACGGCAGTGCTCCACGTCAGGAGGGAGACTGGTAAACAGGTAAAGCGGGTGAAACGTTTTCGGTGTGGAGGAATGTACGCACTATGCAAATGTTTGTAAATTTAAAGATACTGTCTGCCATGCTTGTAGCAAAAAGGGACATTTAGTTAAAAAGTGCAGGAGCATAAAGGGTAAGGTTAAGCCTGGGCAGGGGAAAGCTCAACAGACTCAGGCAGCCACACACTACCTAGGAGAAGCAGACAGAGAGGCAGCATGTGCCCACAACATGTTTGGGGTGGAAATGGATGAGGGACCACCTCAACCATATTATGTCACAGTCACTGTCAAGGGAAAGGACATTAAGTTCGAGATTGATTTGGGACTACTGCACCGGTCGTTAGTGAAGAGACCTACAGGAGGACATGGGGATCCAATCTGCCTCTCATCAGACCATCTAAGCTCCAACTCAGGACCTATATGGTGCAGTCCATACCTCATTTAGGGGTGTTATATGTGGATGTTTCGGCCGAGGGTCAGAAGGCTGAAGCCAGGCTTGTGATAGCTAAGGGCAGTGGGCCCAGTATTTTGGGCCGCGATTGGCTTCGCAAAATCTGGCTCAACTGGCATGAAATTAAGTATGCACGCATGACGGAGCACATTCTGCAGCGTTACAGTGACTTTTTCAGGGACGAGCTGGGCACACTGAAGGGCGTGACTGTAAAACTCCATGTCGACCCTGAGGCCACACCACGTTTTTTTAAGCCCAGGTCGGTGCCTTATGCCATGAAAGGCAAAGTTGAGGCAGAGCTGGTACGTTTACAGGGGCTGGGCATCATTGAGCCCGTCCTGTTTTCAAGGTGGGTGGCTCCTATTGTTCCAGTTTTGAAGGCAGATAAAACGGTGAGGATATGTGAGGACTACAAGTTTATGGTGAATCAGGTCTCTAAGCTGGAGGAGTACCCATTGCCACGGGTGGATGACCTGTTTGCGACCCTGTCAGTGGGTAAGCTGTTCACAAAGCTGGACATGAGTCACACCTACCAACAGCTGCTGCTGGACGAGATTCAAAGGAGTATGCCACCATCAATATGCACAAGGGATTATTCAAATACAATTGCTTGGTGTTTAGAGTGGCGTCTAGCTCTGCCATTTTCCAAAGAACAATGGACTCTTTGCTGCAGGGGATTCCGCATGTAACAGTGTATCTTGATGATATTTTGATCTCGGGAGCCATGGAGGGGAAGCATCTGGTTAATTTAGAACAGGTGCTGAAGAGACTCTCAGACGCAGGGCTGTGATTGAAACGCGGAAAATGTGTGTTCCTGGCTCCGAGTGTGACCTACCTGGGATACAAGATTACAGCTGAGGGGCTTGGCCCAGTGGAGGACAAAGTGAGAGCTATTAAGGAGGCTCCAAGCCCCAAGCGTGTCACTGAACTCAGATCATTTTTGGGCATGGTGAATTATTATGGCAAGTTTCTTCCAGACCTCTCAAAGGTTTTGGCCCCACTGTATAAACTGCTTCACAATGACACTAAATGATGGTGGGATGAAGAGCAGGAGGAAGCTTTCAAGAAAGTGAAAGAACTCCTGCACTCAGCGAAGCTGCTCGTTCACTATGACCCAGACAAGGAGATCACCCTTTCATGCAACTCTTCGCCCTATGGAGTTGGGGCAGTTCTCTCACACGTAATGGAGGACCGTTCAGAGAAGCCTATTGGTTTTGCTTCATGTACCCTGACGGCTGCTGAGAAGGGATATTCACAGTTAGACAAAGAAGGTCTGGCCATTGTTTTTGGGGTCAAACGTTTTCATCAGTACCTCTATGGATGTGCATTCACAATTTATACAGACCATAAAGCACTGATGAGCCTTTTTAGGGAGACCAGATGCATCCCACCGCTAGCCTCTGCCAGGATACAGCGTCAGGCTCTCACATTGTCAGCCTACCAGTGTACTATCACGTACAGAGCAGGTGGGGATAATGCAAATGCCAATGAGCTGAGTCGACTCCCTTTACCTGAGATGCCTGTTACTACATATGTGCCTCCAGAGACTGTGTTTTCATTGGAGAGGCTGTCCGTGACACCTGTATAGGTGACCCAGATCAAGCAATGGACAGAGTGGGACCCAGTCCTGTCTCAAGTCAAGACTTTTCCTTTACAAGGTTGGCCCAGAGTGGTGGAAGGAGAGGAACTGAGGCCTTATGCCAAATGCAAGACCGAACTGAGTCTGCAGGATGGCTGCATTTTCTGGGGGGGGGGGGGGGAGGGTCATCGTGCCTCCCCCTGGCCGTTCACAGATTGTGGAGGAAATTCATGAGACTCATCCAGGGGTGTCTTGGATGAAAAGCCTTGCAAGATCCTACGTCTGGTGGCCAAGAATGGATCAGGATCTGGAGAACAAGGTAAAATCATGCACACAATGTCAGACCAATCAGAACATGCCACCACCAGCTCTTTTGTACCCATGGGAGTGGCCAGTCTACCCCTGGTCTAGTCTACATTTGGACTTTGCTGGCCCCTTTATGGGACAGATGTTTCTTGTAATGGTAGATGCACATTCCAAATGGATCGAAGCTCACATCATGAGCAACATCACAGCCCCCTCAATCATAGACAAACTCAGGCAAGTTTTTGCAGTCCACGGGTTGCCTGACACTCTGGTCACTGATAATTCACCAGTGAGCTGTTTGGTGAGTTCATGCGGCAGAATGGCATTAGTCACATTCGGACAGCCCCTTTCCACTCAGCCTCAAATGGTTTGGCTGAGTGGGCTATTCAGACAGTGAAGGAAGGCCTGAAGCGGATGACACGGGACTCTCTTAGTACCCGGCTTTCTCGTTTCCTGTTTAAGTACTGCCTCACTCCACAGACTACAACTGCACGCACTCCAGCAGAGATGCTGATGGGGTGTAGGCCCAAGTCAAGATTGGACCTGCTGTGTCCGGACATGAAGGCAAAAGTGGAGAGAAAGCAAGAAAAGCAGAAGGAGGGAGATGATCAACATGCACGAGACAGACAGAACCAGATAACAATGTCTATGTGAGAAACAATCAGCAAAGGCTACCTGTTGTTATTCTTAAGCAGTGTGGTCCAGTCTCCTATGTTGTTAAGCTGACTGATGGGTGTGTTTTCCACAGACATTAGGACCATGTGCGCCTGTGTCATGATTCCAGCTCAGAGGTAAACAGTTCCACGGAGTTTCCAATGG
Source organism: Hypanus sabinus (assembly GCF_030144855.1). NCBI lineage: Eukaryota > Metazoa > Chordata > Chondrichthyes > Myliobatiformes > Dasyatidae > Hypanus > Hypanus sabinus. The sequence continues at coordinate 1,389,867 of NC_082721.1, read as the reverse complement.
TGAACCAGACTAGGGAAACACATCCACCAGTGACTTTGCTGGAGGGAGAGACACTGGCAGAGGGGGCAGAGTCCCCTGAAGAGGATGGACATTCTCACACGGATGTACAGACCCCTCTCGTGTCCCCAACACTAGATCCACCCAAAGCATCCTCACCAACGGTGCCTGCTGGGTCACCGGGGATACTGCGTAGATCACAGCGCCCTCACAAACCTCCTGACAGACTGAATCTTTGATTGGATAGTTTCTTTTGTTGTTAGATTGAATGTTGAATTTGCCATGTTTTTTTTTAGGTGTTTTTATATTGGTAACCTGTTGCTAATGATACCACTGTTTTTATCCCAGTTCTTCTATATTTGGGGAATGTTGGATTTTAAAGGGGGAGAAGTGTTGTAATGTGAGTATTATTAAAAGTAAGTTAATACTACCGGGGTTGGTGGGGTTTTTACTTACGCTCTTTTCACTCCCAGTATGCATTGTATACAGTTCCTCCACCCATGCCACACGAGCTACCTGGAAGCCCCGGTATTGTAAATATCATTTGCCATCCCAGATAAAGATGCTCTTTTGGCCATCAAGTTATCGAGTGGACTTTTTGTAAAGTAGAAGTTACCACAGAATGGAAACAGGGTAAACCTTATTGACATCAATGGATCTTCTGAGGTTGAGAGGGTTTAAGTTCCTTGGCATACAGATCACCGAGGATCTTACTTGGTCTGTACATAAACGAGGAGCTGTGTGGTGAAAAAGGCACAACAGGCCTCTTTCACTTCAGGCGAGCCCCCAAATCCTAAGAACTTTCTACAGGGGCACAATTGAGAGCATCCTGACTGACTGCATCACTGCCTGGTATGGGAACTGTACTTCCCTCAGTCGTAGGCCTCTGCAAAGAGCGTTACGGACAGCTCAGCGCTTCTGTGGATGTGAACTCCTCACTATTCAGGACATTTACAGTGACAGGTGTATAAAAAGGCCTGAAGAATCATTGGGGACCTGAGTGACCCCCACCACAAACTGTTCCAGCTGCTACAATCCGTGAAATGGTACTGCAGCATAAAAACCAGGACCAACAAGCTCTGGGGCAGCTTCTTCCACTAGGCTATCAGACTAGTTGTTTCATGCTGATACAATTGTATTTCTATGTTATATTAACTATCCTGTTGTACATACTATTTATTATGAACTACTATAAATTGCACATTGCACATTTAGAGGGAGACGTAATGTAAAGATTTTTTCTCCTCATGTATACAAAGGATGTAAGTAATAAAGTCAATTCAATTCAACTGGGATCCGACATCCGTTGGAATATTTTTGGGACATGAGCAATGGGGATGGGGAAAGGACTATATCTCATCGCAAAAGTGAACAGCCAGCCCAACCTATGACTCAATTGACAGTACTTCAAGCATCATGGAGAGAAATCTTCTGTCACTCGTAATCCTATTTACCTCTGGGTAAAAGAAATCTGCTTTGATTAGAGATTAGGCTGGCAGAAAGATCAGTTGCTTGAATTAGCAATGCCTTTGATTGAACTTGCCTATAAGCATGTGGAGTGAAACCTGTCAACTAACTGATTGAAGTGATAATGAATGCAGACTCCAACCACTCCGATCCTCACACCGAGGTCCCGCTCTGATCCTCGCCCCACTCTGATCCTCACTTCCAACCCTCCTCTTCTCTGTGCTGGCACTTGGGGCTCCGGTGTTTTGGAGTTCATCAGGGAACTATTACATCAACTTTTCCAAAGAAAAGGATGAAAGCAGCATCCATTATCAGAATCCACATCACTGGCATATGTCATGGAATTTGTGGCAGCAGTACATTGCAATGTGGAATAATAACTAAATTATAATATCATATATATAAATTAAATTAAATGAATTGTGCAAAAAGAGGGGGTGTGAAATAGTGAGGTAGTGTTCCTGGGTTTATTGTTCATTCAGAAATCTGATGGCGGAGTGGAAGAAGCTGTTCCTGGATTGTTGAGTGTGCCTTCAGGGCATGTGCTGGATGATGGGGGATCCTTAATGATTTTTGATGTGTCACTTTTGAAGGAGTCTTTGATACTGGGGAGGCCTAGCCCCATGATGAAGCTGACTGAGTTTACAACTTTCTGTAACTCTTTTTGATCCTGTGCATTGCCCCCCCCCCCACCAATTCCAGACAGTGATGCAACCAGTTAGAATGCACTCCATGGTATATCTGTAGAAATTTGCGAGTGTCTTCGGTGACATACCAATTCTCCTCAAACTCCTAATGAAATATAGCTGCTGTCGTGCCTTCTTTGTAATTACATCAATATGTTGGGCCCAGTATAGATCCTCAGAGATGCAAGTCTGCAATCAATTCCCTAGTCTTACTGATGTTAAATGCAAGGTTGTTGTTGAAATGCCACTCAACCAGCTGATCGATCTCACTCTTGTACACCTCCTTGTCACAATCTGAAATTCTGCCAACAATAGTTGTGTCTTCAGCAAATTCATAGATGGCATTTAAACTGTGCCTAGCCACACAGTTGTGGGGGGTGGGGGGGAGGAGAGAGAGAGAGAGAGAAGCAGTGGGCTAAGCACGCAACATTAAGGTGCGCTAATGTTGATTGTCAGTGATCAGGAGATATTATTTCTGATCCTCACCTTCTGGTGAGGAAGTCAAGGATCCAGCTGCAGAGGGGATTACAGAAGCCCAGGTTTTGGAGGTTTTTGATTAGAATTGAATGTGTAGTTGTGTTGAATGCTGAGCTGTGGTTGATAAAGAGCAGTCTGGAGCTCCAGTGAGATTGCATCCACTGTAGACCTATGGTGGTAATAGGCAAATTGCAGCAGGTCTAGGTCTTTGTTTAGGCAGCGGTTGCTTCTAGCCATGACCAACCCCTCAAAGCACTTCATCACTGCAGATGTGAGTGTAACTGGGTGATATTTGGTGAGGCCTTTCACCCTGCTCTTATTGGACACTGTTGCCTTTTTGAATTGGGTGGGAACCTCTTACTGCAGTGAGGAGAGATTGAAGATGTCCTTGAACACTCCCACTACCCACTAGTTGGTTGACATGAGGATATCTGCAGATGCTGGAAATTCTAGCATCACACACAAAATGCTAGTGGTACGCAGCAGGCCAGGCAGCATCTACAGGAAGAAACACTGTCGACATTTCGGGCCAAGACCCTTCGTCAGGACTAGCTGAAAGAAAAGATAGTAAGAGATTTGAAAGTAGGATGGTAAGGGGGAAATCTGAAATGATAGGAGAAGACAGGAGGGGGTGAGGTGAAGCTAAGAGCTGGAAAGGTGATTGGCAAAAGAGATACAGAGCTGGAGAGGGGAAAGGATCATGGGATGGGAGGCCTAGGGAGAAAGAAATGGAGAGGGGAGCACCAGAGGGAAATGGAGAACAGGCAAAGAGTGATGGTCAGAGAGAGAAAAAAAAGGAAGGGGGAAGAAATAAATAAATCAGGGATGGGGTAAGAAGGGGAGCAGGGGTATTAACATAATCAATGTTCATGCCATCAGGTTGGAGGCTACCCAGATGGAATATAAGGTGTTGTTCCTCCAACCTGAGTGTGGCATAGCCTCCTCTACTGTCATGGAGTGTATCCATGGCCTCCTCTACTGTCAAGATGAAGCCACATTCAGTTCACCAGTCTTGAATGTCACTGATAGAGCCCTTAGAAGACTACAAATCTCCTGTGGGTATGCCAAGTAAATTCTTAAAGGCACACACTCATCCGCACAGGTTTTGATGAAGTTGGTGATAATTGTAGTGTATTTCTTCAGACTTGAAAATGAATTCCTGAATATTGTCCTGTCCGTTGACTCAAAGCAGTCCTGTAGGCTCCCTTGGCCATACCTTCTTTGACCTCACCACTGGTGCTGTGGTCTTTAGTCTCTGCCTATGTGCTGGGAGTAGAGGTACAGCCAGGTGATTGGACTTTCCAAAATGTGGGCATGAGATGTCACAGTAAGCATTATTGGTGGTGGTATAACAGTGGCCAAGCATGTTGACTCATTTGGTTCCACACGTCATATATTGTTGGTAGTTGTTCAGAGACTTCTTCAAGCTGGCCAGGTTGAAATCCCCCACAATGAATGGGAAGGCATCAGGGTGCTCAGTTTTGTGCCTGATCACTTTAATCAGCTCCTCTAGAGCCTATTTGAAGTTGGCCTGAGTGGAAGGAAACACTGCTACCAGGATGATAGTGCAAAACTCGGTCAAGATGATATCTCACCAATGAAAAGACCGATATTGTACATATGTGTCAGATGTGATTTCAATGATGAGTAGACCGCTATTGTACAGATCTGTTGAGATGTATCTCACCAATGAGTAGACTGATATTGATTAGACTGATATTGTACAGATGCGTCAAGATGTGATCTCACCAAAGAAAAGTCCGATATTGTACAGATGTGTTGAGAAGCGATATCACAAACGAGCAGACCGATATTAAGTAGACCGATATTGTACCGATGTGTAGGATGTGATCTCACCAAATGACAGACCGATATTGTAAATAATTGTCGAGATGTGTCTTGCCGGTGAGTAGACCGATATTGTACAGATTTGTTGAGATTTGCCTGTTTCACGGAAGCAGAACATCCCTACATTTGTATTAATTTCCCATCACAATAAATATTAATGCTCTGTTAGTGCTCCTAATTACTTGTTATATTTGATGCTTGTCTCTTGCAGTCATGCCCTGGGACACATGAGATCCCCCTGCACTCTGGATCTCTGTAAACTCTCCATTCAAGCAATTTGGTACATTGAGGCCCCTCTGGACTCTGGATCTCAGTAAACTCTCTCTACTTAGGCCATTTGTTTTTTAATATTTCCACAGTAAAAATACACATTTCCATCTGCTCCTAGCCTCTTTACAATTTACTCTTCTACCCACCTTTGTGTCATCTGGAGATTTAACCACCGCACCTTCATGTCTTTCCATGTCATTTTTATAAAGGTAGAAATATAGGTTTCCAGGTTTCCCAATGGTATGAATCTGTGTTGAGATTTGTGCCCAGTTGATTCCACCAAGATGTGGCAGGTGCAATGTCAATGGGAAAGAACTGGATTAAGATGACGTATATTTTTAACTTGGACCTTCAATGCTCTTTTTAATTTCTGGTTTTTCGCCTCAATTGTCTTCAAACAATTTCTGAATGTTCTCAGTCCATCTGTTCATAATCTCATCTTTTTCCATGATAATGGTACTGTCCTTTGCTTTCAAATATCAAGCACTAAACTAGGCATGACAACCCACCTCAGAGTACTGAAACGTTATGCTTATCCAGTTATGTTATGTTATGTTATATGGCTCAGAATATTGGACAATATCTAGTAACATGAGGAAATGAATTCAAGTAGCAGACGTGGTTTTTGAGGAGGATGCAAAGAATATCATGGACAAAATGAATATATAATGAGGATGGCATGAACAGAGCAAGCACAAGAAGAGAGATAATGTATGAGATCATGAAAAGGCAACGTAACTTCATTGGACATGTGATTAGGAAAGAGGAGTTAGAATGCACGGTAATCATGGGAAAGATTGAAGGGAAGAAAGCAAGAGAAAGGCAAAGACAAATGATGATGGAGATAGCAGCCAGAGAACTGGAAATGAATACCAATAAATTGATCCACTTGACCCGGAACAGGAGTGTGTGGGCCATGGCAGTCAAAGCATAAACTGGGCATGGCACCTGATGATGATGATATTTTTAACTGATAAGAGATTGAAAGATGTTGGTGTACTTGGTGATGTGAGTGTTTCTGTAGTGTCTTCAGCATCTCATATTCTGCTTGGGTTGCTTACCACTCGATATGAATGTTGAATTTTCCAGTTTTAGGTGACCGCACACCACAATGCTGTCTCCCACACGCTCATCTGGCCACCTAGATTTCTTCTCCCTTTGTCCTCCATTCCATCCCCTCTCCACCACCTGTTTCCATCTGTCCATTATCCCCTCCCATTGGTCACCTATTAGTCTCTATCCCACCATTTTTATATACTGGCAATCTGTTCCATTCAGCCCATCGAGCCCGCTGTACGATTTCATCATGGTTCATTTATAACCTCTTTCTCTTGCCTTCTTCCCATAACCTTTGATGGCCTGACTGATCAAGAATCTATCAACCTCCACCTTAAATATACCCACTGACTTGTCCTCCACAGCTGTCTGTGGCAATGAATTTCATAGATTCATTGATTCACCACCCTCTGGCTAAGTAAGTTCCTCCTAATTTCTGTTCTAAACGGATGTCCTTCTATTGTGAGGCTGTGCTCTCTGGTCCTAGAATCAGCCTCTATAAGAAGCATCCTCTCCACATCCACTCTATCTACGCCTTTCAATATTCGATATGTTTATCCTCATTCTTCTAAACTTCAGTGTGTACAGACCCAGAGCCATCAAATGTTCCTCATGCATTAACCATTTCATTCCCAGGATCATTCTTGTGAAGCTCCTCTGCACACCTCTCAAGTGCCAACACGTCTTTTCATAGATAAGGAACCCATAACTGCTGACAATACCTAACATTCCATTTTACCCTTGCTTTATAAAACCTCAGCATTACGTCCTTCTGAGTCGTGATGCGTGGTCTCAACCCGAGACATTGATCTTACGTTTTTAACTCCACAGATGCTCCTTGACTTGGTGAGCACACCAAGCCTTCTGTTTCTACTATATAAGGTACACACAGTCTCTCTAATCTTCCTTGTACAGAATCTCAACCTTTACTGCTCCAACTGATGATGGGGTGGTAAATTGGATTAGTAAGTATGCCGATGATACTAAGGTAGGAGGTGTTGTCGATAATGTGGTGGGTTTTCAAAGCTTGCAGGGAGATTTATGCCGGTTAGAAGAATGGGCTGAACGTTGGCAGATGGAGTTTAATGCTGAGAAGTGTGAGGTTCTACATTTTGGCAGGAATAATCCAAATAGAACATACAGGGTAAATGGTAGAGCATTGAGGAACAGAGAGATCTAGGAATAACAGTGCATATTTCCCTGAAGGTGGAGTCTCATGTAGATAGGGTGATGAAGAAGGCTTTTGGAACGCTGGGCTTTATAAATCAAAGCATTGAGTACAGAAGTTGGAATGTAATGTTAAAATTGTACAAGGCATTGGTAAGGCCAAATTTAGAATATTGTGTGCAGTTCTGGTCACCGAATTATAGGAAAGATATCAATAAATTAGAGAGAGTGCAGAGATGATTTACTAGGATGTTACCTGGGTTTCAGCACTTAAGTTGCAGAGAAAGGTTGAACAAGTTAGGTCTCTATTCATTGGAGCGTAGAAGGTTGAGGGGGGATTTGATCGAGGTATTTAAAATTTTGAGAGGGATAGATAGAGTTGACGTGAATAGGCTGTTTCCATTGAGAGTAGGGGAGATTCAAACAAGAGGACATGATTTGAGAGTTAGGGGGCAGAAGTTTAAGGGAAACACAAGGGGGTATTTCTTTACTCAGAGAGTGATAGCTGTGTGGAATGAGCTTCCTGTAGAAGTAGTAGAGGCCAGTTCAGTTGTGTCATTTAAGGTAAAATTGGATAGGTATATGGACAGGAAAGGAGTGGAGGGTTTTGGGCTGAGTGCGGGTAGGTGGGACTAGGTGAGATTAAGAGTTCGGCACGGACTAGGAGGGCCGAGATGGCCCGTTTCCGTACTGTGATTGTTATATGTTACATAACTACATAGATGCCAGCCAAAGTCTCTCCTTGGACCTTGTGGCTGGGTCTGGTTTCCTGATGTAAGGGGGAGTGTAGAAGTGGTTTGTCATGATGAGTGATTGAACAGACTGAGCTATGGACCCATGAGTCGAGAAGAGTTAGGGTGCCACTCATACACACAACGTTATTATTGTTGGGGCATCACAGTTCAAAGTTCAATTCTGGTATCCTCTGTAAGAAAGTCGTGATGACCACATACATTTCCATCCAAAGCCCAAAGGCGTCCGGATTAGAAGGGAATTGTGATTAGGCCAGGGTTAAATGGGTGGGTTACTAGGCCGGAAGGGCTTGTTTGGTGCTGCTTGGCACAATAAGGACCTGTTCCATGCTATGTCTTTAAAATCAAATGAAAAGTGATCGCAATGAAACACAAACTCATGTTGAGCTCAAGGGGCTGATGTCGAGTTGGCCTTTCTGTAGAATATCACAAATGAACCTTTGGAATTCTTGACCCAACAAGCTGAGTCTCTGGAATATTTAAGCTACAGACTGAGAGATATTAGAATCTTAACTTATCAAGAGTTATGGAAATAGTGACCAGTGGGGCTGAAGGAGGCCTGCAGGTTGTATTTGAATAGTGGAGCAGGAGTAGCCACCTCCTGCTTTTCTTAGTTCTGTTCCAGCCATCAAAGCCAGTTATTAAATCCAGCTGTTCTTTCTGTTCACAGCTGCTGGTGTCCAGCCATCCAGTGGTGTGAGGAATCACTCGGCAGGGAGCCAAGAGCAGTGGGCTGTGGCAGAGGAAGGCAGTGGAGGGGACCCAGAGTTGGCCCTGTCCATGCCCCGGGGCTTCACGCTGAAAACCCCCATGCAACAACATCTGGGCAGCAGGCAGCCTCCTCCAGTGAGGCCAAGCCACTCCAGGCAATTCCACAGCTCTGAGGAAGAGGATCGGAATGACCGGTCCAGCCCCGGGCCACTGCCCACAGCCCCAGGATCGAAGCATCATACCTGGGCACTGCCGACTCTGGAGATGCCGGGCCCTGTAGCTTCTGCCTCCTGGTCTGACCGGACAGCTGACCCACGGCCAATGGAGACTCATCCCGTGGCATTGTTGGACCTCAAGGAGTCAAACAAGCTACCTCAGTTAGAGCAATGGCCTGACACAGGGAAGGAGCAGGTGCTGGGAAGTGTTGTGGTAGCCAGAACAGAGACAGTGACCCCCACCAGACAGTTCCGTGAGCCACCACCAACCCCCACTGGACTGCTCCATCAGCTGCCACCGATCCCAACTGAGACCAGCAGCCTTGCCACAGGACGACTGACTACAAAAGACTGGGCAGGGGAGAGACCGGGTAGGCCAACATCCATGGAGCCAGTTACTACTAAAGGTAGGCTTCCTCTTCCACCTTGTCCTGTCCCCTTCCCCTCCCTTTTCCTCACACCTTCTCCTCACACCTTCTCTCACCTCCATCCCTCACCTTTCTTCCCCTTCTCCTCATCCACCCCCTCCTCTTCATTCCATTTCACCACTAATGTTCAACAGGTCACACTTGGAGAATTGTGGATAGTTCTGGTCTTCGCGTAACATTAAGGATGTGCTACCAGTGGGGAGGGTGCAGAGATTCACCATGGTGATGCCTAGAGTGGAGGGCTGTAGTTATAAGGAGAGATTGGATAGACTGGGTTATTCTATCAGAGGCTGACAAATGATATTGTGAATGTTTTACAAACCATATAACCATATAAAAATTACAGCATGGAAACAGGGCATCTCGGCCCTTCTAGTCCATGCTGACGCTTACACTCACCTAGTCTCACTGGCCCACACGCAACCCATAACCCTCCATTCCTTTCCTGTCCATATACCTATCCAATTTTACTTTAAATGACAATACTGAACCTGCCTCTACCACTTCTACTGGAAGCTCATTCCACACAGCTACCACTCTCTTGAGTAAAGAAATTCCCCCTCATGTTACCCTTAAACTTTTGCCCCTTAACTCTGAAATCATGTCCTCTTGTTCAAATCTCCCCGACTCACAATGAAAAAAGCCTATCCACGTCAACTCGATCTATCTCCCTTATTATTTTAAATACCTCTATCAAGTCCCCCCTCAACCTTCTACACTCCAAAGAATAAAGACCTAACTTGTTCAACCTTTCCCTGTAACTTAGGTGCTGAAACCCAGGTAACATTCTAGTAAATCTTCTCTGTACTCTGTCTATTTCGTTGATATCTTTCCTATAATTCGGTAACCAGAATTGTACACAATACTCCAAATTTGGCCTTACCAATGCCTTGTAGAATTTTAACATTACATCCCAACTCCTATACTCGATGCTCTGATTTATAAAGGCCAGCACACCAAAAGCTTTTTTCACCACCCTATCCACATGAAATTCCACCTTCAGGGAACTATGCACCATTATTCCTAGATCACTCTGTTCCACAGATGAGTGGTATAGATGGGATAGTCTGTTCAAAGTAAATTTATTATCAAAGTACATACTGTATATGTCACCATATATCACCCTGAGATTCATTTCCTTGCAGGCATACTCAATAAATCCAATAACCACAATGGAACCGATAAAGGACCACACCAACAGGATAGATAACCAGCATGCAAAAGTCACCTAATCCTTGGGCTATACTAGCCAAAGATGGTCCACATCCTCTCCTGAATAAAGGGCCTCATACTAATTTTTGCTGCAGTCAGATGATGCAAATCTGCAATGGTTCCCAGTAAATCTGTGCCTCTATTGCCTCTGTGACTCCGAAGGGAAGGGAGATGAAGAGGCATGTTCTGGTGATAGGGGATTTGTTAGGGGAATAGATAGGAGGTTCTGTAGGTGAGAACAAGAATGCTGGATGATATGTTGCCTCCCAGGTGCCAGGATCTTGGATATTTCAGATTGATTCCCCAGCATTCTTAAGTGGAAGAGTAAACAGCCAGAAGTCGTGGTCCATGTAGGTAACAATGACATGGGTAGAACAAGTGATGAGGTTCTGCATAGGCAGTTCAGAGAGTTAGGTGCTAAGTTAAAGGGCAGAACCTCCAGGTTTGTGATCTCAGGTTTGTTACCTGCACCACGTGCTAGTGAGGCCAGCACTAGGAAGATTATACAGTTTAATATATGGCTAAGGATATTGTGTAGGATGAAGGGTATAAGATTTTTGAATCATTGGGCACTCTTCCAGGGAAAGTGGGAACTGCACAGAAGAGACAGTTTGCATTTGAACTGAAGGGGGACTAATATCTCATTTCTAAAATGCCATTTCTTTGCCCATTCTCCTAATCTATCTGTCCATCTCCACTTCCTCAAAATTACCTTTCCCTCAACCTGCCTTCATATTGTCTGAAAACTTTGCAAAAATGCCATTGATTCCATCATCCAAATCATTGACATATAATGTAAAAGGAAGTGGCCCCAGCACAGACCCCTGTGGAAGACCACTGGTCACCGGGAGCCAACCATAAAAGGCTGCCTTCATTCCTGCTTTTTGCCTCCTGCTAGTCAGTCACTGCCTTATCCATACTAGAATCTTTCCTGTAATACCATGGGCTGGTAGCTTGTTAAGCAGCTAAGTAGCTTGTGTGGCTTTGTCAAAGGCCTTCTGAAAATCCAAGTACACACCATCAACCAATCTCCTTTGTCTATCCTGCTTGTTACTTCTTCACAAAATTTCCACAGATTGTCAAGCAAGATTTTACCTTGAGGAAACCATGCTGACCACGTCCTATTTTATCATGTGCATCCGAGAACGCTGAGACCTAATCCCTAATAATTGGCTCCAGCATCTTCCCAACCACTGAGGTCAGACTAACTGGTCTATAGTTTCCTTTCTTCTGCCTCTCTCACTTCTTTAAGAGTGGAGTGAGAGTTGTAATTTTCTAGTCTTCAAACCATTTCAGAACCTAGTGATTCTTGAAACATCATTACTAATGCCTCTACGAGCTCTTCCAGCCACTTCTTTCAGAACTCGGGTATACACCATTTGGACCAGCTGACTTATCTACCTTCAGACCTTTCAGTTTCCTAAGACCATTCTCTTTAGTTATGGTAACTACACATACCTCATACCCCCGACACCTGGAACTTCTACCACACTGCTAGTGTCTTCCACAGTGAAGACTGATGCAAAATACTTATTCAGTTCATCCGCTATTTCATTATTTCCCCATTACTACCTCTCCAGCATTGTTTTCCAGAAGTTTATAGAAACATATAAAACCTTCACCACAATACAGGCCCTTCAGCCCGCAAAGTTGTGCCAGACATGTCCCAACCTTAGAAATCAGTAGGCTTACCCATAGCCCTCTATTTTACTAAGCTCCATGTATCTATCCAAAAGTCTCTTAAAAGACAATATCGTATCCGCCTCCGCCACCATTGCAGGCAGCCCATTCCATGAATTCACCACTCTCTGAGTAAAAGACTTACCCCTGACATCTCCTCTGTACCTACTCACCAGCACCTTAAACCTGTGTCCTCTTGTGGCAACCATTTCAGCCCTGGGAAAAAGCCTCTGACTATCCACATGATCAATGCCTCTCATCATCTTATAGACCTCAATCAGATCACCTCTCATCCTCCGTTGCTCCAAGGAGAAAAGGCTGAGTTCGCTCAACCTGTTTTCATAAGGCATGTTCGCCAATCCAGACAACATCCTTGTAAATCTCCTCGGCACCCTTTCTATGGCTTCCACATGCTTCCTGTAGTGAGATGCTACATTTTGGTAGGAATAATCCAAATAGGACATACACGGTAAATGGTAGGGCATTGAAGAATGCAGTAGAACAGAGTGATCTAGGAATAACGGTGCATAGTTCCCTGAAGGTGGAATCTCATGTGAATAGGGTGGTGAAGAAAGCTTTTGGTATGTTGGCCTATATAAATCACAGCATTGAGTACAGGAGTTGGGATGTAATGTTAAAATTGTACAAGGCATTGGTAAGGCCAAATTTGGAGTATTGTGTACAGTTCTGGTCACCAAATTATAGGAAAGATGTCAACAAAATAGAGAGAGTACAGAAAAGGTTTACTAGAATGTTACTTGGATTTCAGTACCTAAGTTACAGGGAAGGATTGAACAAGTTAGGTCTTTATTCTTTAGAGTGTAGAAGGTTGAGGGGGGACTTGATAGAGGTATTTAAAATTATGAGGGAGATAGATAAAGTTGACGTGGATAGGCTTTTTCCATTGAGAGTAGGGGAGATTCAAACAAGAGGACAAGAGTTGAGACTTAGGGGGCAAAAGTTTAAGGGTAACATGAGGGGGAATTTCTTTACTCAGAGAGTGGTAGCTGTGTGGAATGAGCTTCCAGTAGAAGTGGTAGAGGCAGGTTCAGTATTGACATTTAAAGCAAAATTGGATAGGTATATGGACAGGAAAGGAATGGAGGGTTATGGGCTGAGTGCGGGTCAGTGGGACTAGGTGACAGTAAGCGTTCGGCACGGACTAGAAGGGCCAAGATGGCCTGTTTCCGTGCTGTAATTGTTATATGGTTATATGACCAGAATTGAGCACAGTATTCCAAGTGGGATCTGAGCAGGGTCCTATATACCTGCAACATTACCTCTCAGTTCCTAAATTCAATTACATGATTGATGAAGGCCAATACACCATATGCCTTCTTAACCACAGAGTCAACCTGTGCAGCTGCTTTGAGTGTCCTATGGACTCAGACCCTAAGATCCCTCAGATCCTCCACACTGCCACTAATGTCTTACCATTAATACTTTATGCTGCCATCATATTTGACCTACCAAAATGAACCACTTCACACTTATCTGGGTTGAACTCCATCTGCCACTCCTCAACCCAATTTTGCATCCTATCAATGTTCTGCTGTAACCTATGACAGCCCTCCACACTATCTACAACACCTCCAGCCTTTGAGTCATCTGCAAACTTACTAACCCATCCCTCCACTTTCTCATCCAGGTCATTTATATAAATCAGGAAGAGTAAGAGTCCCAGAACAGATCCCTGAGGCACACCACTGGTCACCGACCTCCATGCAGAATATGACCTGTCCACAACCATTCAGCCTTCTGTGGGCAAGCCAGTTCTGGATCCACAAAGGAATGTCCCCTTGGATCCCAGGCCTCCTTACTTTCACAATAAGCCTTGCATGGGGTACCTTATCAAATGCCTTGCTGAAATCCATATACACTACATCTACTGCTCTTCCTACATTAATGTGTTTAATCACATCCTCAAAAAATTCAGTCAGACTCATAAGGCAGGACCTGCCCTTGACAAAGCCATGCTGACTATTCCTAATCATATTATACCTCTCCGAATGTTCATAAATCCTGCCTCTCAGGATCTTCTCCATCAACTTACCAACCACTGAAGTAAGACTCACTGGTCTATAATTTCCTGGGCTATCTCTACCCCCTTTCTTGAATAAAGGAACAACATCCACAACCCTCCAATCCTCTGGAATCTCTCCCGTCCTCATTGATGATGCAAAAATTATCTCCAGAGGCTCAGCAATTACCTCCCACAGTAGCCTGGGGTACATCTCATCCGGTCCTGGAAACTTATCCAACTTGATGCTTTCCAAAAGCTCCAGCACATCTTCTTCCTTAATATCTACATGCTCAAGCTTTTCAGTCTGCTGCAAGTCATCACTACAATCACCAAGATCCTTTTCCATAGTGAATACTGAAGTAAAATATTCATGAAGTACCTCTGCTATTTCCTTCGGTTCCATACACACTTTCCCACTGTCACACATGAAAGGGCCTATTCTTTCACGTTTTATCCTTTTGCTCTTTACATACTTGTAGAATGCCTTAGGGTTTTCCTTAATCCTGCCCGCCAAGGTCTTCTCATGGCCCCTTCTGGCTCTCCTAATTTGCTTGTTATGCTCCTTCCTGTTAGCCTTATAATCTTCTAGATCTTTAACATTACCTATCTCACTGAACCTTTTGTAAGCTTTTCTTTTCTTGTTGACTAGATTTATTACAGCTTTTGTACACCATGGTTCCTGTACCCTACCATAACTTTTCTGTCTCATTGGAATGTACCTATGCAGAGCTCCACACAATAATCCCCTGAACATTTGCCACATTTCTTGTGTACTTTTCCCTGAGAGCATCTCTTTACAATTTAAGCTTCCAATTTCCTGCCTGATAGCCTCATAATTCCCCTTACTCCAATTAAGTGCTTTTCTAACTTGTCTGTTCCTATCTCTCTCCAATGCTAAAGAAAATAGAATTATGATCACGATCTCCACAATGCTCTCCCACTGAGAGATCTGACACCTGACCAGCTTCATTTCCCAATACCAAATCAAGTACAGCCTCTCCTCTTGTAGGTTTATCTACAATATTGTGTCAAGAAACCTTCCTGAACACTCCTAACAAATTCCACCCCATCTATATCCCTTGCTCTAGGGAGATGCCAGTCAATATTTGGGAAATAAAAATCTCCCATTCCGAGAACCTTCACCTTTTCAGGATCTATTTCCCTATCTGCTCCTCGATATCCCTGTTACTATTGGACAGCCTATAAAAAAACACTCAGTAAAGTTATTGACCCCTTCCTGTTCCTAACCACCACCCACAGAGACTCTGTAGACAATCCCTCCACGGAGTCCACCTTTTCTGCAGCCATGGCACTATCTCTGATCAACAGTGCCACATCCCCACCTCTTTAGCCTCCCTCCCTGTCCTTTCTAAGGCATTTAAAATCTGGCACTTGAAGTAACCATTCCTGTCCTTGAACCATCCAAGTCTCTGTAATGGCCACCACATCATAACTCCAAGTATGTACTGATCCACGCTCTCAGCTCATCCGCTATGTTCACAATACTCCTTGTGTTAAAATAGACACATCTCAAACCTTTGGACTGAGCACATCCTTTCTATATCTCCTGCCTATCCTCCCTCTTGCTCTGTCTGCAAGCTTTCTCTATTTGTGAGCCAACCCCCTATTCCCCAGTCTTTTCAGTTCGGTTCCCAGCCCCCAACAATTCTATTTTAAGCTCTCCCCAGAAGCCTTAGCAAACCTCACTGCCAGAATATTTGTCCCCCTGGGATTCATGTGCAACTTGTCCTTTTTGTACAGGTCACACCTGCCCCAAAAGAGGTCCCAATGATCCAGAAATCTGAATCCCTGCCCTCTGCTCCAATATCACCGCTCCTTTACACTTTATGCATCTGTGGAAATATTTGGTATCCTCTTCAATATTATTGGCTAGCTTACTTTTATATTCTATCTTTCCCTTCTTAATGACTTTTTTAGTTGCCTTCTGATGGTTTTTAAATACCCAATCCACTATCTTCCTGCTATTTTTTGCTCTTTTTTTGGCTTTTATGCTGGTTTTGGCTTCTGTTGTTAGCCACGGTTATGTCATCTTTCCTTTAGAATACTTCCTCTTTGGGATGTATAGATACTGTGCCTTTCAAATTGCTTCAGAGGTTGCAGTCATTGCTGCTCTGTCATCATCCTTGCCAGTATTCTTTTCCAATCAATACTGGCCAACTCTTCTCTCATGCCTCTGTAATTCCCTTTACTCCACTGTAATATCAATACATCTGAATTTAGCTTCTCCTTTTTAAATTTCAGGGCGAATTTGATCGTATTATGATCACTTCTTCCTATGGGTTCCTGTACCTTAAGCTCTCTAGTCAATTCTGATTAATTGAACAACAACCAATTCAGAATAGCTGATCCCTAGTGGGCTCAACAATGCGCTGCTTGAAAAAGCCATCTAGAACTCTAGAAATTCCCCTTGCTGTAATCCAGCACCAACCTGCTTTTCCCAGTCTATATGCATTTTAAATTCCCCATGACTATTGTCCTTTTGCCCTTTTGACATACATTTTCTATCTCCCATTGTAATCTGTAGGCCACACTTTTACAGCTGTTTGGGGGTCTGTATGCAACTCTCATCAGAGTCTTTTTACCCTTGCAGTTTCTTAGCTCCATCCGTAATGATTCAACACCTTCTGACCCTATGTCACCTCTTCCTATTGATTTGATTTCATTTTTTACCAACAGAGCACCACCGCCCCCTCTGCCTTCCTGCCTATCCTTTCAATGCAATAGGGTTGCATTGGACAATAATCTCCCAGCAATAATCTCTCAGCCATCATTCAGTGATGCCTACAACATCATAATTGATGTTATGTTGCCAATCTGCAACTGTACTGCAAGTTCATCGATCTTATTCTGTATACTGTGCACATTCAGATACACCTTCAGTCCTGTATTCACCCTTTTTGATCTTGTCTACCTTTTTGCATTGCAACTCATCCTGTTGACTACAATTTTCCTCTATCAACAGCATCTCTGGCAGACAGAATCGCAGCATTAAAGCCAGGCTTCAACAGGCTACGGGACAGCTTCTTTCTACAAGCCATTAGACTTTTAAATTCAGATGTCTGTACATTATGATGGAATCATAATGCAAATATTTTTACTCCCTTACATTGTGGGATGGATATAAGATTTAAATAAATAACTCTCCTCACTACACATTGCCTCTTTTGTAAGCCTGCTGCCTCATTTTCAGTACTATCATCTGCCTTTCCTACAATGCTTCTTGCACTGAAATATAGGCAGCTCAGGACACCAGTCACACCATGCCCCTTTTAATTCCTAACTTTGTCTGAGATCTTACCAGCATCTGCCTGCACAACCTCTCCACTAACTGTTCTGGCAGTCTGGTTCCCATTCCTTTGCAACTCTAGTTTAAACCCCACCATTTAGTATTAGCAAACCTTCCCACTAGGATATTAGTCTCCCTCCATTTCAGATGCAAGCTATCTCTTTTGTACAGGTCCTACGTTCCCTGGAAGAGAGCCCAATGATCCAAAAATCATATGCCCACTCTCCTACATTAACTCCTTAGCTAGGTATTAAACTGCATAATCTTCCTAGTTCTGGCCTCACTAGCATGTGGCATTGGTAAAAATCCGGAGATCACAACCCTGGAGGTCCTGCCCTTTAACTTAGCACCTAACTTCCTGAATACCCTATGCAGAACCTCTTCACATCCTACCCCTGTTATTGGTACCAACGTGGACCATGACCTCTGGCTGTTCACCCTCCTACTTGAGAATGCTGAAGACTTGATCTGAGATATCCTGGACGCTGGCAACATACCATTCAGGAATTTCGTTCTCACCCACAGTACCTCCTGTCTGTTCCCCTAATTAATGAATCCCCTATCACCACAGCGTATCTCTTCTTCTTCCTTCCATTCTGAGTCTCAGAGGCAGACTCAGTGCCAGAGACCTGACCACTGTGACTTTTCTCTGTTAGGTCATTCCCCCTGACAGTTTTCAAAGTGATAAACCTGTTGTTGAGGGGGAAGACCATAAGGGTACTCTGCACTGGCTCCTTATCCCCCTTTCCCCTTCCTGACTGTCACCCAGTTTCCTGTGTCCTGCACCTAGCGTGTAACTACCTCTCTACATGTCCTGTATATCACTCCTTCAGCCTCCCAAATGATCCAGAGTTTATCCAGTTCCTCCAACTTTTTTGTTAGAAGCTGCAGGTGGGTGCACTACTCATAGTTGTAGTCGTCAGGGACACTAAAGGTCTCCCTGCCTTCCCACATCCCGCAAGAGGAGCATTTCACTATCCTCCCTGTCATCCCTACTCTGCTAGCTGAGCAGATATAAAAAGGGAAAAAAAAACTTCATCTTTTCTTTCCTTTGCTTTCTCTGAGTGAAGGCTCACTTCGCTGAAGCCTCGAAGAGCTTACAAGGGAAATAGAAAATCCATGCCAAAAGGACAATGTTACAATGGTATGCAGGACATCAATATGCAGGTGGATTGGGAAAATCAAGTTGGTGCTGGATTACAGGAGGGGGAATTTCTAGAGTGTCTATGAGATAGCTTTTTAGAGCAGTTTGTGCTTGAGCCCACTAGACGATCAGCTATTCTGAATTGCATGATGTGTAATGAACCAGATTTGATTAGAGAGCTTAAGGTGTAAAAAAAAACTTTTGGGGCAAGTGTTCATAATATGATTGAAATTTGAGAAGGAAAATATATCAGTATTATAGTGGAGTAATGGAAACTGCAGAGGCATGAGAGGGGAATTGGCCAGACTTGATTGGGAAAGAACACTGGCAGGGTTGACGGCAGAGCTGCAATGTCCAAAGTTTCTGGTAGGAATTCGGAAGGCACAGAATGTATACATCCCATAGAGGAAGAAGTATTCTGAAGGAAAAATAACACAACTGTGGCTAACAAGAGAAGCTAAAGCCAATGTAAAAATCAAATAGAGGGTATGTATAAAGCACAAATTAGTGGGAAGTTAGAAGCTTTTAAAAACCAACAGAAGGCAACTAAAACGTCATTAAGAAGGTAAAGATAGAATATGAAAGTAAGTTAGGCAATAATATTAAAGAGGCTACCAAAGGTTTCTTCAGATACATAAAGTGTAAAAGACAAGAAAGAGTGGATATTAGACCATGGAAAGTAACTCTGGAGAGGCAGTAATGGATGACAATAAAATTGTGGATAAACTGAATAAGTATTCTGCATCAGTATTTACTGTGGATTTATTTATTATTATTATTATTACTTCATTTTGTTTTTTTCTTCTATATTATGTATTGCATTGAACTGCTGCTGCTAAGTTAACAAATTTCATGGCACATGCCAGTGATAATAAACCTGATTCAGATTCAGATTCTGAATAGCAGTATGGTGGAAGTTCCAGGTGTCAGGGTCCATGAAGTGTGTGAAGTTACCATTACTAGAGAGTAGATTCTTGAGAAAGTGAAAGGTCTGAAGGTAGATAAATCTCTTGGACCAGATGGTGTACACCACAGGGTTCTGTAAGAGGTGGCTGAAGAGATTGTGGAGGCATGAGTAATGATTGTTCAAGAATCACTAGATTCTGGAATGATTCCAAAAGACTGGAGAATTGCAAATGTCACTCCACTCTTCAAGAAGGGAGAGAGGCAGAAGAAAAGAAACTATAGGGCAGTTAGTCTGACCTCAGGGAAGATGTTGGGAGTCGATTGTTAAGGATGTGATTTTAGGGTACTTAGAAGTACATGATAAAATAGGCCATAGCATGGTTTCCTCAAGGGAAGATATTGCCTGGAAAATCTGTTGCAGCTCTTTGAAGAAATAACAAGCAGGACAAAGGAGAATTGATTGTGTACTTAGGTTTTCAGAAGGTCTTTGGCAAGGTACCACTCAAGGCTGCTTTACAAGCTACGAGCCCATAGTATTACAGGAAAGATAGTAGCATGGATAAAACCATGGCTGATTGGCAGGAGGTAAAGAGTGGGAATAAGGGGAGCCTTTTCCGATTGGTTGTTGGTGACTAGCGGTGTTCCACAGAGGTCTGTGTATGGGACCAATTTTTTTAATATGTTATATTTCAATGATTTGGATGATAAAATTGATGCCTTTGTTGTAAAGTTTGCAGACAATATGTAGATAGGTGGAGGGGTGGGTAGTTTTGAGGAAGTAGAGAGGCTACAGAAGGACTTGGACAGATTAGGAGAATAGGCAAAGAAATGGCAGATGGAATACATTGTTGAGAAGTGTATGGTCATGCACTTTGCTAGAAGAAATGAAAGAGATTACTATTTTCTAAATGGAGAGAAAATATAAAAAATTGAGGTTCAAAGGGATTTGGGAGTCCTTGTGCAGCATTCCCTAAAGGTTAATTTGAAGTTTGTGTCTGTGGTGAGGAAGAGAAATGCAATGTTTTCATTCATTTCAAGAGGTCTAGAATGTAAAAGCAAGGGTGTAATGTTGAGACTATAAAGCACTGGTGAGTCTTCGCTTGGAGTTTTGTGAGAAGTTTTGGGCCCCTTATCTTACAAATAATGTGCTGAAACTGGAGAAAATTTGAAGCATGTTCACAAAAATGATTCCAGGATTGAATGGTTGTCACGTGAAGAACGTTTCATGGCTCTTGGGCCTGTATTCACTAGAATTCAGAAAAATGTGCAGTGACGTCATTGAAACCTATCAAATAGTAAAGGGCCTTGATAGAGTGGATGTGAAGAGGATGTTTCCCATGATGGGAGAGGCTAAGACGAGAGTACACAGGGCTCAGAATAGAGGGATGTCCTTTTAGAATGGAGATGAGAAGGAATTTCTTTAGCCAGGAAGTGATGAACCTGTGCAATTCCTTGCCACAGGCAGCTGTGGACGCCAAATCTTTCGTATATTTAAGGCCAAGGTTGATAGATTCTTGATTGGTAGGGCATGAAGGGATACGGGGAGATGGCAGGAAATTGGGGCTGAGAGAAATAATGGATCAGCCACGATAAAATGACAGAGCAGACGATGGATCACTGGCCTAACTCCACTAGTATATCTTAGGGTCTTTTGACCTTATGAGGGGGTGAACTTCATCACTCAGAGTGTGGTGAGAGTGTGGAGCAAGCTGTCAGTATATAAATGGTGGATACTGGGTTGATTTTAAGCTTTAAGAGGTTTGGATATGTACATGGATGAGAGTGTATGGAGGGCTATAGTCCCAGTGCAGGCCAATGAGAATAGGCAGCTTAATAGTTCGGCACAGATAAGGTGGGCAGAAGGGCCTTTTTCTGTGCTATGACTATCCCCAATGAGACCACCAGTAGCAGCACCCATTAAACTGCTGAGTAGGTCTGAGTGAGTGAACTGTTCTTCTTGCTGTAGATGGGTTGATGTAAGCTGCTCTTACACCTGGAGACTGACAACACCGGCAATTCCCTCTGTGAGTATCTGGAGAAAACCTGCGGAACTCCTGGGATTCTCAGCTCCTTGAGAATCAGACAATGGAATCAGTCTGGATTCTGTGAGCATAGCTCCCTGAAACTGTTATGCTGTGTTTTGTGAGTGAATAATGACGTACACAGGTACAATTACAAACTGTATGGGGATTGTAAATCCCTCAGATAAAGTTTGAAATGAATTTCAAAACCACAGACAACTGCCTTGAGAAATCTCACACTGACAGAAATCAGCCACAATGCGGATCGTCCAAGTATTGCCCAGTCATACTGCAGATAAACAGTCCCTTCAGACCACAAAGATCATACTAACCATCAAGTCTCCATTTATCAGCTCCTTGTCCATAGCCTTCTGCATCATGATACTGCACCACCTTCAGCCACCATACCACCAGGGAGGGCATCGTTCCTTTGCCAGAGCGCCTCTAAACCTCTGCCCTCTGGTTATACACACCTCTGTAATGGGTACCTTTCCTGCCATCAGTACTCCCACTTGTCATAATCCCACATACCACTCAGATCCCACCTCAGTCTCTTCCGCTCTAGGGAAATCAAAACCATCCTCTCTCTATAACTGAAATACACTATCTAAGACAACATCCCATTTGACCGGCAAACACGAGAAAATCTGCAGATGCTGGAAATTCAAGCAACACACACAAAATGCTGGTTGAACACAGCAGGCCAGGCAGCATCTATAGGGAGAAGCGCTGTCGACGTTTCAGGCCGAGACCCTTCGTCAGGACTAACTGAAAGGAAAGATGGTAAGAGAGTTGAAAGTAGGAGGGGGAGGGGAAAATGTGAAATGATAGGAGAAGACCTGAGGGGGTGGGGTGAAGCTGAGAGCCATAAAGGTGATTGGCAAAAGGGATACAGAGCTAGAGAAGGGAACGGATCATGGGATGGGAGGCCTAGGGAGAAAGAAAGGGGGAGGGGAGCACCAGAGGGAGTTGGAGAACAGGCAGAGTGATGGGCAGAGAGAGGAAAAAAAACTGAATATATCAGGGATGGGTTAAGAAGGGGAGGGGCATTAACGGAAGTTAGAGCAGTCAAAGTTCATGCCATCAGGTTGGATGCTACCCAGCCGGTATATAAGGTGTTGTTCCTCCTATCACAATCCCTTCCACGCCTCCGGGACACCTTTTTCTCTGTTTGCAATGGACCTGTCCGTTATTTCATCCTCCGTCAGATCCAGGTGTGCAATCACCGTTTCTTTGACTTTATCACGTCCTCTGCAAGGATTGCAAAATCTTCCACTGGCAGACTCTAGAGCGTGGACTTCGTATCACGGCCCCGGGCCCGGCTACCCAGGGCATGTTCACAATCCGGACTCCAGCACCATCACCTCATGTTCCAACGACCATGGACAGCTTCAAAGTGATTGCGCAACCACCGACTGCGACTCCAGCCTCGAACTCCAGGCCGGGTCTTCACATGCTGCGATTGTGACTCCCGTCTCCCCTTCCCCCACCACAACTCTGCAATCCCCTCTCCCTCAGCTCCTGGGCCCTCAGAGGCTCCATCTTCCTCTCACCCCAACCCTCCTCTCTCCACCGATAACACCAGCCTCCCTCCCCCCTCTGACCCCATCTCTCATCCGTGCCAGGTCTTTACCATTCTCTCCGACCTTCAACTCTCTGAGGCCGAGCCCTCTGTCTCCAGTCAGGGCCTTTGTCCCCCTTCGCCAACACCTCAGCAAGTTCCGCGTACACCATGATGCCGAACTCTTCTTCCGCCGGCTCCATCTCTGAGCTTACTACTTTGGCAAGGTCTCTCCTATCCCCACCAGTGACCCCTTTTCCCGTCTTCAACCCTCCTCCTCTTCATGGACAACACGCTCTGGTCTTCTGCCTGCTCTGGATCTCTTTATTGCTAATTGCCGACGGGACATCAACCGTCTCGACTTCACCACACCATGTTCTAATTCCAACCTCACTCCTTCAGAACGCTCTGCTCTCTGCACCAATCCCAACCTTACTATAAAATCCGCTGATAAGGGGGAGATGTTGTAGTCTGGTGAACTGACCTCTACCTAGCCAAGGCACAGCGACAACTCTCTCTGATACCTCCTCTTATTTACCCCTTGATCATGACCCCACTAAGGAGCACCAGGCCACTGTCACCAGGTCACCAACCTTATCAGCTCTGGGGATCTGCCCCTCCACCTGTCTTCATATCATCTGCAAATTTCACTACAAAGCTTTCAGTTCAGTTATCCAAGTCATTGACATATGGCATAAAAAGAAGCAGTCCCAACACTGGCCCCTGTGGAACACCACTAGTCACCGGCAGCCAACCAGAAGAGGCTCCCTTTACTTCCACCCTTTACCTCCTCCAATCAGTCACACATATTGCATTCAAGTATCTTTCCTGTAATACCATGCCTTCTTAACTTTTTAAGCAGCCTCATGTGTGGCACCTTGTCATAGTCTTTCTGAAAATCCAAGTACACAACATCCACTGGTTCTCCTTTGTCTATGCTGCTTGTTATTTCTGCAAAGAATTCCAACAGATTTGTTGGGCTAGATTTTCCCTTGAGGAAACCACACTGACTACCACGTGCCTCCAAGTGTCCTAAAACCACATCCTTAACAATAGATTCAAACATCTTCCCAACCACTGAGATCAGACTAACTGACCTACGATTTCCTTTCTTCTGCCTTTCTCTCTTCTTGAAGAGTGGAGTGACATTTGCAATTTTCCAGTCTTCCGGAACCATTCCAGAATCTAGTGATTCTTGAGCAATCATTACTAATGCCTCCACAAGCTCTTCAGCCACCTCTTTCAGAGCCCTGGCGTGTATATGTGGTCCCAGTGGTTCACCTACCTTCAGACCTTTCAGTTTCCCAAGAACCTTCTCTCTAGTTATTGTAACTTCACACACTTCATGACCCCTGACACCTGGAACTTCCACCATACTGCTAGTGTCTTTCACAGTGAAGATTGATGCAAAATACTTATTTAGCTTGTCCACCATTACTACCTCTCCAGCATCGCTTTCCAGTGGTCTGATATCCACTCTCACCTCTCTTCTACACTTTATGTATCTGAAAAAATTTCTGGTATCTTCTTTAATATTATTGAGTAACTTACTTTCATATTCCATCTTTTCCTTCTTAATGACTTCTTTAGTTACCTTCTGTTGGTTTTTAAAGCTTCCTGATCCTCTAACTTCCAACTAATTTTTGCTCTATTATATGCCCTCTCTTTGGCTGTTGTGTTGGCTTTGACTTCTCTTGTTACCCACAATTGTGTCATCTTTCCTTTAGAATTTTTTTTTTAGGATGAACTCTTTAAAGTGTAAAAAAAAGGATGTATATATCCTGTGCCTTCTGAATTGCTTCCAGAAATTTCAGTCACTGTTGCTCTGCTGTCATCACTGCCAGTGTTCTTTCCCAATCAACTTTGGCCAACTCCTCTCTCATGTATAAGTAATTCCCTTTACTGCACTGTAATACTGATTCATCTGACTCCATCATCTCCTTCTCATATTTGATGGTGAATTCCATCATGTTATGATCACTTAACTCTAAAAGTTCTTTTACCTTCAGCTCTCTTATCAATTGTAGTTCATTGCACAAAACCCAATCAAAAGTAGCTGATGCTTTAGTGGGTTCGGCACTAGCTGCTCTAAAAAGCCATCTCATAAGCATTCCAGAAAATACCCCTCTTGGGTATTGAAATCCTCCATGAGGATTGTAACTTTGCCCTTTTGTCATGCATTTTCTCTGTCCTGTTGTAATTTGTCGACCACCCATTCTACTGTTTGGGGGTCTGTATGTTACTTCGATCAGGATTTTTTACTATTGCAATTCTTTAGCTCTACCCACAATGATTCAACACCTTCCAACCCTATGTCATTTCTTTCTAATTGTTTGATTTTATACTATATCAACAGAGCCATGTCATTCCCTCTGCCTAGCTGCTTGTCCTTTCAATACATGAGGATTGTGATACATGTGTATCCATGAGGATGATGGCAGGGCAGAGATGGCTGAAGTTACTGGGAATAGTTTACAATAGATATGTCCCACAGAAGAAAAGTTCTCAAATGGCTGGGGTAGGCAACGGTGGCTGACAAGGGAAGTTAAGGATTGCATAAAAGCCAAAGAAAGGGCATATAAGGTAGCAGAAGTCGGTGGGAAGTTAGATGATTGGGAAGCTTTAAAAGTCCAACAAAAGGGAATTGAAATGCTATAAGAAGGGAAAACATGAAATATGAGGGAAAACTAGCCAATGATATAAAGCAGGAGACCAAAGGTTTTTTTAGTTATACAAAGAGTAAAAGGGAGGTGAGAGTTGATATTGGGCCACTGGAAAATGATGTTGGTATGATAGTAATGGGGAACAAAGAAATGGCAAATGAACTTAATGGGTACTTTGCATCTGTCTTCACTGTGGAAGGTATTAACAGTATGCCAGAGGTCCATGAGTGTCAGGGAGCAGGAGTGAGTGCCATTGCTATTATAAAAGGAAAAGTATTAGGCAAACTCAAATTTCTACAGGTGGATAAGTCACCTGGACCGGATGGACTTCCCCAGAGTCCTGAGAGAGGTCGCTGAAGAGATAATGGATGCAATGGTCATGATCTTTCAAAAATCATTTGATTCTGGCATGGTCCTGGAGGACTGTAAGTTTGCAAATGTGACTCCACTCTTTAAGAAGGGAGGAAGGCAAAAAAGAGGAAATTATAGCCAGTTAGCCTAACTTCAGCAGATGGGAAAGTGTTGGATTCTATTATTGAGGATGCAGTTTCAGGGTACTTGGAGACTAATGATAAAATAAGCCAAAGTCAGCATGGTTTCTGTAAAGTGAAATCTTGCCTGACAAATCTATTAGAGTTTTTTGAGGAAGTAACATGCAGGGTGGACAAAGGAAAGGCAGTGGATGTCATTTACTTGGATTTTCAGAAGGCATTTGCTAGGATGTCACACATGAGGCTGCTTAACAAGAAAAATTCCTGTGGTGTTACAGGAAAGACACTGGCATGGATAGAGGAGGAGGCAGCAAGTGAGAATAAAAGGGGCCTTTTCGGGTTGGCTGCCAGTAACTAATGGTGTTCCTCAAGGGTCAGTATTGGGACCGCTACTTTTCATATTGTTTGTCAGTGGTTTGGATAATGGAATTGATGGCTTCGTGGGAAAAGTTGCAGATGATACAAAGATAGGTGGAGGAGTAGATAGTGCCAAGGAAGCGAAGTGTTTGCAGCAGGACAAATTGGAAGAATGGGCAAAAAAGTGGCAGATGGAGTAAAGTGTTGGGAAATGTATGATAATGCATTTTGGTAATAGGAATGATAGTGTGGACTATTATTTAAATGGGGAGAAGGTTCAAATATCAGAGGTATATCAAATATAGGATTCATTGTGTAAGACTCCCAGAAGATTAATTTACGGGTTGAGTCATGGTAAAGAAAGCAAATGCAATGTTGGCATTTATTTCAAGGGGAATAGAATATAAAAGCAAGGAGATAATGCTGAGCTTTTATAAGACATTAGTCAGGCCACACTTGTAGTATTGTCAACAGTTTTTTTTAGCTAGGGAGTAGTAAATCTGTGAAATTCTCTGCCACAGACTGTGGCAGAGGCCAAACTGTGCAAATATTTAGGGCAGAAGCTGATCATTTCCTGATCAGTTCAGGCATCAAAGGATGTGGCGAGAAGGCTGGTGTATGGGGTTGAGTGGTATCTGGGATCAGCAGTGATGGAATAGCAGAGCAGACTCGATGGGCTGAATGGCCTAATTCTGTTCCTTTGTCCTATTGTCTTATGGTTAATCTTGTATAATCTTCATTCAGCCATGATTCAGTGATGCGCACAACATTGTACATGTTAATCTGTAACTGTGCCAGAAGTTCATCTAGCTTATTCCATATACTGCACAAATGCAAACGTCACACTTCCACTCCTGTATTCACCCTTTTCATTTTTGTCTGCCTTTCACATTGAAGTTCATCTTGTTGACTGTATATTTGCCCTATCATCAGCCTCTTCTTGTTAGCAGTATCATTGCAGATTCCCTGTGTTTGTAAACACACTCCCTCATCCTCAGCGCTATGAGTCCAGTTCCCATCCCGCTGCCGAATCAGTTAAAACCACCCTGAACACTCTAGCAAACCTGCGTGTAAGGATATTGGGCTCTGTAACCCGTCCCTTCTGTACAGGTCATACCTTCCCCAGAAGATGTCCCAATGATCCATAAATCTGAACCCCTGCCTCCTGCACCAGTTCTTCAGCCACACTTTCACCAACCAAATCATCCTATTTTTACCTTCACTGGCACGTGGCATAGGCAGCAATCCAGAGATTACTACCCTGGAGGTCCTGTTTTTCAGCTTTCTACTGAGCTCCCTAGAATCTCTCTTCAGGACCTCCTCACCTTGTTACCTATATCATTGCTGCCAATATGTACCAAGATTTCTGGCTGCTCACACTTGCCCTTGGGAATGCCATAGGTATGATCTGAGATAACCCTGACCCTGGCACCTGGGAGGCAACATACCATCCGGGTGTCTCTATTGACCCATAGAACATTGTCTCTGTCCCTCTGCAGCCCTCTCCAACTTCTCTGCTCTTCTGCGTCACAGCAGCAGACCCCATGCCAGAAACCCGGTCACCATGCCTCCCCCCCCCCCCCCCCCACCTCCCCCCGAAAGGTTGTCCTCCTCAACAGTATCTAAAGTTGTATACTTATTATTGAGGGGAATGGCCACAGGTATACTCTGCACTGGCTGTGCATTTCCCTTCCTTCCTTTGACAGTCACTCAGTTACCCGTCTCTTGCAACCTCAGGGTGACGACCTTCCTGTAGGTCCATCTATCACCTCCTCATACTCCTGTATGAGTTGAAAGTCATTGAGCTGCCACTCCAGATCCTTGATACATTCTCTCAGAAGCTGCAGCTTAATGCACCTGATGTGGATGTCTTTATCTGGGAGACCGGAGGTCTCCCCGACTTCCCACATCCCACACAGTATAAAACGCTGCCCCGGAGCTATTCTCACTACACTACTATGCCCTAACTGATGAGAAATGAAGAAATAGAGTAAAGAATAGAAATTCACCAGAAACTTTATCTCACCCAAGCCTGATCCCGTCAAAACCACTCTAAAGATGAACACACTCAAACGAATGGCCACTCAAAGAACAGCTGCTCTGTTTGCACTTTCATTGTTTTTATTCACCCTTTCTAATGACTGGTCATTGCACAACTCAGAGAAACTGCAGTGGAACTCTGTGTTTTAAATCTTGATCAGGAACCTAATTGAAAAGGTAGTTCTTTTTACGCACTCGCACTCTGTTGATTGGTTGCCAACAATCACATGTTCCCCTTAAACATTTCACCTTTCATCCTTAACCCATGACCTGTAGCTGTAGTTCCACTCATCCTCATGGAAAAAGCCTGCTTGCATTTATCCTATCTATATCTCCCATAATTTTGTATACTTCCATCAAATCTCCCCTCAATCTTCTACGTTCCAATAAATAAAGTCCTAACCTTTGCAACCTTTCCGTATAACTAAGGTCCTCAAGTACCAGCAACATGCTCATAAATTTTCTTTGGACTCTTTCAATCTGGTTGACCTGTGGGCAGGTGACCAAAACTGCACCCAATACTCCAAATTAGGCCTCACCAACCTCTTATATAATTTAAACATAACAATCCAGCTCCTGCACTCAGTACCTTGATTTCTGAAGGTGAATATGCCAAAAGCTTTCTTTATGAGCCTGTCTACCTATGATGCCTCTTTCAAGGAATTGTGGGCCTGTATTCCTAGATCATTCTGACCTACTGTTCACAGTGTGACCTACCTTTGTTCCTCTAGAAGTGCAACACCTCACACTTACCTGCATGAAATTCCATCTGCCATTTTTGAGCCTATTTTTCCATCTGTTCCAGAACCCACAATAAGCCATGATAGTTTTCCTCACTGTTCACTACACCCTCATTCTCAGTATCATCCACAGATTTGCTGATCCAGTTAAACACATTATCATCCAGATCATTGATTTAGATGACAACAAACAGCAGACCCAGCACCGATCCCTGTGGCACCCTCTCGTCACAGGCCTCCAGCCAGAGAGACAAACATCTACTGGCCAACTCTGGCTTCTTCCATGAATGTGTGCTATACTAATCTCCGGCAAGCTCCTACCTGAACTATTGGTGAATGTGGCCCCTGGGTGTAGTATTCACAACTGAATTGAGACAGTTTGTACGCTAATGTAGCAAAGGTTTGTGCTGGGAGCTCCTGCCTGTGTTGCCAGTGTGTGGCCCCCTGGGTGAATATGGCCTACTGATTGACTGTGGCACCTGGGTGAGAGTGTCTCCTGGGTGACAGTGTCCCTGGGTGACAGTGTCCCTGGGTGACAGTGTCCCTGGATGAGTGTGTCTCCTGGGTGAGACTGTCTCCTGGGTGAGAGTGTCTCCTGGGTGAGAGTGTCTCCTGGGTGAGAGTGTCCCTGGGTGAGAGTGTCTCCTGGGTGAGTGTGTCTCCTGGGTGAGTGTCTCCTGGGTGAGTGTGTCTCCTGGGTGAGTGTGTCTCTGGGTGAGAGTGTCTCCTGGGTGAGAGTGTCCCTGGGTGAGAGTGTCCCTGGGTGAGAGTGTCCCTGGGTGAGTGTGTTTCCTGGGTGAGTGTGTCTCCTGGGTGAGAGTGTCCCTGGGTGAGAGTGTCCCTGGGTGAGTGTGTCCCTGGGTGTGAGGGTCTCCTGGGTGAGAGTGCCCCTGCGTGAGTGTGTCCCTGGGTGAGAGTGTACTTGGGTAAGAGTGTCTCCTGGGTGTGAGTGTCTCTAGGGTGAGAGTGTCCCTGGGTGTGTGTCTCCCGGGTGAGAGACTCCCGGGTGAGTGTGTCCTGGGTGAGTGTGTCCTGGGTGACAGTATCCCTGGGTGTGAGTGTCCCTGGGTGAGAGTCTCCTGGGTGACAGTGTCCCTGGGTGAGAGTGTCCCTGGGTGAGTGTGTCTCCTGGGTGAGTGTCTCCTGGGTGAGAGTGTCTCCTGGGTGAGTGTCTCCTGGGTGAGAGTGTCTCCTGGGTGACAGTGTCCCTGGGTGAGAGTGTCTACTGGGTGAGTGTCTCCTGGGTGTGAGTGTCTCCTGGGTGAGAGTGTCTCCTGGGTGAGTGTCTCCTGGGTGAGTGTCTCCTGGGTGAGTGTCTCCTGAGTGAGTGATTCACTGAGTGAGTGTGTTTCCAGGGTGAGTGTGTCCCTGGGTGACAGTGTCCCTGGGTGAGAGTGTCCCTGGGTGACAGTGTCCCTGGGTGTGAGGGTCTCCTGGGTGTGAGGGTCTCCTGGGTGAGAGTATCCCTGGGTGACGGTGTCCCTGGGTGAGAGTGTCCCTGCGTGAGTGTGTTTCCTGGGTGAGAGTGTCCCTGGGTGAGTGTCTCCAGGGTGAGTGTGTCCCTGGGTGACAGTGTCCCTGGGTGAGAGTGTCCCTGGGTGACAGTGTCCCTGGGTGTGAGGGTCTCCTGGGTGTGAGGGTCTCCTGGGTGAGAGTATCCCTGGGTGACGGTGTCCCTGGGTGAGAGTGTCCCTGCGTGAGTGTGTTTCCTGGGTGAGAGTGTCCCTGGGTGAGTGTCTCCTGGGTGAGTGTCTCCTGGGTGACAGTGTCTCCTGGGTGAGAGTCTCCTGGGTGAGAGTCTCCTGGGTGAGAGTGTCCCTGGGTGAGAGTGTCCCTGGGTGAGAGTCTCCTGGGTGAGAGTCTCCTGGGTGAGAGTCTCCTGGGTGAGAGTGTCCCTGGGTGAGTGTCTCCTGGGTGAGAGTGTCCCTGGGTGAGAGTGTCCCTGGGTGAGAGTGTCTCCTGGGTGAGAGTCTCCTGGGTGAGAGTCTCCTGGGTGAGAGTCTCCTGGGTGAGAGTGTCCCTGGGTGAGAGTCTCCTGGGTGAGAGTCCCCTGGGTGAGAGTGTCCCTGGGAGAGAGTGTCCCTGGGAGAGAGTGTCCCTGGGTGAGAGTGTCCCTGGGTGAGAGTGTCCCTGGGTGAGAGTGTCTCCTGGGTGAGAGTCTCCTGGGTGAGAGTCTCCTGGGTGAGAGTCTCCTGGGTGAGAGTCTCCTGGGTGAGAGTGTCCCTGGGTGAGAGTGCCTCCTGAGTGAGTGATTCACTGAGTGAGTGTGTCTCCAGGGTGAGTGTGTCTCCTGGGTGTGAGTGTCCCTGGGTGAGAGTGTCTCCTGGGTGAGAGTGTCTCCTGGGTGAGAGTCTCCTGGGTGAGAGTCTCCTGGGTGAGAGTGTCTCCTGGGTGAGAGTGTCCCTGGGTGAGAGTGTCCCTGGGAGAGAGTGTCCCTGGGTGAGAGTGTCCCTGGGTGAGAGTGTCCCTGGGTGAGAGTGTCTCCTGGGTGAGACTGTCTCCTGGGTGAGAGTGTCTCCTGGGTGAGAGTGTCTCCTGGGTGAGTGTCTCCTGGGTGAGAGTGTCTCCTGGGTGAGAGTGTCTCCTGGGTGAGTGTCTCCTGGGTGAGAGTGTCTCTGGGTGAGAGTGTCTCCTGGGTGAGTGTCTCCTGGGTGAGAGTGTCTCTGGGTGAGAGTGTCTCCTGGGTGAGAGTGTCTCTGGGTGAGAGTGTCCCTGGGTGAGAGTGTCTCCTGGGTGAGCATCTCCTGGGTGAGAGTGTCTCCTGGGTGAGAGTGGCCCTGGATGATTGTCCCTGGGTGAGTGTCTCCTGGGTGAGTGTCTCCTGGGTGAGTGTTTCCTGGGTGAGAGTGTCCCTGGGTGAGTGTGTCTCCTGGGTGAGAGTGTCTCCTGGGTGAGTGTGTCTCCTGGGTGAGTGTGTCTCCTGGGTGAGAGTGTCCCTGGGTGAGTGTGTCTCCTGGGTGAGTGTGTCTCCTGGGTGAGTGTGTCTCCTGTGTGAGAGTGTCTCCTGGGTGAGAGTGTCTCCTGGGTGACAGTGTCCCTGGGTGAGAGTGTCTCCTGGGTGAGAGTGTCTCCTGGGTGAGTGTCTCCTGGGTGAGTGTCTCCTGGGTGAGTGTCTCCTGAGTGAGTGATTCACTGAGTGAGTGTGTTTCCAGGGTGAGTGTGTCTCCTGGGTGAGAAAATCCCTGCGTGAGTGTGTCCCTGGGTGTGAGGGTCTCCTGGGTGAGAGTATCCCTGGGTGACGGTGTCCCTGGGTGAGAGTGTCCCTGCGTGAGTGTGTTTCATGGGTGAGAGTGTCCCTGGGTGACAGTGTCCCTGGGTGTGAGGGTCTCCTGGGTGTGAGGGTCTCCTGGGTGAGAGTATCCCTGGGTGACGGTGTCCCTGGGTGAGAGTGTCCCTGCGTGAGTGTGTTTCCTGGGTGAGAGTGTCCCTGGGTGAGAGTGTCCCTGGGTGAGAGTGTCCCTGGGTGAGAGTGTCTCCTGGGTGAGAGTCTCCAGGGTGAGAGTCTCCTGGGTGAGAGTGTCCCTGGGTGAGAGTCTCCTGGGTGAGAGTCCCCTGGGTGAGAGTGTCCCTGGGAGAGAGTGTCTCCTGGGTGAGCATCTCCTGGGTGAGAGTGTCTCCTGGGTGAGAGTGGCCCTGGATGATTGTCCCTGGGTGAGTGTCTCCTGGGTGAGTGTCTCCTGGGTGAGTGTCTCCTGGGTGAGTGTTTCCTGGGTGAGTGTCCCTGGGTGAGTGTGTCTCCTGGGTGAGAGTGTCTCCTGGGTGAGTGTGTCCTGGGTGAGAGTGTCTCCTGGGTGAGAGTGTCTCCTGGGTGAGAGTGTCTCCTGGGTGAGTGTCTCCTGGGTGAGAGTGTCTCTGGGTGAGTGTCTCCTGGGTGAGTGTGTCTCCTGGGTGACAGTGTCCCTGGGTGAGAGTGTCTCCTGGGTGAGTGTGTCTCCTGGGTGAGTGTGTCTCCTGGGTGAGAGTGTCCCTGGGTGAGTGTGTCTCCTGGGTGAGTGTGTCTCCTGGGTGAGTGTGTCTCCTGTGTGAGAGTGTCTCCTGGGTGACAGTGTCTCCTGGGTGAGAGTGTCTCCTGGGTGACAGTGTCCCTGGGTGAGAGTGTCTCCTGGGTGAGAGTGTCTCCTGGGTGAGTGTCTCCTGGGTGAGTGTCTCCTGGGTGAGTGTCTCCTGGGTGAGTGTCTCCTGAGTGAGTGATTCACTGAGTGAGTGTGTTTCCAGGGTGAGTGTGTCTCCTGGGTGAGAAAGTCCCTGCGTGAGTGTGTCCCTGGGTGACAGTGTCCCTGGGTGAGAGTGTTCCTGGGTGACAGTGTCCCTGGGTGTGACGGTCTCCTGGGTGAGAGTATCCCTGGGTGACGGTGTCCCTGGGTGAGAGTGTCCCTGCGTGAGTGTGTTTCCTGGGTGAGAGTGTCCCTGGGTGACAGTGTCCCTGGGTGTGAGGGTCTCCTGGGTGTGAGGGTCTCCTGGGTGAGTGTATCCCTGGGTGACGGTGTCCCTGGGTGAGAGTGTCCCTGCGTGAGTGTGTTTCCTGGGTGAGAGTGTCCCTGGGTGAGAGTGTCCCTGGGTGAGAGTGTCTCCTGGGTGAGAGTCTCCTGGGTGAGAGTCTCCTGGGTGAGAGTGTCCCTGGGTGAGAGTCTCCTGGGTGAGAGTCCCCTGGGTGAGAGTGTCCCTGGGAGAGAGTGTCTCCTGGGTGAGAGTCTCCTGGGTGAGAGTCCCCTGGGTGAGAGTGTCCCTGGGAGAGAGTGTCCCTGGGTGAGAGTGTCTCCTGGGTGAGAGTCTCCTGGGTGAGAGTCTCCTGGGTGAGAGTCTCCTGGGTGAGAGTGTCCCTGGGTGAGAGTGTCTCCTGGGTGAGAGTGTCCCTGGGAGAGAGTGTCCCTGGGAGAGAGTGTCCCTGGGTGAGAGTGTCCCTGGGTGAGAGTGTCTCCTGGGTGAGTGTCTCCTGGGTGAGAGTGTCTCCTGGGTGAGAGTCTCCCTGGGTGAGAGTGTCCCTGGGTGAGAGTGTCGCTGGGTGAGAGTGTCTCCTGGGTGAGAGTGTCTCCTGGGTGAGTGTCTCCTGGGTGAGTCTCCTGGGTGAGTGTCTCCTGGGTGAGAGTGTCCCTGGGTGAGAGTGTCTCTGGGTGAGAGTGTCTCCTGGGTGAGAGTGTCTCTGGGTGAGAGTGTCTCCTGGGTGACGGTGTCCCTGGGTGAGAGTGTCCCTGCGTGAGTGTGTTTCCTGGGTGTGAGTGTCCCTGGGTGAGAGTGTCCCTGGGTGACAGTGTCCCTGGGTGAGAGTGTCCCTGGGTGAGAGTGTCCCTGGGTGAGTGTCTCCTGGGTGACAGTGTCCCTGGGTGAGAGTGTCTCCTGGGTGAGAGTGTCTCCTGGGTGAGAGTGTCTCCTGGGTGAGTGTCTCCTGGGTGACAGTGTCCCTGGGTGAGAGTGTCTCCTGGGTGACAGTGTCCCTGGGTGAGAGTGTCTCCTGGGTGAGTGTCTCCTGGGTGAGAGTGTCTCTGGGTGAGAGTGTCTCCTGGGTGAGTGTCTCCTGGGTGAGAGTGTCTCTGGGTGAGAGTGTCTCCTGGGTGAGAGTGTCTCTGGGTGAGAGTGTCCCTGGGTGAGAGTGTCTCCTGGGTGAGCATCTCCTGGGTGAGAGTGTCTCCTGGGTGAGAGTGGCCCTGGATGATTGTCCCTGGGTGAGTGTCTCCTGGGTGAGTGTCTCCTGGGTGAGTGTTTCCTGGGTGAGAGTGTCCCTGGGTGAGTGTGTCTCCTGGGTGAGAGTGTCTCCTGGGTGAGTGTGTCTCCTGGGTGAGTGTGTCTCCTGGGTGAGAGTGTCCCTGGGTGAGTGTGTCTCCTGGGTGAGTGTGTCTCCTGGGTGAGTGTGTCTCCTGTGTGAGAGTGTCTCCTGGGTGAGAGTGTCTCCTGGGTGACAGTGTCCCTGGGTGAGAGTGTCTCCTGGGTGAGACTGTCTCCTGGGTGAGAGTGTCTCCTGGGTGAGAGTGTCTCCTGGGTGAGTGTCTCCTGGGTGAGAGTGTCTCCTGGGTGAGAGTGTCTCCTGGGTGAGTGTCTCCTGGGTGAGAGTGTCTCTGGGTGAGAGTGTCTCCTGGGTGAGTGTCTCCTGGGTGAGAGTGTCTCTGGGTGAGAGTGTCTCCTGGGTGAGAGTGTCTCCTGGGTGAGAGTGTCTCCTGGGTGAGAGTGTCTCTGGGTGAGAGTGTCCCTGGGTGAGAGTGTCTCCTGGGTGAGCATCTCCTGGGTGAGAGTGTCTCCTGGGTGAGAGTGGCCCTGGATGATTGTCCCTGGGTGAGTGTCTCCTGGGTGAGTGTCTCCTGGGTGAGTGTTTCCTGGGTGAGAGTGTCCCTGGGTGAGTGTGTCTCCTGGGTGAGAGTGTCTCCTGGGTGAGTGTGTCTCCTGGGTGAGTGTGTCTCCTGGGTGAGAGTGTCCCTGGGTGAGTGTGTCTCCTGGGTGAGTGTGTCTCCTGGGTGAGTGTGTCTCCTGTGTGAGAGTGTCTCCTGGGTGAGAGTGTCTCCTGGGTGACAGTGTCCCTGGGTGAGAGTGTCTCCTGGGTGAGAGTGTCTCCTGGGTGAGTGTCTCCTGGGTGAGTGTCTCCTGGGTGAGTGTCTCCTGAGTGAGTGATTCACTGAGTGAGTGTGTTTCCAGGGTGAGTGTGTCTCCTGGGTGAGAAAATCCCTGCGTGAGTGTGTCCCTGGGTGTGAGGGTCTCCTGGGTGAGAGTATCCCTGGGTGACGGTGTCCCTGGGTGAGAGTGTCCCTGCGTGAGTGTGTTTCATGGGTGAGAGTGTCCCTGGGTGACAGTGTCCCTGGGTGTGAGGGTCTCCTGGGTGTGAGGGTCTCCTGGGTGAGAGTATCCCTGGGTGACGGTGTCCCTGGGTGAGAGTGTCCCTGCGTGAGTGTGTTTCCTGGGTGAGAGTGTCCCTGGGTGAGAGTGTCCCTGGGTGAGAGTGTCCCTGGGTGAGAGTGTCTCCTGGGTGAGAGTCTCCAGGGTGAGAGTCTCCTGGGTGAGAGTGTCCCTGGGTGAGAGTCTCCTGGGTGAGAGTCCCCTGGGTGAGAGTGTCCCTGGGAGAGAGTGTCTCCTGGGTGAGCATCTCCTGGGTGAGAGTGTCTCCTGGGTGAGAGTGGCCCTGGATGATTGTCCCTGGGTGAGTGTCTCCTGGGTGAGTGTCTCCTGGGTGAGTGTCTCCTGGGTGAGTGTTTCCTGGGTGAGAGTGTCCCTGGGTGAGAGTGTCTCCTGGGTGAGCGTCTCCTGGGTGAGAGTGTCTCTGGGTGAGAGTGTCTCCTGGGTGAGAGTGTCTCCTGGGTGAGTGTTTCCTGGGTGAGAGTGTCCCTGGGTGAGAGTGTCCCTGGGTGAGAGTGTCCCTGGGTGACAGTGTCTCTGGGTGAGAGTGGCTCCTGGGTGTGAGTGTCCCTGGGTGAGTGTGTCCCTGGGTGTGAGTGTCTCCTGGGTGAATGTCTCCTGGGTGAGATTGTCCCTGGGTGATTTTGTCCCTGGGTGTGAGTGTCACTGGGTGAAAATGTTCCTGGGTGACAGTGTCCCTGGGTGACAGTGGCTCCTGGGTGAGAGTGGCTCCTGGGTGAGTGTCTCCTGGGTGAGAATGTCCTTGGGTGAGAGTGTCCCTGGATGAGGGACTCCGGGGTGAGAGTGGCCCCTGGGTGAGAGTGTCCCTGGGTGTGAGTGTCCCTGGGTGTGAGTGTCTCCTGGGTGAGCGTCTCCTGGGTGAGCGTCTCCTGGGTGAGCGTCTCCTGGGTGAGAGTGTCTATTGGGTGAGAGTGTCTATTGGGTGAGGGTGTCTCCTGGGTGAAAGTATCCCTGGGTGTGAGTGTCCCTGGGTGAGAGTGTCTCCTGGGTGAGTGTGAGAGTCTCCTGGGTGAGAGTGTCCCTGGGTGTGAATGTCCCTGGGCGAGAGTGTCTCCTGGGTGAGATTGTATCGAGGGTGAGCGTCTCCTGGTTGAGACTATCCCTGGGTGAGAGTCTTCTGAGTGAGAGTGTCCTTGGGTGAGCGTGTCCTTGGGTGTGAGTGTCTCCTGGGTGAGAATGTACCTGGGTGAGTTGTCCCTGGGTGAGTGAGTCTCCTGCGTGAGAGTGTCTACTGGGTTAGAGTGTCTCCTGGGTGAGTGTCCCTGTGTGAGACTCTCCCTGGGTGAGAGTGTCCCTGGGTGAGTGTCTTCTGGGTGAGACTGTCCCTGGGTGATTGTGGCCTTTAGGTGTGTCTGTCCCTGTGTGAGTGTGTCTCACTCGGTTAGTTTTTTCTCTGGGTGTGCATGTCCCCTGGGTGTGTCCCTGGTGTGTGTGTGTGTGTGTGTGTGTGTGTGTGTGTGTGTGTGTGTGTGTGTGTGTGTGTGTGTGCATGTTTGTGTGTGTGTGTTCATTCCCTGGGTGTTTGTGGCTCCTGAGTGAGTATGTCCCTGGGTTGAGTGTGTTCCCCTGGGTGTGTGTGTGTCCCTTGGTGAGTGTGTGTCCTTGGGTGTGTGTGTCCCTGGGTGCCCTTGCATGAGTGTGTCCCCTGGGTGTGTGTCCCACCAGGTGAGAGTGTCCAGCTGGGTGAGTGTGTGCCCTGAGAGTGTTTTTCCCACTGGGTGAGTGTGTCCCTGGTGCGTGTGTCCCCCTGGTGTGCGTGTCCCCTGGGTGATTTTGGCCCCTGGGTGTGTCTGTCCCTGGGTGATTGTGGCCTCTGGGTGAGTGTGCTCCCGGGTGTTGTGTTTACTACTGATCTAAGACAGTTTATACTGTAATGTGGCAGAGTGTTTTGGGGGCTGTTGGTGAGTGTGGGCCACTGAGTGAGTCTGGCTCTGAGGTGAGTGTGCACCTGGGTATTGTACTGACTACTGATCTGAAACAGCTTGTTCTCTCATGTGGCAGAGGTTTGTTCCAGGAGCTGGTCACAGTTACTAAAGTAGGATGGCAGCATGCTTGGTCGCAGACCCTTCTGGTTCAAAACAATTATTGTTTAGCATCTTTTGTGGGATTGTAAGGCACTGTTGGATATTGAGAGCATCAAGTACTGCAGGTCTGTCCCACAGGCGAGTTGCTCGACAGCAGTGGAGCTGGATTTGTTGCCCACCCTAGGAGGAAGATCCCAGAGGAGGTGTGTAGTGACTGCGCAAACCAACAAATAGTGCAAAGGATTGACTTGACATATTTCTTGTGATTGCAAGACCCTTTTGGACACTTGTCATTTAGAATGCTTTAATTTGATTTCACTGTTTCATTGGTGAGATTGACAGTGGGGGAGCCACATGGCCTTGGTTTTAGCGCAGACATCCCCTTCGGGGTGCTGGGCTCCCTGTTGCAGCCACCCCAGCAAGGAGACGCTGAATTGGTGTGGGAGAGTTTTGGAGTCCAAGCTGGGTTGGGGACTGAACTCCTCCTCACTGCTGGTGCTGGTCTCCAGTTAAGGACTGCTGTACTATCAACTTAAGAACACGACACTCAGGGATTTGGGCAATACATACACACAATACTGTGCAAAACATCCTTGACACGTAAAAAGATCTGTAAAGTAAAGATGCTTTCAAAAATAATGAAATGAAAAGTTTCTAAATATCAAAAAAATTATGATAAGAAGTAGTAAACAGTAAAACAATCAAATCAAAATTTGGTGTGATCACCCTTTGTGTTTAAAACTGCATCAGTTTTCTTAGGTATACTGTTGTGCAGTTTTATAAGAAAATCAGCTGGTAGGTTGTTCCATGCATCTTGGAGAACTTGCCACAGTTCTTTCGACTTTGACTGTATTGCTTTCTTCTATGTCTCCAGATTATCCCAGACAGCCTCGATTATGTCAAAGCCAGGGCTTTGTGGTGGTGATGCGTTCTGTATCTTGGCCCCAGACAAACAATTTTGTTTAGCTGTATTCATAGAAACATATAAAACCTACAGCACAATACAGGCCCTTTGGCCCACAAAGCTGTGCTGAACATGTGCCTACCTCATTCACAAAATGTTGGTGGAACACAGCAGGCCAGGCAGCATCTATAGGAAGAAGCACTGATGACGTCTTGGGCCAAGTCCCTTCATTGACAGTGCTTCTTCCTATAGATGCTGCCTGGCCTGCTGTGTTCCACCAGCATTTTGTGTGTGTTGTTTGAATTACCAGCACCTGCAGATTTCCTCGTGTATGCTCCCTACCTCATTGTATGTTGAAAGACAATTAAACTTGAAATTGAACTAACTCTGTCCTGAGTCTACATTTCAAAATAGGATGTCGTCTTGTGGGGGAGAGGGAGGACAGGGAAACAGTACCATCCATCCACCTGTGTACCGCACCCCTACTCCCTCTGACACCCTAGTACCAGGACAGCAGTATACAAACACAATCCTTCCACACTGGAGCTGAGTCAATAGCACAGTGGCATAGGAGTGTGATGTAAATACCAATGACAGAGATGTAGTGGGAGGGATTGGGTGCTCCATGTTCCTGGTTGTATATTATTCCAGAGGGCAGCTCGCAGAGCAGGGAGCTGTGATATAGAGGGGCTGGAGGGTGATGTGGAATCAGAAAAATGAGAAGTTCTGCAGATGCTGGAAATCCAATGCAACACTCTCAAAATTGTGGAGGAACTCAGCAGGTCAGGCAGTGTCAATGGACGGGAGTAAACAGTCGCCGTTTTGGGCTGAGACCCTTCTTCAGGACTGAAGATGTGGAATTAGTTCAGGTTGACACTGAGCACACATCCAGACAACTGGCATGTGTGGAA
The DNA here is from genome assembly GCF_030144855.1 of Hypanus sabinus. NCBI lineage: Eukaryota > Metazoa > Chordata > Chondrichthyes > Myliobatiformes > Dasyatidae > Hypanus > Hypanus sabinus. The sequence goes on along the minus strand of NC_082721.1, from coordinate 1,349,972 downwards.
TTGGATGTTTGTACCTTCCCAGACTACAGGAGGGGGTCCTTTCCACATGACAGACAGACATTCTTTGTCAGAAGAATTCATTTGAACAAGATAATTGAAAGATAACTCAGACTGGAGCTGAGAATTTTGCCCACAGGGGATGGCAACCTGCCAACTCAGAAATGAGAAACAGACAGATAGACATACTTTTATTCATCCCGAGGGAAATTGGGTTTTGTTACAGTCGGACCAACCAAGAATAGTGTAGAAATATAGCAATATAAAACCATAAATAATTGAATAATAATAATAAGTAAATTATGCCAAGTAGAAATAAGTCCAGGACCAGCCTATTGGCGCAGGGTGTCTGACACTCCAAGGGAGGAGTTGTAAAGTTTGATGGCTACAGGCAGGAATGACTTCCTATGACACTCAGTGTTGCATCTCGGTGGAATGAGTCTCTGGCTGAATGTACTCCTGTGCCTAACCAGTACATTAAAGAGTAGATTGGAGACATTGTCCAAGATGGCATGCAACTTGGACAGCATCCTCTTTTCCGACACCACCGTCAGAGAGCCCAGTTCCACCCCCACAACATCACTGGCCTTACGAATGAGTTTGTTGATTCTGTTGGTGTCTGCTACCCTCAGCCTGCTGCCCCAGCACACAACAGCAAACATGATAGCACTGGCCACCACAGGCTAGTAGAACATCCTCAGTATCGTCCAGCAGATGTTAAAGGACCTCAGTCTCCTCAGGAAATAGAGACGGCTTTGACCCTTCTTGTAGACAGCCTCAGTGTTCTTTGATGAGTCCTTTACAACCATTACAACATTGAAAAGGACCTTGGACAGAAAGGAGTAGAAGAATGTGGGCAGATGGGATTAGTGCAGATTGGCGTTTCTCAGAATGGACACGATGGGCCACTAGACCCGTTTCTGAGTTGGTTGAGTCACTGATTCCATGCAGATAGGCATCACAGATAAACATCTCAGTTAGCATGGACGAGGTGGGCTACTGGGCCAGTTTCTGAGCTGGTTGATTCTATGATTCTGTGAAAATTGGCTGCTCCCTGCAACTCTTTTGTGTGAATTACTTGGTGTGAAGTGTTAGGCTGGGGAGGACACACCTTATACATTCAGCTGCTATGGAGGGTCCCTTTGTCCCAGAAGTAGGTAACAAGTTTAGGGAACCTTGGATAACAAAGGTTATTGAAGGGTTGATCAGGGAAAACAGGAAGCATATGAGAGGAACACCCAAAATGCTGGAGCAACTCAGCACGTCAGGCAGCATCAATGGAGGGGAATAAACAGTTAACGTTTCAGACTGAGATACTTTCTCAGGACTGGAAAGGAAGATACAGGGGCCCTGGCAGAAATATTTAAAATGTCCTTAGCCACGGGTGCGGTGCCGGAGGATTGGAGGGTAGCTCATGTTGTTCCGTTGTTTAAAAAAGGCTCCAAAAGTAAACCAGGTGAGCCTGACATCAGTAGTAGTAAATTATTGGAAGATGTTCTGAAAGATCGGATATACAAGTATTTGGACAGCCAAGGGCTGATTAAGGATAGTCAGCATGGCTTTGTGAGTAGTAGATCATGTTTAATGAATCTTGTAGAGTTTTTTGAGGAGGTTACCAAGAAAGTAGATGAAGATGTTGTGGATGTTGTCTACGTGGACTTTAGTTAAGCCTTTGACAAGGTCCCACATGGGAGGTTAGTTCAGAAGGTTCAGACACTAGGTATCCATGGAAAGGTTGTAAACTGGACTAGAAATTGGCTGTGTGGGGGAAGATAGAGAGTGGTAGTGGATGATTGCTTCCCAGACTGGAGGTCCATGACTAGTGGTGTGCCTCAGGGATCTGTGCTGGGACCACTGTTGTTTGTTGTCTATATCAATGATCTAGATGATAATATGGTAAATTGGATCAGCAAGTTTGCTGATGACACTAAGATTGGAGGCGTTGTGGACAGCAAGGAAGGCTTTCAAAGCTTGCAGAGGGATCTGGACCAACTGGAAAAATGGGCCAGAAAATGGCAGATGGAATTTAATGCAGACAAGTGTGAGGTGTTGCATTTTGGAAAGACAATTCAAAGTAGGACATACACCATAAATGGTAGTGCAGAGGAACAAAGGGATCTGGGAGTTCAGATACATAATTCCCTGAAAGTGGTGTCACAGGTAGACAGAGTTGTAAAGAAGGCTTTTGGCATCTGGGCATTCATAGATCAAAGTATTAAGTATAGGAGTTGGGATGTTATGGTGAAGATTGAAAGAATGCAGAGAAGATTTACTAGGATGTTGCCGGGTCTTCAGGAGTTGAGTTACAGGGAAAGATTGAACAGGTTAGGACTTTACTCCTCGGAGCGTAGAAGAATGAGGGGGGATTTGATAGAGGTTTACAAAATATGAGGGGTATAGACAGAGTAAGTGCAAGTAGGCTTTTTCCACTTAGATTAGGAGAGATAAATACAAGAGGACATGCCTTTAGGGTGAAAGGGGAAAGGTTTAGGGGGAACATTAGGGGGAACTTCTTCACTCAGAGAGTGGTGGGAGTGTGGAACGAGCTGCCATCTGATGTGGTAAATGCACGCTCACTCTTAAGTTTTAAGAATAAATTGGATAGGTACATGGATGGGAGAGGTCTGGAGAGTTATGGACTTGGGTGCAGGTCAATGGGACTAGCGGAATAAAGTTTCGGCACAGACTAGAAGGGCCGAATGGCCTGTTTTCTGTGCTGTAGTGTTCTATGGTTCTATCGTTCTATCAAGCAGGCAAGGCATAGAGGTAGGGTAAAAGTGACTTGTGTGGATGGGCAAAATATTCAGCATGGATGTAAGGATTGGTTCTGTATTGTACAACTTCATGACCTCTACAACTGTCCCCTGTGGCATGGGTTATGTCCTTCCAACCTGAAAACAACCACTGGATTCCAACTCCCTTCTTTCTGTCCTTTGTATGTTTGAGCTGTTGTCTGTGCACCTGTGTTTTACGTGGCACCTTGTCAAATACTTTCTGGAAATACACGTTTCTTAGAGGTTCCTCTCGATCAACTTTGCTTGTAATATACTTGAAGAATTCTAGCAGATTTGTCAAACATGATTTACTCCAAGTAAGCAACATTGATTTGGTTTGATTATATTAAACTTCTGGAAGTGACTATTTTTTTCCCGATTGCCAATTCCAGCAAATTTCCAACAGTAGCTAATAAGCTAGCTGTCCTAAAATGCCTACTGCCTTCGCCAACTATTGTCTTCCACCCTTCTTGAACAATGGGTTCACATTTGTGGTTTTCTAGTTTGCTGGTACATTGCTAAAACTTGGTTTGTTTTTTGAAATCCTGAACCCATAACTTGATAGTCCCTGCAACCACTTTTCTTTATTTATTTGGATATAGATCATTGAGACATGGTGAGTTGTCAGCCTTTAGTTCCATTTGTTTCTTCAGTATCTTGCCCCTCAATCAGAATCAGGTTTAATATCACTGGCATATGTCATGAAATTTGTTGTTTTGCAGGAGCGGTACAACTAAAAAAACTATAAATTAAAGTAAAATATATACATAAAAATTTAAACTAGTAGTACAAAAAGAGAGCAAAAAATTGGTGGGGAGGGGTTAGTTCATTGTCCATTCCGAAATCTAATGGTAGAGGGGAAGAAACTGTTCCTAAAATGTGTGGATCTTCAGGCTCCTGTACCACCTCCTCGATGGAAGTAATTCTTTTGAAGGTGTCTTCAATGCTGGAAGGCTAGTGCCCATGATGGAGCTGGCTGAGTTTAGAACTCTCTGCACTCTCTGGATCAGTACTTTGTAGTGGCCCCTCCATAATAGATGGTAATGCAACCAGTAAGAATGCTTTCCATGGTACATCTGTAGAAATCTGCAAAAGATTTTGGCTTTATACCAAGTCTCCTCAACCTCCAAATGAAATGTAGCTGCTGTTGTGCCTTCTTTGTAATTGCATCAATATGTTGGGCCCAGTATGAATCCTTAGAGATGTTGAAATAATCTCTGAAATAATCCCAGGATCTTGAAATAATAAAAACTCACAATAATGTTTGTTACAAGTTCTTCCACTGTGTTTGAAACTATCACTGGGATATTTGCAGTTTCCATGGGAAAGACTGACACAAGGTGCTAATGGAGTAAAGGGAACTACAGG